>NC_134695.1:65756295-66078795 GCF_050947455.1 Rhinoderma darwinii | reverse complement strand
GAGCTTAAAATATTACTGCATACTATGTTGTTACTGAGTTCAATGTATAGACAGTATGCAGCACGCTCCTAAGCTCCCTCTAGTGGTGGCTGCAGATAGCTCACCTTTTTGTTATTTAATGCAATGTCTATGTAGGAGATTTGGAGCTCTGTATCAGAACAACGGAGCTCCAACTGCGATAAAGATATATTAAGAAATGATTCAGCACATTGTGGAAGATATAGTCTCCAAAGGTGGAGATATAGTTTAAAGATGGTGTATAAGATTAGGGTTTAAGTAGATGACAACTGTTTCCAGGACGTGGCTTGTAGCCATCAACCTGGTCTATCCCTTTCTTTAGGATACATGGGCTGTACATCGGAGTGCGCCCGGTGCATGCTTTACTTAATATAATACTCCACTGCTCATTATGGAGATCTACACAAGTCATATGCGCCACCCACACACCTTATTTAAAAATACGGTTTAATGCTTGAGGAATTTGCAGCCTCTAAAACAAGTTTCCGTCAGGAACATAGACGAATGCCAGGAAGCCCACTCAGAGTCAGCTGTTTCAACCTTCTGGGTCTATAGTTGAGAGCTGCTTGATGGGAAATAGTGAGACTGGTGAATCAGGTAAATTTGTAGGGAGTTACAAAAATAACAATATTTTATTACAAAAAAGTTTGACAAAAATGTTGGAAAAATTTTGGAAAATACTGTGCTCCACCTGTTAAGGAGCGATCACCGGGACAATCCACTCTCTGAAAAAGGTGCCATAAGTTGGTCGCCATTATTTTGGCTAAAGGAAGCCCCAACAGTCAGCTGATACTTCTGCGGGAAGTTTAGTATTATGTAGCGGCACCCATTTAAATCAGTCTTTTACTTGCTCCTTTCTCTGCCTAATGAATTGGGGGGACGGACCCCCTCTATGATGTCCATATGCGCAAATCGGGCATATGGACATGGGTTGGGTTTATGAGAAAACCCTTTTAAAACGGCCTTATAGGTGAGATAACTGTTGACCAAAAGTTTTTACCCCCTATCGACATACATATTGGCCTGAGCAGACACTGAATCTACTATATTATCTTGCCTCAGTGAGTCTTTGCAGTACACTTTGCCTATGTTTTGTGCTGGGATCTAGCATTGGCCTATAGTTTAGGGACTATAAGTTTTGTCCAAAAGTTTTCGACACTAAATATATAAAAGAACATAAAATATAAAGGGAAAAAAATCAAAAACATTAGCACCAGTTACGATGATCTCCTTCTCTTCCTTGATCTGGATATTGCATTCAGTGTATTTAGGTTTCTTGTGCCTAATGGAACAATCGCATTGAGACTCGGAGATCTGTCTGTTAACATTCCTGTCTTGTTCCTATACAATGAGGAATAGTAACCTTTGTGTAGAGTGTTGTGTGTATATCTTATTAGAGTCTTCCAGTCTCTAGTGTTACGTTTGGTACATACTGCTTTATGCCATGATTCCAGGAACAGCATCCCCGGTGATATGTCCATGTGCTCCCTCAGCACTGTGACATTTACATGCTGGCGATGTGCTTGGAGAATCTCTGCCAGTCCTCACATGTGTCTTATTGCTGTACCTGCGTAAAGACCCAGAGCATTGCTCTGCAGTAAGTGACATTTACATTGAAGCTCTATGTGACTGCTGTATTATCAGTCTGTCTCTCAGGGGAAATAATAGGATAATATTTTTCAACCACAAAAAAAATCATACTTTGTGTTGTTGACCTTAATTTAAACAGATTCTTGAGAAAATATAGATTTTCATCCCTCTGCAGAAGGGAACAGAGGAAAGAGCAAAAAAAATAAAATAAAAAGAAATGATAAGGCTATGGACGGTTTCACATGTTCATAATGCAGCCACATTTTAAGGTTCTGTGGTAATCATGATTTGGTACAGTAGAACCGTAGAGATCCAGGAGTTGTGGCCAGAAAACTGACCCTAAATTGTGGCTAGATTGGGGTCATGTAAAACCGGCCTGAATAATATTCAACTTCAATGAATTGGAGTTAATGGACAGTAAAGCGTCAATAGACTAATACTGTTCACATGAGGAAATGAAGCAAAGCTTCTCCCCCAGAGACCAGGGAGTGTCAGGGGAGCGGCATACAGTGCCTTATCTGTGTGTATAATGTACAGCAGGGGTCCGCAACCTTCGTAAAACACCAGCTGTTGTAAAACTACAATTTCCAGTATGCCCTGACAGTCGTTGGCTGGCATAAAAGTATTTTTACTGTCAGTGCAGGCTGGGAGTTTTAGTTTCACAACAGCTGGAGTGTCAAAGGTTTCTGACCTCTGGTGACAGTGTTACTATCCTTATTATTATCTAAGCCTCAAGTAATACATTAGAGCTGTTCTTAAAGCCCCACCATCTAATGATAATGAGATGACTCAGCTGACTCTGTCTCAGTCTACAGAGCAAAGCTGGAAAGTGAGCTGTAAAAAACAGAAAAATATCAACATATTGTGTGTTCTCCTGTAGCTAGTCGGCACATTGGAATATAACAGGATTTTCTTTTAATATGCATAGTCACAGGAAAATAAAAATAAATGTGTTTATAATAAAAACCTGATTTAAGTAGTATGTCATTTGATGATACCTTCCCTTTAAGGCAGAAAGTATCTGGAATATACGCAGTCGAGCCACATTATTATGACCACATCTTACGTCGGCAGCCCGTAGCCCATGAAGGCAGTGATGTGTGGTGCGCTTGGTGGGTATATAAGTTGTGTGATAGGTTGTCTGATCACATATCACTCGTTCTTGTCATGTGTAAAAGGGGTGATTTATCAGAGATGCAAAAATGGCTGATTATTGGCTTTTGGGCCAAGGGTGGCGGTGTTTGTGAACTGTTCACGTGCTGCTGTGGTGAAAGTGTATCGTGAGTGGACAAATGCCACCACTGGGAATAACCGACATGGAAACTGTGGAACATGACGTGCCATTGATGTGAGAGGTGAACGTCGGCTACGAAGGTGCGCGAGGGCCGAGCATGTCACTGTGAAAATAAACTAGGGGGCTACCAGACGTGTCTAAAACAACAGTTCAGCGAACCCTACTGCGTATGGGGCTCCGAAGCAGACGGATGGTCACTGCTCCTAGACTAACAAAGTTGCATCGGAATAAAAGGCTTCAATTTGCACGGCAGTATCGGAACTGGACCACCGATTATTGGCAAAGGGTTGTCTTCTCTGATGAGTCACGTTTTCTGCTTCATGGACGTTGGTGTGTCAGGCGAGAAACATCAGAGAACAAATACCCTGCAACCATTGCTGGAAGAACACATGCTGGTGGTGGCAGCTTTATGGTCCGGGGAATTTTTTCATGGTATTCTCTGGGCCACTCATCCATGTGGAAGGCTCTGAACCGAATTGGGTATGACTCCATTGTTGCAGATCAGGTCCACCCATACATGCTGATTGTCCTCCCTGGGGCAGATAGAATCTTCCAGAAAGATGATGCGACGTTATACGGCTAGAAATGTCTGACAGTGGTTGGAAGAGCACGACAAAGACTTCCAAGTACTTACCTGGTCACCTAATTCAGCAGACTTGAACCCAATTGCGCATCTGTGGGACCACCTCAATTGTCTTGTTCGCTCTATGGATCCTCCCCCACGCACCCTCCAGCAAATGTGGGATGTTCTGCAGTCAGCGTGGCTCCAGATACCTGAGACAACCAACCAGAACCTTATTGAGTCACTGCCCGCCCGTCATTCTGCCGACGGCGGCTACTCTGGATATTAGCTGCTGCTCATAATAATATGATTCGACTGTTAATATTGAAAAAGGTTGGAAGACAAGTGAAGAGAATATCCAGCCATCACTTTGGAGAGCGTTGTCAAAGTTCTTGAATTGAAACAACAGGTAAAAGGTCCAGGAAAAGGACCCTCACAAACTATATTATTTTTTATTGATGAGGTGGATTTTCCCTTTAAGACACAAAAGTAATTGTTGGGCGTCTTACTTATATTTGACATCTACGTCTACCATCTACTAGCTCTTTAAAGGGCACCTGCCATCAGAAAATGATCTATTGTTTAAATCAATTGTATGTTGGACGTATTTTTTTAGACTTTGTATCCCTCACAAGATATACAACCTGGTTTATAGAGATGACTTTTCAGCTTGTGCTGTATACACTTGAGAATCGATCACCCATCATCTTATTATTATTACAAAAGAGCAGGATTACAATGAAAGGTTACACCTCAATAATAAACCTGGAGGCAGATAACACAGGATCACACCATTGGCAATAGGTGACTGGGACAGCTCAGCTCCTCCTCCCTCTCCCTGCACAGTAACCTCTGTACATGTCACAGAGCATGCCCACTACATTCTACTAAATAAATCAATGAGTCATTTTCTGACTTGGCTTTCTTATGTTCAGGTGCCTGCTGCTCACATCTCAGGGTAAAATAACTGCCCCCATAATCAAGATAAAGGGAAACAGTCCCTTTAATTCAGCTCTTGGCGAACTAAAAGTTTTAAGTAGATGAGTCACTTTCTTGCTGTGAATCTTCTATCTCGTTGAAAGTTTTTCTTTGTTCGCCGCCTACAAGACTTCAAATTACATCGTTCCGGTGAATTGCTTTTTGTAAACTTCTTGTGACTGACAAATGTTACCGATATATCCTTCATCCCATTCCACCCCTCGGTATCTGGGGACAGGTGTTTGGTTAACATGTTTGTGCATCTTTCATATCAGGTTTTATACGCGTCCATCTGCCGGTATAATTAAGCTCACAGTATAGTATGAATTATACTATAGGAATTCTCGTATCATCTCCAGCTTCAACAATTGTTTTATCACGTTATCAGTCTTCAACTTTGACTACTATAACTACTATCGATGTTTTTAAAAATTTTTGCCAGGTCCAGAAATAATCCCAGATGACAAACTCAGCTCTCCGTGAAACGTAGACCGCACAGGGATGACTTCCGCGTGCAGTCCGTTGTTTAAACGGACCAAATGAATGAAATGGTCGAGAGTGTTAAACTGTGCTAGATTATTTTTATATTTTTCAAAAATAAAAAGTCATTCTACTGTATAATTTAAAAAATAATTACTCCTTTATGAGTAGGAATAGAAAAAGTGGTAAAAATTCATTTCACACTTAAAGGGGTTGTCCGAGATATATTTTTATTTAAAAGTTAAACACACAATACACACATTAACTATTCCCTAATATACTTACCTGTGCAATCTTGCTTCTGTTCTCCGTTCTGGCAGCTCTTTTCTTCAGATCACCTGTCTTCTGACGTCACGTTTTCTTCCTCCTCCACTGTCGTGTCGTGTCCCGATCACATGGTCTCGCCCCAGCGAGACCTCGGATGGGACACGACACGTCACTGGACACGTGTCGTTTCTGCGGGTGCCCGCCCAGCCTATGCAGCTTTTTTTCACTGTGAGCGCGCCTATGCGTGTTCACAGTGAAAAAAGTGAAGAGGGACGGCACCCGCGGACTAGAGAGGTACAGTGACCTCTGTACTTTTAGTTCTTCCCCTATCAAAGCCTACACATAGTAGGCTTTGATAGGGGATCAGACAACTCGATGCAGCACACGGGTCGCATGCAGCCCTTGAGGCTGTTATCTGCGGCCCGCGGGACACCGTTGCGCCGTAGCACCGAGCAGGCCCAAGGAGGAGCCGCACTACGCTATTATAGGCTCTGCTACGATGTCAGGAGTCCCGGAGCAGAGCGTATAATATTAAACTGTAAAAGATCTTCTGGGGTCCTGTATCTAAGCCTACATTGTTAGGCTTAGATACAGTGGCTAAAAAAATTTGTCACACATGGAGCCTGTATCTAAGCCTAACACAATGTATGCTTAGATACAGGACCCCAGATGACATTCTTTTTATTCCTGTATAAGATTTGTGTTTTGGGGCCCTGTATCTAAGCCTAACATGTATTCTTAGATACATGGCCCATGTGTGACACTGTCTGCTTGGGTAATGTATCTAAGGCTACCTTGTGGTAGGCTTAGATACATGGTCAAACAGACAGTATCACACATGAGCAGTGTATCTAAGCATCACTTTTTTTTTCTTAGTTATGTGTTTTTTACAGTTCAAGGACTACTTCAATGACACCCTTTTTTATTTTTAATAAAATCGTTAACCAGTGTTATGTGTGTTATTTCATTACAATATTTTTTCTATGTCCTCATTTATTTTAAAATGTATTACTAGTTCATTACTGTCTAACAGCGTCCATTAGTAAGCCTTCATGCACACGAGCGTGTGTATTTTACACGCGTGAAAAACTTGCGTCAATCATGTCTGTGTGTGTGCGTTACGGCGGATTTACACGAACGTGCTATACGTCCGTGCAACCCGCGTGGTTTTCACGCGGGTCGCACGGACCTATGCAAGTCTATGGGGGCATGCAGACTGTCCGTGAGTTTTGCCCAGCGTAAGTACGCTGCGTAAAACTCGCGACATGTTCTATATTTCTGCGTTTTTCGAGCATCACGCACCCATTGAAGTCAATGGGTGCGTAAAAATCACGCGCAGCACACGGAAGCACTTCCGTGGGACGTGCGTGATTCGCGCAACAGCAGTAAAAAAAAGTATGAATGTAAACAGGAAAGCACCACATGCTTTTCTGTTTACAAACATCCAAACGTAGTGTCATAATGATGGTGGCTGCGCGAAAAGCACGCAGCTGCGCACCATATGAACATGACACGGAGCTGTCAAGTGCATTTTGTGCATGCAAAACGCCACTGTATTTGCGTGCACAAAACGCACACGCTCGTGTAAATCCGCCCTTATGCATCAGTGTGCTTTTCGATTGTCGTGTGTTATTCACGCACTCACAAAGCCAGCACATTTTTTTCATCTAACAAATTGTGTAAATCACGCACCAAACACGTGTGTGCTGTTTGTGGTTTTCACGCATGCATTGACTTCAATGTGAGTGTAGGTGCATGATAACGCACCAATAGAGGACATGCAGTACGTTTCACGCAGCGGACTCTCGCTGCGTGAAAAGTCACGCATGTGTCAACGGCCCCATTGAAATAAATGGGTCGCGTGTGTTGTGCGTTTTTTCAAAGCACAGCACACGGACGTGATTCACGCTTGTGTAAATCGTGCCTAAGGCCCCATTCTCAACAGGGTGAATCTCGCCCGTGTGCTGATCGTGAAAACCACGCACAGCACACGCGACCCATTATTTTAAATTGGCCTGTTTTCATATGCGTTTCTCACGGGCGTCAATCTTACACGCAAGTGTGCATGAGGCATAAGACGGGGCTGGACGAACGCAAAAAAAGCCGCAAACAACGCCGCAAAAAACAATAAAAAAACAACGCCAAAAAGGCTACGATAAACGTGGGGAAAAACATTTAAAAAAAAACGTGAAAAAAACAGCAAACAAAGAGGCAAAGAACGCCACGAAAAACGACAGGGAAAACGCCACGAAAGACGCAACGAAAAACGCAGAAAAAAACAACCCCAAAAAAATACACGAAAAGCGTAGAAAAAAAGGCTATGATAAACGACACGCAAAACGACGAAAAAAATATAGTGGAAAATGACGCGAAAAAAGCCGCAAACAAAGAGGCAAAGAAGGCTGCGAAAAAAAACGGGGAAAACCACACGAAAGACGCAACGAAAAACGCATAAAAAATTTCCGAGAACAACGACGCAAAAAAAGAAACGATAAACGACGCGAAAAAAAGGATACGATAAACGAAACGGAAAACACATTCAAAAACATCGCAAAAAAAGACGCAAACAAACAAGCAAAAAACGCCAAGATAAAGTAAGCGAAAAACGCCCCGAAAAAAATCGGCAAAGAGAAACGCAAACAGCGCACAAAAAACGCCGGGAAAAACGACGCAAAAAACAACGTGCACGGAGAGGTAAATCTGCCGCAAACTTCAAGACGGAATTTTGAGGCAGATATTGTTCCTGCCAAAAAACTCTGTGTGAACATAGCCTTAGTGGAGAGAGACATGAGATAGAAGAGGGTGGACAAGGGTTAGGGTATGTTCACACGAGGGCGTCCGTAACGGCTGAAATTACGGGGATGTTTCAGCCTGAAAACATCACCGTAATTTCAGCCATAACGGCATGTGCAGGCGCTTGAACGCCGCGTCCATTACGGACGTAATTGGCGCTGCTATTCATTGGAGTCAATGAGTAACGGCTCCAATTATGCCCAAAGAAGTGACAGGTCACTTCTTCTACGCGGGCGTCTATTTACGCGCCGTCATTTGACAGCGGCGCATAAATATACGCCTCGTGTGAACAGACAAACGTCAGCCCATTGCTTTCAATGGGCAGATGTTTGTCAACGCTATTGAGGCGCTATTTTCGGACGTAATTCGGGGCAAAAACGCCCGAATTATGTCCGTAATTAGTGCGTGTGAACATACCCTTAGGGTAGACACGAAGAGGTTTATAGACCTGAAAAGAGAAATAAAACATAAATGTGAAAAACATAATGGGGAGGAGAACGGTCACCGTCCTTCAAGAATGTCAGCAAGGAGACAAGTCCAGTGAAGGAGGTCAGCGGGAGGAGCAAGGACAGCTCACGTGAACTCTTGGAAGGTACGTGCACGCTCATTGCAGCCTGCAATGAGCGTGCACGTGAAAAAAGTTTCATCACAAGGAAAGATCAACAAACCAGAGCTGAACTGCATGTAAACAAGCCGTGCTAAATTCAAAGAAGAAATGTGTTAAGTAGAATTTTTTTTAAAAATAATGCTTTATTTAGGTTGTCTGTATAAGGGGTAATGTATGACACAGTTTTTGAAAAAATGTTGGGATCTCGGACAACCCCTTTAATACAAAATATATCTCTGCTCGTTACTCTTGAAAAAATGTTGCTAACATTTTTAAAGAAATACAAAAATGTTTTAAATAATTCTAGTTATTGTTGTAAGCTTCCATGAGGCTTGCGACTAACCAAATTTTTAGAGTCAATTATCTCGCTTGTGTATTCCAGACGAAAAAAGGCCACGATGGCAGAGAAGATGATTATTTTTGAAAACTAGCAATAACTAAATGCCTTATATTCAGAGCAATGTGAGTGGAATTGGAGCAGATATTAACTAATGACAGATGACAGCCCAGTCTAACAGATGATAAAGTAGATTGCTAAAAATATTAACAGCGTGATTGGTCTCTGCAAATTAATCCCAATTAGCAATTAATTATAAAATTTGCGGCTTTTAAATTGCCAAGCTAATTTAAATGCTTACAAAATAGCAAATATTGTTTCATTTCACATCATCAAATTCATATTAAGAACAGAACGTGGGCCAAAAAAGGAAAGAAAAAGAAAATGGAAATTCATGACGGAAGACATTGCAAATTATAACCCAAAAATGCTGATCTGTCTGACCTAATGCCGGCTTGTAAATAGATCTATTTATCTCATATCTATCTATCTATCTATCTATTTATCTATCTATCTATCTATCTATCTATCTATCTATCTATCTATCTATCTATCTCCTATCTATCTATCTATCTATCTATCTATCTATCTATCTATCTATCTATCTATCTATCTATCTCCTATCTATCTATCTATCTATCTATCTATCTATCTATCTATCTATCTATCTATCTATCTATCTATCTATCTATCTATCTATCTATCTATCTCCTATCTATCTATCTATCTATCTATCTATCTATCTATCTCCTATCTATCTATCTATCTATCTATCTATCTATCTATCTATCTATCTATCTATCTATCTATCTATCTATCTATCTATCTCCTATCTATCTATCTATCTATCTATCTATCTATCTATCTATCTATCTATCTATCTATCTATCTATCTATCTATCTATCTATCTCCTATCTATCTCCTATCTATCTATCTATCTATCTATCTATCTATCTATCTATCTATCTATCTATCTATCTATCTCCTATCTATCTATCTATCTATCTATCTATCTATCTATCTATCTATCTATCTATCTATCTATCTATCTATCTATCTATCTATCTCCTATCTATCTATCTATCTATCTATCTATCTATCTATCTATCTATCTATCTATCTATCTATCTATCTATCTATCTATCTCCTATCTATCTATCTATCTATCTATCTATCTATCTATCTATCTATCTATCTATCTATCTATCTATCTATCTATCTATCTATCTATCTCATATCTGTCTATCTATCTATCTATCTATCTATCTATCTATCTATCTATCTATCTATCTATCTATCTATCTATCTATCTATCTATCTATCTCATATCTGTCTATCTATCTATCTATCTATCTATCTATCTATCTATCTATCTATCTATCTATCTATCTATCTATCTATCTATCTATCTATCTCCTATCTATCTATCTATCTATCTATCTATCTCCTATCTATCTATCTATCTATCTATCTATCTATCTATCTATCTATCTATCTATCTATCTATCTATCTATCTATCTATCTATCTATCTATCTATCTATCTATCTATCTCCTATCTATCTATCTATCTATCTATCTATCTATCTATCTATCTATCTATCTATCTATCTATCTATCTATCTATCTATCTATCTATCTCCTATCTATCTATCTATCTATCAAAGTTCAAATTCAAAGAAGCTTTATTGGCAGGACCAAATACATATTAGCATTGCCAAAGCAAGTAAGAAGTAAGGGAATGAGGGATAGGGACTGAGGGATTGGGGGATAGGGACATATCTAGGGTTGGGGTTATACAAGTCCATGGCATATCATGTCTCTCTCAGTTTATGGCATGCAGTGACATATTGTGCCGCTGTGCCCACTGTGGTTTCCTCTTCACCCAGCAGGATGTAGAGTTTCTCTTGCTCTTCCATGGAGCTGAAGTCCGGTAAGAGATCAGAGAGTCTCCTGAAGTGAGTGTCCCTCACTGCTGAGTATTTGGAGCAGTGTAGCAGGAAGTGGGCCTCATCCTCCACGGCCTCCTGGTCGCACTGTTGGCACAGTCGGCTCTCCCTGGGCTTGTAGGTCTGTCTGTGGCGCCCGGATTCGATGAGCAGGTTGTGGGCGCTCAGTCTGTAGCGGCTCAGGATCTGTCTGTCTCTGGGGTTTGGCAGTTTCTCCAGATATGGCGCCAGTTTATATTCCCGCTGTAGACTCCGGTATATTGTCAGTTTCTGGGATGTCTTTATGTCGTTTCTCCAGTCACTGATATATTCCTCTTGGCCTTTGTTTATTGTCTTCTTGATTTCGGCTTTTGTGAGGCCACGCTGGGTGACATTTTCTTCAGGCCGGGTCAGGGTGAGATGTTCTGGGGGGCCTGGTTTACCTGGGACCCCTTGGTGTAACAGGGCTTTATGGTGATAGGAACTTTGCCTGCTGCTGTGTATCTATCTCCTATCTATCTATCTATCTATCTATCTATCTATCTATCTATCTATCTATCTATCTATCTCCTATCTATCTATCTATCTATCTATCTATCTATCTATCTATCTATCTATCTCCTATCTATCTATCTATCTATCTATCTATCTATCTATCTATCTATCTATCTATCTATCTATCTCATATCTGTCTATCTATCTATCTATCTATCTATCTATCTATCTATCTATCTATCTATCTATCTATCTATCTATCTATCTATCTATCTATCTATCTAATATCTATCTATCTCATATCTATCTATCTATCTATCTATCTATCTATCTATCTATCTATCTATCTATCTATCTATCTATCTATCTATCTCCTATCTATCTATCTATCTATCTATCTCCTATCTATCTATCTATCTATCTATCTATCTATCTATCTATCTATCTATCTATCTATCTATCTATCTATCTATCTATCTATCTATCTATCTATCTCCTATCTATCTATCTATCTATCTATCTATCTATCTATCTATCTATCTATCTATCTATCTATCTATCTGTCTATCATTCTCATATCTATCTATCTATCTATCTATCTATCTATCTATCTATCTATCTATCTATCTATCTATCTATCTATCTATCTATCATCTATCTATCTATCTCATATCTATCTATCTATCTATCTATCTATCTATCTATCTATCTATCTATCTATCTATCTATCTATCTATCTATCTATCTATCTATCTATCTATCTATCTATCTATCTATCTCATATTATGTATCTATCCATTCATCTATTCATCTATTTATGTAAAGATTTTAAGGGAGGATAACAGATATAAAGGATTGTTAGAAGAATGAAGGTAGGGCTGGTAGACAAAGGTTAGTGAAGATATATAGGATGGTGCAACATTGTGAGTGGCTTTGTGGGTATAAATTAGACAGTGGCGTGACTACCGCTATAGCAGCCGTAGCGGCTGCTACGGGGCCCGCGGCATGAGGGGGCCCGTGTCGCCCGCCGGCACGAGCCCCCACCATGGCCGGAGGCTCCGCTAGCAGCCGCTATTGCTTCTACAGCGGGACGCCACTGAACACTACGGCAGAGCAGGGAGGTATCTCCCCGCTCTGCCATTAAACAAAAGACATGTATCCCCCTATCCCCCGTTCTCCCTATCAATGCCAGCGATCACACATGTATCCCCTATCCTGTGGAGAGGGGATACATGTCTTTTGTCTTCTCACACTGTAGGTCGCATTTTTTGGGGGGGGGGACTGTATGGCGTTATCTACAGGGGGTCTGTATGGCGTTCCCTACAGGGGGGGTCTGTAGGGAACGCCATACAGCCCCCCCTGTAGGGAACGCCATACAGCCCCCCTGTAGGGAACGCCATACAGCCCCCCTGTAGGGAACGCCATACAGCCCCCCCTGTAGGGAACGCATTACAGCCCCCCTGTAGGGAATGCCATACAGCCCCCCCCTGTGGATAGCGCCATACAGACCCCCTGTAGGGAACGCTATACAGCCCCCCCTGTAGGGAATGCCATACAGCATCCCCAACCCCCCCCCAAAAAATGCGACCTACAGTGTGAGAAGACAAAAGACATGTATCCCCTCTCCACAGGATAGGGGATACATGTGTGATCGCTGGCATTGATAGGGAGAACGGGGGACTGAAAGTCCCCCAAGTTCTCCATGACTAACCTCTGACTTCCGGCGTCTGCGCAGCTCAATAAAAATGAAAGGAGCGCTGGTCACGCATGCGCACAAGCGCGTCCGGCGCTCCATTCATTTCTAAGGAGCTGCCGACACAGACCCCGGAAGTCCGAGGTTTGTGATGGAGAACTTCAGGGGACTTTCAGTCCCCCGTTCTCCCTATCAATGCCAGCGATCACACATGTATCCCCTATCCTGTGGAGAGGGGATACATGTCTTTTGTCTTCTCACACTGTAGGTCGCATTTTTTGGGGGGGGGTTGGGGATGCTGTATGGCATTCCCTACAGGGGGGGCTGTATAGCGTTCCCTACAGGGGGTCTGTATGGCGCTATCCACAGGGGGGGGCTGTATGGCATTCCCTACAGGGGGGCTGTAATGCGTTCCCTACAGGGGGGGCTGTATGGCGTTCCCTACAGGGGGGCTGTATGGCGTTCCCTACAGGGGGGCTGTATGGCGTTCCCTACAGGGGGGGCTGTATGGCGTTCCCTACAGACCCCCCCTGTAGGGAACGCCATACAGACCCCCTGTAGATAACGCCATACAGTCCCCCCTGTAGATAACGCCATACAGCCCCCTTGTAGATAGCGCCATACAGACCCCTCTGTAGATAGCGCCATACAGCCCCCCTGTAGATAGCGCCATACAGCCCCCTCTGTAGATAGCGCCATGCAGCCCCCTCTGTAGATAACGCCATACAGCCCCCTCTGTAGATAACACCATACAGCCCCCTCTGTAGATAGCGCCATACAGCCCCCACTGTAGAGAACGCCATACAGCCCCCCCTGTAGATAACGCCATACAGCCCCCTCTGTAGATAGCGCCATACAGCCCCCTCTGTAGATGGCGCCATACAACCCCCCCTGTAGATAACGCCATACAGCCCCCTTTGTAGATATCTACAGAGGGGGCTGTATGGTGTTATCTACAGGGGGGACTGTATGGCGTTATCTACAGAGGGGGCTGTATAGTGCTATCTACAGGGGGGGCTGTATGGCATTATCTACAGGGGGCTGTAAAAAAGGCACTATCTACAAGGGGGGGTTGTGTGACACCCAGGGGAGGGGGGCCCCAGTCAAAAGTTTGCTATGGGGCCCAGTCTTTCCTAGTTACGCCCCTGAAATTAGACCTTTCTGGATTTAATTGGCAGATAATATAATGACTGGCAAAGAGCAGATGGTTCAGTGTATGGACCAATGTAACTGATGCATTCAAGATATTATTTATTAAAATGTTTCAATAGTCCAGGTGAGAAATTACCATTATATACCTGTATGACACCGAAACTCAAAAACATAGGGTTATGGACAATGAGGGAGATTTACTAAGCAATATGCGCCAGTGGCGGGTGCCAAATTTATTATATTTTAGACACTTTTTGCACCTTCCTAATTTTGAAAAGGGTCTAGAAAAAGGGTGCGTGGTAAGAAGTTATAAATTGCGCCAGATATATTAATGAACCCCACTTTTCTCAAAATATTTATGTAAAGCGTGCCAGCCAAGAAGTGGCATAAGGAGGAGAATAGTGTATAACATGTCTAGCAATATGTGCCAAATTTATTATATAGCATGCCTAGTGGTGATAAATTTGGCGCAGTCTGCCTGTCTGGAATAGTTTTATTCTATTTCCATTTACAACAGCATCAATAAATCTCCCCCACTATCTTTTTTATAGTGGAGTTATCCAAAAATATGCTGATCATAGAGTATCCCCTCACTGGGTCTGCCAATAATCAGCAGTGATCTTTGTGATAACCTAACAGCAAGTGTTAAATTCCCCTGCAGCGCCACCAAAGGAGAAATGAAGCATTACATGGGGCTCATTGCACTCAAAGGGCTGTACGTGTAATGCATGGACATGTCAGGCACTCTTTGTAGAGATTGTCTGCTCTGTTAAATGATGGAGGTCCCAAATGAGGGATCCCACTGTATTAACTCAGAATATCCTAGTAGGATACTAGAAATAGGTTTTGTAATTCTGACGA
Organism: Rhinoderma darwinii; assembly: GCF_050947455.1. Taxonomy (NCBI): domain Eukaryota; kingdom Metazoa; phylum Chordata; class Amphibia; order Anura; family Rhinodermatidae; genus Rhinoderma; species Rhinoderma darwinii. The sequence goes on along the minus strand of NC_134695.1, from coordinate 66,063,740 downwards.
CAACCCCTTTAATATCAGAAAAACACCAATCTGATTATATAAAACAAAACTCAATATGAAACTGGAAACTTTAGCCATATATACAAATAAAACACTTTTACCTTAAGCTACAATATCCTCTGTACTCTCAGCGGTTATATTACAGCTGCAATCTTTTTAAATAGTAACATTATCCTGTTGAAAATTCATGCCTGAAATTGCATTGAGACAGATGACACTCGCCTTATATCCGCAAACCTTTTCAAAGAATAGAAGAGGATTATATATGAACTAGAGTATTCAGGAAAACTACTGCTAAAAGTCACTGCTTCAGATGTAGAAACAAGATGACCTACCTATGGAGGAGCAGTAAAAAACTAAGTTTGTCCCACTCTAAGCCTTAAAGGCTATGGAAACCTTCGGAAGCTGTGTTTGTTTTTTATATATAAAAATGTATATCAGTGTGTTTAGTGCAACTTTATAATTAGTTTTTATTAAAAATTATTTTTACTTTTTGAGATACAGCTGCTTTGTATTCTGTATACAGAGCAGCTGTATCTTACTGTGAATCCTGTACCCATCAGGTCCGCAGGACTGACGGGTTCAGTGTCAGCGGATCCTGCTTGTCTCTGACATGCAGGATCCACCTGTTATCTATCACATCTTGGGTACAGGATTCAGCGTAAGATAAAGCTGCTCTGTATACAGAATACAAAGCAGCTGTATCTCAAAAAGTAAACATTTTTTATTTAATAAAAACTAATTATAAAGTGGCACAAAACACACTGATATACATTTTTATATAAAGAAAAAATAGCTTTCAAAGGTTTACATAGCCTTTAAAGTGAACTCAACACCTAAATTTAAGGCAGCCGGTTTGGAGGAGTTTTGAAACCAAAATATTTATGGACCTAAAGCCTAAAACCACAATTTTAAATCATTGTTAAATTAGGTATCCACTTTGGACAATCCTGTTATATTCGAAGGGACGATAAGATGATCGCAGGGTGACCCAGCGATCAGTTGCAATCTACAGGGGGAATCCAGCAGCAAGTGCCATATTTTCCTGCAGTGCCGCCACAGGCGAAATTAAGCATTACACAGTGCCCATTGAAATCAGTGGGCTGTCAGTATAATATGTGGATATGCTGGGTTCTCCAGAATGAAGAGCGTCTTTGCAGCCACTCTCAACTTTGGCTAATAGATGAGGGTCCTGAATGGGATGTCCCTCCCCCTTTCTCTATTGACTCAGAATAAACTAAGTTGGAGCAGTACACTAAGACGATCGCACGGTGACCCATTGCTGGGACATCCAGCGATCAGTTGCAATCTACAGGGGAAATCCAGCAGCAAGTGCTATATTTTCCTGCAGTGACACCACAGGTGAAATTAAGCATTACACAGTGCCCATTGAAATCAGTGGGCTGTCAGTATAATATGTGGATATGCTGGGTTCTCCAGAATGAACAACGTCTTTGTAGCCACTCTCAACTTTGGCTAATAGATGAGGTTCCTGAATGGGATGCCCCCCTTCTCTATTGACACAGAATACACTAAGTAGAAGCAGTAGTGTTTTGTATTGTACACTATGCAGGTGTTAAAACTCATGGCCATCTTCAAACACAATTTCCCAGTTTATAAATGTCATTTACATCTAATTTTGTAAATACATTGCATTACTGATTCTGAGTTACAGTCTGTGTATCATACCCCAGAGCTGCGTTCATAATTCTGCAGACTTCACAGCTGACATCGCCCAGCATTCCTTGTTGGTAAAGTGTTATGGTTATTTGCATACTGGGAAATGTCATCTTTCCATCCAGCACTCTACAATCATCAAATGTAGAAGGAACTAACTGCCTCCTTGTGTATAGGAACTAGATAGCCAAGCTGTTGGAGGAGTGATGGCAAGATTGTTGACTGTTTCCAAATAAGAATAGCAGAATTGTGAATGCAGCTCTGGAGTATAATACAGATTGGAACTCAGGATCATGGACAAGATAAATAATTCTATGTATTTACAAAGTGATTTAGCTTTTCATGTAGATTGTATCATAATACATTAACTGTGAAATAGTCTTCTATGCGGATAATAACATTTGAATCTCTCATGATATGTAGACCATATAAACAGTTATACCATAAGCCATTAAAAATGCTATAACTTGCTCATTATCACGCTATGGAAAACTTTGGACTATTTTTTTGTTTTATCGTGCATTTGCTTCCTGGATGAAAAAATAAACAACTTTCTAAATATTTCTAAAATGACCTACCATTTTGTTGCTGCAGTGTCTGTGAAGTCCTGTACATAACTGACGTAGATCTGACGGCATACTGTTCCTGACTGCTAGTGGCTCAGGGCTGACTCTCTGTGCTCTCCAGCAGGGAGAGGAGGTGGTTGTATACAGCAAAGCAATCTATTTTAGATGGGAAGGAGAGAACCCACAGCAGAATCTGTGATGGAAGGAGGGGTAGAAATCCCATAGGCTGTAGATAAAAAGAAAATACCCACAGCAAAGCATGCAGGGGGCAATCACAGAAACTGTAGATAGGGAAGAGGGGGGATCACACTGGCTGTGAAGATAGAGAGAAGAGCAAACATGTCAGAATCTGCAGGGAATGGGGAGGAGATCACACACACAGGCAGCATTAATATTTGTGTTAGCACAGGGGAGAGGAGATCACACAGAGCTTATATTAGAAGGGGAAAGCAGTACAGGAATGAAGCTGTGCTAATACATGATGTGGTATCCCAGAGGATGCAGATGTTATGAGAGGACCTGATGGGGCAGTAGTCCCCCTAATGGCTGGTTTCTTAGTGATGTCACGGTCGCGGCAGTGGGGTCCTACCCTGGGCACCTCTCTTAGGACACGCAGCAAGTCAATTGTCAAAAATGGTAAGCAAAATCAGACACAGTTCTCTGCTAACCAAAAGTCTCTTTACTGAGAAAAATTTCCATAAAGTGCAGCAATAATTCACAGCAATGCAGTATCTCATTACAAGTATAGTGGAGTGTGCATGTGAGGAGGACCCCTGGTATAGTGGAGTGTGCATGTGAGGAGGACCCCTTGTTAGCTGACTTGCAGGGATATGCTTGTGAGGAGTGATGCTGACACAGTACTTTCCTCAAATTAGGCAGTTTATGGTTTTGGGGGAGACACAGTCCTTATTATGGCTACAGAAGGGATCTGCACCGGTTGGCTCCCGGCGGGTGACTAACTTGAGGGAAATGTAGTTACTCACGGTTACTGGGCCGCGGTATCCGACAGCCGGACGCGGACCTAAGACACGTGGCTTGGAAACCACGGAGCACTGGACTTGACCGGAGACCTACTTTAAGATCCAGGATTGCAGAAAGGCTCCTCTTGAAACTGCTCCTTTTTTGGTAAGATAGATTCTCTCCTTCTCGGAGGCGGTAGAAATGTATATGTTATCCCCTCTGTATGGACTGGTAAAGGGTCCTAGGAATATCTGTGCTTTGCATGGGCCGTTAGATTCACCATGCAGCTCCTAGGCGTGGCAGGTAGGTAGCTGTAGATTCCCTGCCATCTCTTGCACAGCATGGGTTGCTGGCACCTCACACTCGACTCCCCAGAACTCGTATGCACTGGTTTTCCTGCCCTCTGCTAAGAGGTAGGCTGGGCTACAGTCTCCACCCACAGAATACTAGAAGTTTCTGGAGGGAAAACTGGTTATGGCTCAGCAGTAATTGAAATCCTACACTCACATGCACTTACAGTGGGTCAACCATAGATGGCAGCAAATGATAATATACACAGTGTATGCACAGGAATTACATGATATACAGAGGCATACTGACACACAGTACTATTACATTGTGACAAACCTACTACCATACGACAACTACTCCTATTAGGGAAGTAGGGAGTGTACTGGGACACTACAATGAGAGCTAGTGAAGGAAGCAGCATCCTGTGTTTACAGAACTCACATCCTGCATTTACAGTATTACTGGGGGGACACAAAGAGCAATGTGTGGAACTAGGAGCAGGTTGCAAACTGCAAATCAAGGGGTCTGAAAATAAATGAAGGAATAAAGATTGCAGCTTTAAACCGAGTGCAGCACCAGGTTAACACTGACGTATATAAAAAAAACTAAATTTAAAAGCATCCATAGACTTTAACTACCAGTAAAGCAGGCATAGCAATAGCTATGGAGTTTAGTAGATGGGAGCACAATTCTGATCGGGATTATGGACTGTGATACAACAAATACGTTATAGAGTCTTGCAATTTGAAAAAATGAGTTTCAACTGAATGCTCAACTTTTACCTTTGCCATTTTTCAACACTCTGTGCTGATTGGTTTCTTTATAATCTCTTTATCGGGGTCAGAGCCTAATTTTTTTTCTTGCAAAGTTACCATTACTTTTAAAGACATAGACTGTAAAGGATCTGCCAGGCACAGCTTCGGGGTTAACGCCCATAGATAATCAGTCTGCACCTGCTTCTATGTCTGTCAGACTGACTCCATCTTCCACCACTCAGGGTGGCAGGCTTAGGAGTGGGAGAACCTATCACAGCCTGGCCAGACGGAGCTAGCTCCCGCCCTCTGTCTATTTATACCTGCCTTTCCTGTTCCTCCTTTGCTTGTGATTCTTCTCGTTTGGTTTCCTGGCCCTGCTGCAGCTTCTTGTACCATTGTCCTTGCTTCATATTGACCCCGGCTTGCTGACTACTCTCCTGCTCTGCGTTTGGTACCTCGTACACTCCTGGTTTGACTCGGCTTGTTTACTACTCTTCTGCTCTGCGTTTGGCACCTCGTACTCTCCTGGTTTGACTCGGCTTGTTCACTTCTCTTGTTGCTCACGGTGTTGCCGTGGGCAACTGCCCCTTTCTCCCCCTAGCTCTGTGTACCCTTGTCTGTTTGTCTGTCGTGCACTTATTGAGCGTAGGGACCGTCGCCCAGTTGTACCCCGTTGCCTAGGGCGGGTCGTTGCAAGTAGGCAGGGACTGAGTGGTGGGTAGATTAGGGCTCACGTGTCTGTCTCCCCACCCCCGTCATTACATAATCACAAGCCCATACCTAGTCTACCCTGGTCCCTGACACCACTATGGACCCCCTTAAGACCCTGGCTCAGCAAATGCAGGGTCTCTCCCTACAGGTCCAGGCCCTGGCTCAGAGGGTCAACCAGCCTGATGCTACCATGGTAGTCCCCCTCACCTCACCTCTTGAACCCCACCTCAAGTTGCCCGACCGGTTCTCAGGGGACCGGAAGACTTTTCTCTCCTTTCGGGAGACTTGTAGGCTCTATTTTCGTTTAAAGCCCCACTCCTCAGTTTCTGAGAGCCAGCGGGTGGGTATAATTATGTCCCGGCTCCAGGAAGGGCCCCAAGAATGGGCCTTCTCCTTGGCTCCTGACGCCCCTGAACTTTCCTCTGTTGATCTTTTCTTTTCTGCTCTCGGACTCATCTATGACGAGACTGACAAGACTGCTTTTGCCGAGAGTAGAGCTGGTGACCTTATGTCAGGGTAAGAGACCTGTTGAGGAGTATTGCTCTGACTTTAGGAAGTGGTGCGTAGCTTCTCGGTGGAATGACCCTGCCTTAAGGTGCCAGTTTAGGTTGGGTCTGTCGAACGCCCTGAAAGATCTGCTAGTTAGTTATCCCTCTTCTGACTCCCTAGACCAGGTTATGGCTTTAGCGGTACGACTTGACTGACGTCTCAGGGAACGACGACTTGAACGTCTTGATGTTTTCTCCTCTGACTCCCCCATGATGCCTCCCGAGGTTCCGTTGCTTCGTTCCTCCCCGGAAGACTCGGAGGTACCTATGCAACTCGGGGCCTCCGTGTCCCCCCAACAACGTAGAGATTTCCGCAGGAAGAATGGTCTCTGCTTCTACTGTGGGGATGACAAGCATCAAGTGAACAACTGTCCTAAGCGTAAGAATGCAGCCGGAGAACTTCCGCGCCTAAGTGATCATCGGGGAGGTCACTTGGGCGCACAGGTATTTCCCGTAAATATGAAACGTAATAAAATCTTGCTTCCCTTTCAGGTCTCTTTTGGTGGTAGGTCTGCTACCGGCAGTGCCTTCGTGGATTCAGGGTCTTCTGCTAATATCATGTCTGTGGAATTTGCTATGTCTCTAGCTATGCCTTTGATTGATTTGCCTAAACCTGTCCCGGTAGTGGGTATCAACTCCACTCCTCTTGCTAATGGTTATTTTACACAGCATACCCCTGTTTTTGAACTCCTTGTTGGCTCCATGCATTTGGAGCAGTGCTCTGTACTGTTAATGCAGGGATTATCGTCCGATTTGGTTTAAGGACTTCCCTGGTTGCAGTTGCATAATCCCACGTTTGACTGGAATTCTGGGGACCTTACCAAGTGGGGTAATGAATGCTTGACGTCATGTTTTTCTGTTAATTCTATTTCTCCCCCTGAGGTGGTGAACACGCTACCTGAGTTTGTTCAGGACTTCGCCGATGTTTTCTCTAAGGAGGCGTCCGAAGTGTTACCTCCTCATAGAGAATATGATTGCGCAATCAATTTGGTACCAGGAGCTAAGCTCCCTAAGGGTAGGATATTTAATCTCTCTTGTCCTGAACGTGAAGCCATGAGAGAGTATATCCAGGAATGCCTGGCCAAGGGTTACATTCGCCCCTCTACTTCTCCGGTAGGTGCTGGCTTCTTCTTCGTAGGGAAGAAGGATGGTGGTCTTAGGCCATGCATTGACTACCAAAGCTTGAATAAGGTCACTGTAAGGAACCAGTATCCCCTTCCTCTGATTCCTGATCTCTTTAATCAGGTTCAGGGGGCCCAATGGTTCTCTAAGTTTGATCTACGGGGGGCGTATAACCTTATCCGCATCAAAGAGGGGGATGAGTGGAAGACTGCGTTTAACACGCCCGAAGGTCCTTTCGAATACCTCGTCATGCCCTTTGGGTTGTGTAATGCTCCCGCGGTCTTCCAGAATTTCATAAATGAGATTTTAAGAGACTACCTGGGGATATTTCTTGTAGTGTACCTTGATGACATACTTGTGTTTTCCAAGGACTGGTCCTCCCACATTGAGCATGTCAGGAAGGTGCTCCAGGTCCTTCGAGAAAACAAACTGTTTGCAAAGACCGAAAAATGTGTGTTTGGGGTGCAGGAGATACCATTTTTGGGCCAAATCCTCACTCCTCATGAATTCTGCATGGACCCCGCCAAGGTCCAGGCTGTGGCGGAATGGGTCCAACCTGCCTCCCTGAAGGCGTTACAGTGCTTCCTGGGGTTCGCTAATTATTACAGGAGGTTTATTGCTAACTTCTCGGTCATCGGTAAGCCTCTTACGGATCTCACTCGCAAAGGTGCTGATCTCCTCCACTGGCCTCCTGAGGCTGTCCAGGCTTTTGAGGTCCTTAAGAAGTGCTTTATCTCGGCACCGGTGCTGGTTCAGCCCAACCAAATGGAGCCATTTATCGTGGAGGTTGACGCGTCCGTGGTGGGAGTGGGGGCTGTCTTGTCCCAGGGTACCAGGTCCCTCATTCATCTCCGTCCCTGTGCCTACTTCTCCAGGAAGTTTTCACCCACTGAGAGTAACTATGATATTGGCATCCGCAAACTCTTAGCCATTAAATGTTCATTTGAAGAGTGGCGCCATTTCCTGGAGGGGGCTAGGCACCAGGTAACGGTCCTTACCGACCACAAGAATCTGGTTTTCCTAGAATCTGCCCGGAGGCTAAACCCGAGACAAGCTCGTTGGGCATTATTTTTTACCAGATTCAACTTTGTGGTTACCTATGGGGCTGGGTCTAAAAATGTTAAGGCTGATGCACTGTCACGTAGCTTCATGGCCAGCCCTCCTTCGGAGGAAGATCCTGCTTGTATTTTGCCTCCAGGTATAATCATTTCCACTATTGATTCTGATTTAGTCTCTGAAATTGCGGCTGATCAAGGTTCAGCTCCCGGGAGCCTTCCTGAGAACAAGCTGTTTGTTCCCCTGCAATTCCGGCTAAGGGTACTTAGGGAAAATTATGACTCTGCACTATCTGGCCATCCATGGGTACCAAGCACCTCATTGCCAGAAACTATTGGTGGCCTGGGTTGCCTAAAGACGTTAAGGCCTACGTCGCCGCTTGTGAAGTTTGTGCTAGGTCCAAGACTTCCAGGTCCCGACCAGCGGGCTAACTATGTTCTTTGCCCATTCCCCAGAGACCTTGGACCCATATCTCCATGGATTTTTTCACCGATTTGCCTACATCTAAGGCAAGTCGGTGGTGTGGGTTGTAGTAGACCGCTTCAGTAAGATGTGCCACTTTGTGCCCCTCAAAAAACTACCCAATGCTAAGACGTTAGCTACCTTGTTTGTCAAACGCATCCTACGTCTCCATGGGGTCCCTGTCAATATTGTTTCTGACAGAGGGGTACAATTTGTTTCATTGTTTTGGAGAGCCTTCTGTAAAAAGTTGGAGATTGATCTGTCCTTCTCCTCTGCCTTCCATCCTGAAGCTAATGGCCAAACTGAGAGGACTAATCAGTCTCTAGAACAATATTTAAGGTGTTTTATCTCTGACTGTCAAAATGATTGGGTCTCATTCATTCCCCTCGCCGAATTTTCCCTTAATAACCGGGTCAGTAACTCGTCAGGGGTCTCCCCCTTTTTCTGTAATTTTGGGTTTAATCCACCATTCTCTTCCGTTTCACCTGATAGTTCCAACAATCCCGAGGTAGAGGTCGTTCATCGAGAACTGTGCACAGTCTGGGCTCAGGTTCAGAAGAACCTAGAGGCGTCCCAGAGCATACAAAAAACTCAGGCTGATAGAAAACGTTCTGCTAACCCCTTGTTTATGGTCGGGGATCTGGTGTGGCTATCGTCTAAAAATTTGCGCCTTAAGGTCCCGTCCAAGAAGTTTGCTCCCCGGTTTATAGGGCCGTACAAGGTCATTGAAGTCCTCAATCCTGTCTTTTTCCGACTGGAGTTGCCCCCATCTTTTCGAGTACACGACGTGTTCCATGCCTCCCTCCTTAAACGCTGCTCCCCGTCCTTGGCTCCCTCGAGGAAACCTCCAGTCCCTGTTCTCACCCCTGAGGGGGCAGAATTCGAGGTGGCCAAGATTGTGGATAGCAGGATGGTCCAAGGCTCCCTCCAATACCTGGTCCATTGGAGAGGATACGGGCCTGAGGAGAGGACTTGGGTACCCGCTCGGGATGTTCACGCTGGGATATTGGTCAGGAGGTTTCACCTTCGTTTCCCCAGTAAACCAGGTCCACTTAGAAAGGGTCCGGTGGCCCCTCATAAAAGGGGGGGGTACTGTAAAGGATCTGCCAGGCACAGCTTCGGGATTAACGCCCATAGATAATCAGTCGGCACCTGCTTCTATGTCTGTGAGACTGACTCCATCTTCCACCACTCAGGGTGGCAGGCTTAGGAGTGGGATAACCTATCACAGCCTGGCCAGACGGAGCTAGCTCCCACCCTCTGTCTATTTATACCTGCCTTTCCTGTTCCTCCTTTGCTTGTGATTCTTCTCGTTTGGTTTTCTGGCCCTGCTGCAGCTTCTTGTACCATTGTCCTTGCTTCATATTGACCCCGGCTTGCTGACTACTCTCCTGCTCTGCGTTTGGTACCTCGTACACTCCTGATTTGACTCGGCTTGTTTACTACTCTTCTGCTCTGCGTTTGGCACCTCGTACTCTCCTGGTTTGACTCGGCTTGTTCACTTCTCTTGTTGCTCACGGTTGTGCCGTGGGCAACTGCCCCTTTCTCCCCCTAGCTCTGTGTACCCTTGTCTGTTTGTCTGTCGTGCACTTATTGAGCGTAGGGACCGTCGCCCAGTTGTACCCCGTCGCCTAGGGCGGGTCGTTGCAAGTAGGCCGGGACTGAGTGGTGGGTAGATTAGGGCTCACTTGTCTGTCTCCCCACCCCGTCATTAGATAGACATAAATAATTGAATTGCTGCTGCCTGAAGCCACTAATAGGAGGAGCTTAGGACCTGACTACATATTGTTTTATTATTGAGTTCAGTGTATACGTTGTCTACAATAAGCTCCCATGCTCCCCCTAGTGGTGACTGCAAGCAGCCAAAATTTTATTATTTTACGACTGCTGCAAAGATCTACAAATAAATTAATCAGCACAGAATTATCGACACATTGACTTTAAACAATCATAAGCTAAGCCCATGCATTGTTCTTTATCAACAGTAGACCCATAATATGCACTGGACGACTCTGTTATATTATGCAATTATTTTTTTTCCAAACTCAAAGCATATTGAGATGCCGACAATCTCAGCTAATACACAGATAACAAAGGCTGTAATTATTATCAACACATTTTCATTTCCTTCCAGATAGTGGCTGTAGGCCTCATTCTGTCATTACCCATTGTGATTTAAAGTCAAATAAATGTCACTAATGGATGTGTAACTCCAGATATATGTCACAAAGTAATATCAAACTCCAAATACATGTCATTTTACGATATGAAATTCAAAATATAGGTCACAATGCGGCAGCGCCAAATTAATATGTCAGTGATAGAATAAAGAATGTAGAAATAATAATAATAATAATGATTATTTTCTGGTATAATTCAATCATAACAATCATGTTTTCCTGCAGCGGCCATGAATGTATTTATGAATATCACAATTATTAATATCTTAGGCACAGGCAACAATGCTGTAGGTAACACAATCAAACATGCAAAGTAAATGTTAGATCTGCGAATTTGTTTACAATGCAATAATGTATAATTATCATAATGATTAAAATATGAAATATAATTAATCCTACAAATGTTCATTGTATATTATTATTATTATTATTATTATTATTATTATTATTTAACTCCTGACCAAGCTATTTTTTAAGTTTTTCCATCGTCTCATTCAAAGAATATAACTTTTTTTTTATTTTTGCGTCGACATAGCTGTATATGGTCTTGTTTTTTTGTGGGTCAAGTTGTATTTTTTAATAGCACAGTTTTGGGGTACATTGAATTTATTGATTAACTTTTGTTAACTTTTTTTTGAGGGGGAATAGAAAAAAAACCCAGTAATTTCCCCACTCTTTTTTGCATCCTAAATCTACGCCGTTTACCGTGTGGTATAAATAATACAATATCTTTATTCAGCGGGTTGTTACGATTGCATCGATACCAAATTTATATAGATTTTGTATGTTTTACTACTTTTACACAGTAAAAACACTTTTTTTTTTACAATTATTTGTTTATGTGTCCCTGTATTTCAAGAGTAATTACTTTTTTATTTTTGCGCCGATGCAGTTGTATGAGGGCTTTTTTTTGCCAGACAACTTGTAGTTTTTATTGGTACCATTTTGGAGTAGATGTGACTTTTTGATCACTTTTTATCACATTTTATTTAAGGCAGGATTCACAGAAAACAGCAATTTTTGCATTGTTTTTTATTTTATTTTTTACGGTGTTCACAGTGCGGGTTAAAGTGTAGCTAAATGTTTGACAAACTTCTGACATGTCATAGTGACATGTCAGAAGTTTTGATTGGTGGGGGGTCCGAGCACTGAGACCCGCACCGATTGCTAGAACGAAGCAGCTGAAGCACTCGTGTGAGCGCTCAGCTGCTTCGTTTCTGTTCTGCTTTTTCCGCAAAGTCAATGTATCGGAGTACGGGCTCATAGACTTTCTATTGAATCCGTACACCGATACATTGATTTTCGGAAAAAGCCGAACAGACATGAAGCAGCTGAGTGCTCACACGAGCCCTTCTGCCGCTTCGTTCTAGCGATTGGTGGGGGTCTCCGTGCTCGGCCCCCACCAATCCAAACTTCTGACATGTCACTATGACATGTCAGAAGTTTGCCGAACGTTTAGCTACACTTTAAATAATGTAATAGCTTTATAGGCGGGGCCGTTCCGGATGTGGTGGTACCAAATATGTGTAACTTTTTTACTTTTTTTGTTTTTTTAAATAATAAATGGGGTAAGGGGAACAAGTGGGTTTGCCATTTTTTTCAATTATTTTTTTTTATTAACTATATTAAACTTTTTTTTAATTTCTTTACTAGTCCCACTAGGGGACTTCCCTATGCGATCGTCCGATCACTTTTATAATGCACTGAAATACTTTTGTATTGCAGTGTATTAGTGCCTGTCCATGTAAATATGGACAGGCATCTGCTAGGCCATGGAGTAGCAGGCATAACTAGTGGCAGGCCTGGGGGTCTTTATTAGGCCCCCCGGCTGCCATAGAAACCACCGATATCCTGCAATCTTATCGCAGGATGCCCGTGGGGTGAGAGGGGGAGTTTCCTTCATGTCTCCGAAACCACTCAGATGCGGCGCTCGCTATTGAGCACCGCATCTGAGGGGTTAAACTGGCGAGATCGATACTGATATCGATCTTGCCCATTCCAGCAGGGCTGATGAGGCGCCGTGAAAAGGCGCTGAAATCAATAAAAACAAAAATGCTGCAGCACAAAAAATACGTTTAATGCAATTTTTTTTTAATAAAAGAAAAAAAGTTAAAACATACACATATGATATATCCCCACAATCGTCTTGACCTGTACAATAAAGTTGTATTCTCTATTAATTTTAACAGTAAATGCCGTAAACAGATGAAAAAAACAAAACAGACAGAATTGCTTTTTTATTTAAAAAAATGTCCTATAAATTAAATGTTGCCATATATGTATCTGAAAACGATGCCACAAAAACAAGCCCTTACAAACTATGTAAATAAAATAAAGTAATTGTTGATGGAGGGCAAGGCGGCAAAAACAAAAAAAATATTCCTGGTCCTTAAGAACGCAATTGTCTTGGTCCTTAAAGGGGTCTACCCATCTCAGACATTTATTGAATATCCACAGGATATGTCACAAATGTCTGATATGGGTCCCACCGCCTGGTGAGGCGGCCACTATCCTGTGAATATACCATTAATATCTAAGATGGGAATGCCCCTTTAAGAAGTTAATGGTAATTTTAAATGATAATAATAGACGAAATGGTCAATCTCAATGAACATATACTGTACAATACAAAAACATAGGATTAGTTTCCTATATAGGATGGAAGCAGATACAACTGAGAAGAAAGTTTCGAGTCGCTACTTGGGCTGTTTACAGCAGAGCAGCACAGAGGAAATGGCTTTTTGCCAAAATATTAATGTTCCCTGGTAAGTGTCATTTGGAGACCTCCCTGTCAAGTGAAAAGTTAATCTACGGTCTGAACCTGCACACAAGTATTTTTTTTTTTTTGCCTTCCATTTTCCATAATAGATCTTACAATTTTCCAATTACATAGCAGAGCCGGTATTCGGATTAATAGCCCTGAATTCAACCTTACCTCCCTCAGCTATTTGCATAAACTGGATAATCACCTCATCAAGCTAACCTCAAGTAATATGACTGATATCCAAGATGTGCAGCTTTTGTATTTGTCATCACCCCCTACGTGTTTTGTTTGTAAACCAGCTCATCGGAGAGACTGAACATTAAAGACGTAGAAAAGGTGATCAAGGAAACCGAGATGTATACAAGTCGCCCAGATATTATTCAGAAACTCTGTCTTAATAAGTGATTAAATGGAGGAACTACCCACCAAGACTGGAGGTCCATGGGCCTAACAGATACACATAAAAAATAAGCACCACCCCTGCTTAATGGTTGGGGGCGGGGCTTTGGGCTATCAATATAGCTGCTTTTTTCATGCATATTTGTCAGGCCCATGGGTCTCCAGTCTTAGAAGATGATACCTTCATTTAACCATTTAAAGGCTACGTAAACCTTTGAAAGGCAATTTTTTTCTTAAATAATAAGGTCAGTCGGTGTGATTAGTGCAACTATCTAAATAGTTTTTATTAAAAATGTGCTTTACTTTTTGAGATACAGCTGCTTTGTATTCTCTATACAAAGCAGCTGCATCTTTTGCTAAATCCTGCTCCTGTCAGGTCCGGGGGACTGACGGGTTCAGTATCAGCGAGTCCTGCTTTTCGATTCACCTTTAAACTATCATATCTAAGTTCATAACATAGATGTGATAGCTTATAGGTGGATCCTGCGTGTTAGAGACACGCAGGTTCCGCTGACACTGAATCCGTCAGGTCCGCGGGTCTGACGAATTCAGGTCATAGCGAACGATACAGCTGCTCCGTATACAGAATACAAAACAGCTGTATCTCAAAAAGTAAAACAAATTTTCACTCAAAACTATTTAGAAAGTTGCACTAATCACACTGACTGACATATATATATAATTGCTTTTCAAAGGTGTACATAGCCTTTAATTAAGCAGAGTTCCTGACGAATATTTGGTCAACTTTGTATAATTTCAAACGTCTAAGACAGGCAAATAGACATTTTTTTTTGGTTATGGGCTTAGTGTCCCTTTAAGAGATGTCATATCCATCTGGAATGTGTATTGCATAGAAAGTCAGTTATGTCCTTATGATCATCCCACCCCTAAATTTCCACAAACCACATCGAAATGATATATTTCGGACATTATTGCACTTATATTAAAAAAAAGGAAAATAAATATTCCTTTTGTATTGTAATAAAAAGGTCAAAAATATAAAAAACGTGCAGTGTATCATTATAAAAACCAGAAGTATAAACAGATATTTCCATATATCATCCCTACATCCTGGGAACATCTGGTGCAACAGTCATCCTCCCCCCTCCCCATTCTCTTTTAAGAATTTTGGCATATAATGCAGCCTGTGAAAATAAGTAGAAATGAGCAAATCGATTCTACACAAATTTAAATTGGTTCAAATTTCCCAAAACCTTTGGGTTTTGTGGTGCACGAACTGCGGCAAAATAGCAGCCGTGCACGAGTGCCTGCCGCCATTTTCCATATTAGGAAAAGGATCATATGACCTCGGTCAGGCTTCTACAGAATACCTTGCACGCAAGATTATCCCTCCCTCCAGACGCAGATTCTGTCATTTTTAATAGGAAAAATAGCACTGTTTTTCCTGTCAAAATGATGGAAAACATGGTGGAACCCGATGGACCCCATGAAAAGCAAATAGGGTCCGTCTAGCATCACAGTGGGAACAAGGCCTTACTCACCTCAATGTTCTTTTTTGTTGTCACATGAAGTCTTGTCTTCACAAAATCAAACAGTCCATACTAAGGGCCGGTGAACCCAGGCAGAAGCCGGGGCCTAATGGGCTTCGGGGGCCTCCATGATCTTGGGTAACATGATCTACGCTTGCCAAACCAAGAATGATCTGGACTGGAGCCTACTGTGACTGTGTTGTTCAAGGCACCTCATACACCTGGAACCAGTTCAGACCATATGGGTAGCGTTTTTTCTCAAAAATGTCCTACCTTCTATATTTTCAAGCTATTTATGTGATTGTCTGTCTTGATCTGTCTTGTTGAGGGTTGTCCTCTTTCTCTAATAAGCATAATTGTCTTCTCGAATGAGTTCAGTCTTCCCCAACTAAGAGAAAACACCAGACTGGTTCCTTGCTCTTCAAGTAGAAGAACAGACTTGATTTGGCTAAGGATCTACTGTAATTTGTAACTGAAGATCACGTTCTTCACCTTGAGGAACAATCATCTCTTCCACTGTTCATGACAATATGATCTTTGTTATTACCATCTCCAACTTAGATTTATGAGTTTCGAGAAGTCTTCTACTTGGGAACTTTGGTAGATCCCCAGACAGTATAGTAAATCAACAGTCGGCCAACGTCTTTCCAAAAGTAATGACCTTTTAGGCTTAGAGTACTGAAGCATAAACTATGTGTTCATGTTTCATAAAAGAAAAATACTAATTAGAGTCATTATCAGCAATAAAATTCAGGACACACACCATTAGTTGTCTAATAGGTTATAGTGGGCCAGTAACAAATACATATTTTAGGACCTATAGTCATTTTATACTTTAATTTGTGTAGCCTGATCTATCGGAGGAGAAAGATAATCTCGCCGGAGACAGGAAAACAGAAATAATTAGCTGTCTGCTAAATGAGCTCTTGCAATGAGATTAGTTACTGCATTATGAAGATGTTCATCTTAGCACAAGCGGTACATGGTTTTCTGCATATTATCTTATTAGCAGAGTTTTAGGTCACGGGGTTGGCAATTTCAGAACTCACTGTCATCAGGAAGACCGGCTTTTCAGGATAATCAGTCCAATCATTCTTGTGTTGAACAGGAGCAGACATTAAGGTAATGGTTTAAAAATTATGCCAGGTCAAGTCTTAAAGTGAAATTAGACCTAAAAATATGTTTTCTAGGGTCTGCAATGTGTGTAAGAAAGTAGGCATTTAGATACTCCCATCATGCTTCAGGAAGGACCACCATTTTCTATATTCTGTATGGAGATTATAGAAATAATGGTCCTTGATGTCCTGAGACATGATGGGAGTATCTAAATGCCTAGTGGAGGGGCCGAGGGGGTGGTGCTTGACACAGGGATTCAAAGACCACCAAAGAAAGAATACCAGTCAACCACCGCCCCCTCAGGTCTGAACTAGGCATTACATTGAACTGGTTATCTGACCTGAATAGTGCTGTCTCCCTAATTCCAGCGCTGTTTTTCCTTTTTTCCTGGACTCCACCCCCCCCCCCCCCCCGTTCCAGAGATATGGCCCATCGTTGTGTTGGTTCCCTCTATGCTAATTTGCTGCAGTTAGCCAACAGGGCACGTACTACCCTCAACCTGCTTTGCGCTGATTGGTCAGCATTAGAGTCAGGGAAGCTAGCATCACCCCGTTGGCCAACTACAGCAAATTATGGCACGGCCTGTGGACGCAATATCACCCTCTCACAGGACGTGATGTCACTACTGGATGACCAGTGGCAAGGTAAGCAGCAGGTGATGATAGAATAACATGTTTTTCTAAAACTGTACTTATATTTAAAATATTTTTCCTTTCCTGCATGAAAAACAGTAAAGGGGTTTTCTAAAATTCACCCAAACCTCTTTAACCGCTTTTTGGGGGATTTCTTTTGGAATCTTCTTTACTCTTCCCAATTACTTTCATATACTTTTCTATGAACATATAAAAATCCAGAATGTCCAAATATTCTAAAATTGATTGGGTCCCATTGCTGCAGGGTTAAAGGAATTTTACTGTTTATTGGGATTTCTCTACATTGATACATTTTTGCTATTGTTTATAAAGTTGTTTAATTCAATATAAATAAAAAATGTAATTTGAATTTGCAACCAATTTAATAAATGACAATTTACCGCCGTAGGTGATTTTTCTCTGGTTAGGGTTTAGTGGCCCATCATTTTTCAGAAAACGAAGATGAATGTTCTGTTCAGATTGGTTTCTGCTCCGAAGATTGATCTATACAGGCAAAAACGTGTAACTGTTACCATCAGTAAGCAATTACAAAGCAATTATGTGCTAAAGGAGTACAATATCTGTACACTTTCTACTGTACTTCCAGGGTAAATGAAAGGCTTAGCAGTTATCAAATGTGCCAAAAGCTGATAATTTAGTCATCCCCACTGCATTATTTATCATAAATCGCTCATACATCACAAATTATTCCAAACACCCATCACATTGGAAATTCTATTTGAATATGTCTCCAGTCATTTATCAAAACAGTGCTTGGCTTTGAGATTCAGAAACCAAATTAGCTGCATCCAGATTTATTTCCGTCTAGAAAATATGTCTTCCATTTAGACTGAGATATAACACATGTGGATAATGTCATAAGAGTCGACCGATAATTATTATAAGATTCTGAAAAGGTATGTCACTTTTTTTTATTGTCCCAATGCATGTCAAATGAAGCAACTTTGTAATAGGTCTTAATTTAAAGTTTTCTATTGTTTGGTTTCTACAGCTCCTGTAAAATGCTATGTGTCTCCATGGTAACAGACAACAAACAATCCCTGTGTAGTCTGATCCTGCTGTTATTGATTCTCCCATCTGTCCCTTACTTCCAGAATGTATGTTAGCAAGTAGTAGAGGACCATTGGAAGGCAATATGACTGTAGAATCAGGCTACACAGGGTTTGATTGTTGTCTGTTACCATGGAGACACATAGGTCTGTATAGACTTTTTTTAAATTAAGATCTAATGTAAAACTGCTTTCTTTTTCATTTTAGATACCTTTACATTGGTTGCAAAAGTGGACATAGCCTTTAACTCTTGTAAATTAGGTAAGTGTCATAAAAGACTCAATTTTCTCTTTAACTAAATTGATTGTTCTCCATTCCTTTGACTTAAATAAGGGATAGATCCAACAAAGGGAAATCAACAATTTTGGGAAAGTTTTGTTTTAGTTAGGAAAACCAAAAGGAAGAATGAATTCTGAAGAGTTAGAGAAAAGTGACCCTTAGCTTTATTTGTTATTAGATTCATCTGACTGGCTGCTATGTAATACTAGATTTCCCCTGTAGGGGCCACTGCAGAGGAAGTACATGGCTGGCCGTAGCATCCGGTGACCCAGACTTGTGGCGATCAGCTTCTGAAAGAGGAGAAATCTCTGATGAACAATCGGCATCACAGTCAAAGTAGATATTTTTATTACTTTTTGTTTTTGTTTATGCATCTTTTAAGCCCTCTATGTCATGTCCCCTACAAAGCTTTTTTTTTTTCTATTTTATTTTTGGAAATTGTACCTTCTGTGTAGACTCTTTGCACATTGCTTTATTTCCGGCATAATCAAAACAGCAAGGGTTCAAAAATGATATTAGAACTAAAGCTTATCAAAAGCCCTGCTTTGTAGAAGTGTATTGTCTTTTCTCCCGGAACACTCAGTGGGGGCCATCTTTTCTGTAGTCCCTCAAAGCAAACAGAGTCTTTGAAAAGCTAGAGGCAAGGTCTCAGACCGGCTTCAGTCTTTCTCCTTTCCTTCACCACTGCAGTGTTCTCAGAAGAGAAGGTGCTATGATGACAGGGAGATCTAAACAATTTTTTTAGCTGATGTGGCCTGCAAATACTCAGCCAGAGAACCTTATTGAATTTCCAAGTGGCTACAACATAAGATTCGTGGAAGCTTGCCCGGCTTATTTTTGCCTGGAGCATTCGACACCATCACAGTGAACTGATATTCCCCTCTTTTATTGAAGATAACTTCACTGCATGAATCATGACCACGGCTGACCAAAATTGAGCAACTTTGCAAATACTCTTTGGCTCTGTATCACAGAGTTTTTTTGCAGGCAGAAAAATCTGGCTCCAAATTCTGTCTGGAATTTTGAGGCAGATTTTGTTCTGCCTGCACGCCATTTGAATCGTTTTTCCGCTGTGTTTTTCGCCTGCGGTCATTGAGCGACGTGGGCAAATAATGCAGTGAAAAATGCTTTCTCTGCCTCCCATTGGAGGTCAGAGACGTAAACGCCCGAAGATAGGGCATGTCGCTTCTTTTTCCAGTGAGCGGTTTTTACCACTCGTGGGAAAAAACGCCTCCGCCTCCCGTTGAAATCAATGGGAGGCGTTTTCGGCCATTTTTTGGCACGTTTTCCGACACGGTTTCCGCGTCAAAAATTTCTGTATGAAGTCCCCCTAAAACTCGTTTTAACATTTTGTGTATACAGCTCCTATACAGACCTATGTGTCTCCGTGGTAACAGACTACAAACAAACCCCGTGTAGTCTTAGCTTGAAGTCTTGGGTTACAGGTGCTACATAGTAGCAGTTTACACAAAATAGTGGGATATTTTTAATGTATTATAATTATTATTATCATTATTAAATTCAACAATGATTCCCCCATGAAGTCTACAATCAATAGTCAATATACCAAGTATTCAATTCCTGATCATTTTCAATATCTGTTTGCTGTCAGTAAATGGAGCAGAGTTATAAAGCAAATAATCATACCACACAGTAGATAGTAAAGAGCAGCTAAGTATCATCCACGGGTACTGATGTATATGTAATTTTGAAAGAAGATTTACCCCCAAATCTTCTATGTGGTCATATATTAGTAAATTAATTCAACAAACAGTCCATAAAGTAAACTTACAAAGTGAACTTTTCATAATAACATTTATACGGAAGCTGTACAGCCTCTACCGGACACTGTGTGTACGGAAATATTCTCCCCTAGAAGAAATGATTTATTATATCTTCATACATATGAGGTCCAATGGAGCATACCACAATTTTTTTTCCTGTTGGATTCGTATAAAAAAAAAACCTTAGTATGCCTCCGGATAAAATCAGAGAGATATGGAAATACAGTAGAAGTCTTATACCCATCAATGGAAGCCCCAGTACAAAACTCAATATTACAGCCGTGTGTATGTGCCCTGTGCAGTATCTTCCAAGCATGGTATACAGCAACTTACCCTAATTTATTGATTGCACTGTGCCATTTGAGCACTGTATCATCTATAAGGTACAGCATAAGAGGGGGTCTCTTATTCTGTACACTATAGATGATACAGTGCCCACATAGCACAGTCCAATCAATAAATTGGGGTAAGTTGCTGCAACACATACAATTACCTTTCCATATGTTTAGGCACCAAGTGTGGGATCTGGGGTGCAATCTCTGGAAGCTCAGGCTATCAGAGTCAGTGGCGCCCCCTTCAGTAGTGACGGGTGATGCACACTGTGCAACCGCACGCCCCTAAGGCCATCTAGTGTATTAAATTTGATCACATTTAGAATACATTTTTTGCAACATAAAACAATAAACTGCTTGGTCTTTTGAATGACCTTCATTAGGGACCTTGCCGAATTATAATTTTTTCATTACGGAGTATCACCCCCATTGTTCTCCTGAACAAACAGCAGGTGATTCCTCCAAATGACTACAATCTAGTGACAATGCTAAAAGCAATTGAAGTTGTTCTGCTAGGGAATAGTATATTCCCTAGTATTTCAAAGAACAGTATATAAGGAAGCGAGACGCATTCATCCTATTGTGCAATGCAAAACATATGATGGAGCCGTACCCGGAAGGCAGAATTAATCATTTAACAGCAAAAAAAAAAAAAAAATTCTCATTTTACTTACAAATTTTGACCAGAATATGGTTTATTAACCTCAAGAGAAATGCTTAAATACCTGCAAACCTTTTCGGAGATCCTCGGGAGTAATTAAATTAGAACACACATTGCAATATACAGCGCTTTAATAATCATCTGTAGCCATGCTAATTGATAGATCAACCTGTAATTGACTCGCGATAATGAAGCTGCACTTGGGTCAAAATGACTTTCCCAATTATGAACTTTTTAGCACATAAAAGAGTGTTTTTGTGCATGATGAGCAGAGTGTGTGCGTGGGGAGAGTGTGGGTGGTGACTGATGGAAATTCTCAACAATTAATATGCATGTTACTAATGTGATACTTGCCACTTCTCAGCTCCGCACCAACCCTGAAAACAGATTGTATTATCTATTTAATAAAACGGATCAGTGTTAACCCCTGACATGAGGCGTTATTAGTATAAGATTTATGTATTTATTTCTATATATTTGTAAACTATTTAATATTCGTTCTAGACCTTGGAATGACTCGTGAAATTGGAAATGCTGCCTCGAAAAAAAAAATCTTAAAGGGGTTGTCCAGAATTTGAAAACATGGCTGACGTCTTCAAAAACAGTGACCCACCTGTCCACAGGTGGTATTGCAGCTCAGCCGAATTCACTTTAATGGAGCTGGGCTATAATACCAGATACAACCCATGGACAGGTGTAGCACAGTTTTTAAATGACAGCAGCCATGTGTATCTAATCATGTGCAATCCTTTTAAAGGGGTTTTCCACTTTCTGAAATTTGATGACCTATCCACTGGCTAGGTCATCAGTATATAATCGGTACGTGTCCGACACCTGGACCCCGCACCGATCCATCCGGCACTCTGGCTACCTCAGGGCGCCGGACGATGTTGCCGGAAGCAGATGGCTCTGCTCAAAGAATAGCGGCCGAGCTGCAGTATTCAAGTGAATAGGAGAAGAGCTGCAGTTCCGCCGAACAGCCACTATGCAGTGGTCGGAGCCATCTGCTTCTGGCTTCAATTACTGCATCCCGTTCCAAACATCGGTGCACGGAGGCTGCCGGAGTTGTGGATTGGTGCTGGCTCTGGATGTTGGACACGCACCGATCATATACTGATGACCTATCCAGTGGATAGGTCAAAGGTTTTTGGAAAGTGGACAACCCCTGTAAGCTTTCAGTTTGTGTGACCGTTTTTGATATCAGTCTTTCCTTAATACTTTTCCTTCTTTTTGAATCTACTATTGGCTATGACTCAGAGGACTGCATCAAAAACTGGCACAAAAACTGCATCAAAAACTTCACGTGTGATTCCAACTTGATGCTGGATTCACACACAGCATTTACAAGTTTTTTCGGTGGCGGTTTTTGCAAAAAAATGTTTTCATCAAAAACACTAAGGACAGGTGATGCTTTATGTAGCAAAGTTTGACGTGATTCCGATAACTTGCTGCAGCGTTATGTCACGAAACAAAAACCAATGAAAAAGTCAAGTTAAGGATTGCTACAGCAGTACACATATTTTGGTCTTTGGAGCGTTTTTGGGATCAGTGGTGTTTTTATTAAAATGCAGCATGCTTTAGGCATGTCTGGAAAAAACACCTGTACAAAATAACTAAAAACGCCAGAAAAAAACACATGTAAAACTTTATTAAGAACATTGAAATGCGAAAAAAGAGTCAAGGCAGCTTTAGGCTGGAATCACACATGCAGTTTTTGATGCAGTTATTGGAGCCAATGCCAAGAGTGGATCCAAAAGGAAGAGAACGTATAATGGTAGAACTGATATGTTTCCTTCCTGTTGGATCCAATTCTGGCTTTGACTTTAAAAAAAACTGTATAAAAAAAAAACTGCAGTAATAGCATGTGTGATTTAAGCCTTAGGCTGGGTTCATGTATGTAGTTATTGAAGCAGTTTTTAAATGTTTTTTTTTCTTTGAATTATTTATACTAAAGTGAAGGTGAAACTTGAAAGACAGCAGGAAAAACATAAACTTTGAAGTAAACAGCTAATAGATGGTTTCGAAAACTCTATTTCCCCTATACCCAGGTTGGATGACTAATTTGCACATCAGGACCACTTAATACCCACTCCAGACATTCATCTACCTTAGCCGTGACTATGGACTATGTTCCACCAAAGACCAAGAAATGTAATGAACTATGGTAGGGGGTGACACCCGAGGAATCGCTGATGGGGTTTGATGATGGTCATGATGTGCACATTGGTCATTCACGTTGGGTATATAGATGACATACTAACCCGATAGCTTGTTCCCTCGGTAGTTTCCCAGAGGTTATCTGCCACTCAAAGCAAATGATTAGAGATCTTGGGGCCATCACAATATCAATGTATTACATAGTTACATAGTTACATAGTTACATAGTTAGTACGGCTGAAAAAAGACACATGTCCATCAAGTTCAACCAAGGGAAGGGAAAAGGGAAGGAAAAATTTCTACACATAGGAGCTAATATTTTTTTGTTCTTGGAAATTATCTAACCCTTTTTTAAAGCCATCTACTGTCCCTGCTGTGACCAGCTCCTGCGGTAGGCTATTCCATAGATTCACAGTTCTCACTGTAAAGAAGCCTTGTCGCCTCTGCAGCTTGAACCTTTTTTTCTCCAGACGGAGGGAGTGCCCCCTTGTTTTTTGAGGGGGTTTTACAAGGAACAGGATTTCACCATATTTTTTGTATGTGCCATTAATATATTTATATAAGTTAATCATGTCCCCCCTTAGTCGTCTTTTTTCAAGGCTAAATAGGTTTAATTCTTTCAATCTTTCCTCATAACTTAAATTCTCCATGCCCCTTATTAGCTTCGTTGCTCTTCTTTGTATTTTTTCCAACTCCAGGGCATCCTTTCTATGAACTGGAGCCCAGAACTGAACTGCATATTCTAGATGAGGCCTCACTAATGCTTTGTAAAGTGGCATTATTACATCCCTGTCCCGTGAGTCCATGCCTCTTTTAATACACGACAATATCCTGCTGGCCTTTGAAGCAGCTGATTGACACTGCATGCTGTTATTGAGTTTATGATTTACAAGTACACCCAGATCCTTCTCAACAAGTGAATCCGCCAGTGTAGCGCCCCCTAGGACATATGATGCATGCAGGTTGTTGGTACCAAGATGCATAACTTTACATTTATCTACATTAAACTTCATTTGCCAAGTGGACGCCCAAACACTTAGTTTGTTTAAATCTGCCTGTAATTCATGAACATCTTCCATAGTCTGAACTATATTACATAGCTTGGTGTCATCTGCAAAAATAGAAATAGTGCTATTAATCCCTTCCTCTATATCATTAATAAATAAGTTGAATAATAGTGGTCCCAGCACTGAACCCTGGGGTACACCGCTTATAACCGGGGACCATTCAGAGAAGGAATCATTGACCACAACCCTCTGGATACGGTCCTTGAGCCAATTCTCAATCCAATTACAAACTATATTTTCTAAACCTATAGTCCTTAATTTACCCATTAGGCGTCTATGGGGGACAGTGTCAAATGCCTTTGCAAAGTCCAAAAACACTAAATCCACAGCGGCCCCTCTGTCTAGACTTCTGCTCACCTCTTAAACTTTATTTGGTTACGAAGCCCAGCTCACTGGTCCAGATCTGGCTCCCACCTGACCTGCCTTAAAACATGGACCAAGGGGCTTCACGTCCCCTCCAGCTCAAAACCCAGTGGTATAAAAGAGTATCCGGCACACCAATTTTGAAACAAAGGTATTTTTTTATTTTGTTTTTATTTTTAATGCCAGTGGCAGAGTGCGACGTTTCGGTCTAGGTGACCTTCATCAGGCACTGAGCCGTGCTGGGAAACAGAATAGACGAGCACTAGTGGTGCTGATAGCGGCTGGCCGCTGTATCATGGCGCTATCAGCACCACTAGCGCTCTTCTATTCAGTTTCCCAGCACGGCTCAGTGCCTGATGAAGGTCACCTAGACCGAAACGTCGCACTCTGCCACTAGCATTAAAAACAAAAACAAAATAAAAAAATACCTTTGTTTCAAAATTGGTGTTCCGGATACTCTTTTATATTTATGTTTGGGTTGGGCCCCTATCCGTGCAAAACCTCACCCTTCCACGTATCTGGTGCTATCTGAACCTATACTCAGAACCCAGTGGGTTCAAAGAGAAACTGTCTTCAGTTTTGATGACCCTAAACCCCTGTAAGCACTATAAAGGGGCTATGGAGATATTTCAGAACATATGCATGTATAGCAGCCGTAATAAAGCACATCTTAGAGAAGTTTTAACAACTCCTGTGCCGTATGCAAGTTACTCTCTAAGGCCTCATGAACACAACCTTGTGTTTTTTACTGTCCACAAATACGGATCCGTAGTCATCAGCATATCTGGCACGCTGTCCGCAAATACAGTCCATAGTGCATCTGTATCCACGGATCCGCAAAGAAGTGAGGCTACGAATGATGTCACCAACATGTCCCAAATCCTTGAAAAGGTCATATGATCGCTCAGGCACCATTTTCTTCTGTTTCATAGTTCACCTTAAAAAAATGTATTTCAAGCCTAGATGGGAGAAGTTGCCGCCGAGATCGCGGGACAATATCCTGCAGAAGAGATGCCCAGTGGACACTTCAAGAGTTATTTGTATTCGGTGCAGGAGGGCTTTATTACTGCTGCTAAACATGGATATATTTTTAAATGTCCCTCTAGCCCCTAAATACCAGTTATAGAGATTTAGGGTCATCAAAACTGATGACCGGTTCCCTTTAAAAAGAAGAGAATTTGTAAAGTCAAATAAGGACCATTGCCCTGTGAAGCTTCTCTCGGACATTATGTGGCTGAATAAAGTGGCGTTTAGTCTGGTATTTATCTCAAGTGGCATTGATACTTAAGATGCCATTAATCCTGAATCTTACTCATAGACATAAGTAGAATTTTACTTGAGTTTCTGGAAAAGTTAAAGCTCCTGAAGAACCTCTCATAATTTAGACATAAATCGAAGAGGAGGAAAAAAAAAGCCTAACGTCCTCATGATACAGTAAATCTGGTGCAGCCGAGCAGATTTCCTCCTTGGCGAGCCAGCCTCTGAGAGCAAACATATCTGATCCACATAGAGTTTCTGTTAATAAATACATGTTTTATGATACATTGTAGCTTCTTGGCAACAAATTCTCTTGTTTTACTTCCAGGCATCAATCAAAGGAGAGGCTCTCATAAAACAGGGTTGCTGCAAAAATGCTTGTTTCGTCTTTTTTATGGCATTTCAACTTTCCTAGATTAGCATCGCTGAGTATATTCGAAAGCAGGACAAAAGCTCTGACTTGTTACAGAAAGACGTAATGATGTCATAAAACAGGAGTCAAATGGATTGAACAAATTGTACTAAGTTCCTGCTGGGGCCAATGCAAAATATATTTTATCTCTTAGATCTTTCTGTGCTTCTCTTTATGTTTTATCTGTTTGCTAAAATTAAAAAAATAAACAAATAAAAATGGGAACATTTCATTAAAAAGAATACTTAGTAAAAGCGTAGCTGCAAGGAACCCTAACCCTCTAGTCTCATAAGAAGAATCCAGTATTATAAATGGCACATGGTACGTGGGAGCCCTGTTATAGATTTTGCATTGGAGCCCCTGGTGCTTAATGTCCTGATGAAGGGTTCGAAACGCGCGTCGAGGTGTTTCACCTAGGAGTCTATCAGCATCCACAATGCCAGCTACAGGTAATTGAACCTTTTGGTGTATTACTATTTATGCAACTTTGAACTTGCATCACTGATCATATATATATATGTAGATTCTGGGTCTTGCATGTGGATTGGGACTGTGATCTAGACAAGTTTTCCCTTAACATATGTGAGCCAGAACATATAATGTAATAGACTACATTATAACGGCATGTGTGTTAAATAGTTGCTAGTCTCAGAGGATTCTATATTTTAATTATGTTTTAACTTTTGTATATATATTTTTTTCGGGGGGTGCTGACGCTATCCATGTTTATGGACAAATAAAGTATATTTATGATTAGATATCACGTGTCTATATGGATGTTTATTACTACTTTCTAAGTGGAGACATATATATATATATATGTTTAATTCATAAAATACATTTTAAATTTGGCCCATATTGTGTGTTCCACTTTTAAGTGCACTTTTCACCACAATTCTGGTGAATTTTGCTAAATAAATCTCCTCAATTGTATATTGGGGGGGCTGTGTCATAACGGGCATATTTTTATTTGTGCTCCAGGCCGAACTTAAAGATGTGCAACCTTTACATCCACACAGGGCACATCAGCCACCTCTGCCTCAGGGGGTGCCTCATTTGTGAACACGGAATGTCTTATTATTATTTGTGTAGTATTGTTATTAAATTACACACATGGAGCTGTTATTTGATCCCATATGTTGGTATTATTTGAGCACTGTATGGTGGTATTATTTAAGCTCTGTATGGTGATATTATTTGAGCACTGTACGGTGGTATTACTTGAGCACTGTATGGTGGTATTTGAGCACTGTATGGTGGTATTTGAGCACTGTATGGTGTTATTATTTGAGCACTGTATGGCGGTATAGTTTGAAGTTTGAGCTCCTTATGATGGTATTATTTGCACTGTATGGTTGTATTATTTGAGCACTGTATGGTGGTATTATTTGAGCACTGTATGGCGGTTTTATTTGAGCACTGTATGGTGGTATTATTTGAGCACTGTATGGCGGTATTATTTGAGCACTCTATGGCGGTATAGTTTGAGTTCCTTATGATGGTATTATTTGAGCAATGTGTGGAGGTATAATTTGATCAATGTATGGTAGTATTTGCTGCTTAAGTAGTGTACTGTACATTATTTTGCAGTGTATGCTGGTGGCAGGACTGTATAGCATTAATATTTAATCAACTATACAGAAGGATTATTTGGCCAACATATGGCACTGCATGGTACTAATGTAAGGTATTTTTTCTATGCTTATTCATACACTGTATTGTGTAGAATGTCTCAAAGTTCCCTGAAATGACTCACAGAAAACTAAGAACAAATAAATAATAGCCTCTTTCTGTTTTTAAACTAAGCATTAAAATCCCAGCTGCGTTTTAAGTAGTTTATTTTACTATATAGAGCAGCGTGATACAATTTGATATGCAAGGAACTAGTCATGTCTTCATAATTTAATTCATGCAAGCTATGAGATGAATTACTGTACATATCCACCTCCGCCCCAGAGCTTAGAGGATATGTAGACTTTTGCAACCAATTTAATATTGCTCCAGTGTATCTGATACAAAAAGCTAAGCAACTTTGAAAATAGTATTGATTAAGAATACCCTAACGTTTGTGTATACAGCTCCCATGCAGACCTTTGTGTCAACATGGTTACAGTCTACAAACCAATGTATAGTCAGTCATGCCCTACTCCAGATGCTCCTGGGCTTTAATGCAAAATTGGCATACCATGTGCCATTTCTAATACTTGTTCATATTATTTGGCAGAGGGACCAATTGACCCCCCCACCCTCATGCAGCAACACCTATGTACCCCCTATACCTACTCCTCTTCTTTACTCTCTGTAGTCCCTCTGCCTCCTCTTCTACAGACTAGAATAGGAGGCAGATGTAAAGGAGTAACACATGACTGCTGTACCAAACTACACAATATAATAATTTTATTTTTATAATAAAAGGATATACTTTAAATCATAGGTTGAAACTAATGATCACTAATGACGTAACCAATCCCCTTTTTATAGATAACTATTCCCCCCTTTTTTTTTTGTATCTGTGGTCTACAATCTTTCCTTTGCTATTGTCAATGTGAAAGCTGCTTATCTTGGCCAGGCAGTACAATAGACTTGTCACTATTATGAATAGGTTGTTCCCACAATTACATTTATTACCTAGATGCAGGATCAGTGTGTCCTCTAAGCCATTTGCTGTGGAAAGTTAAGAGTTAATTCAAAATACTTAGATCTTAATATCAGCTGTACCTGTCTATAGGTTGTAAAACGTTTGACTCTAAAAAATTTCCAGGCTGTACATCGCAGAACGTATAGTGTGCAGGATAGGTGATAAATATCAGATTACTGGGACCCCCACCCATTGCTAAAACTCATAGCCTCCTGTTGACGACCAAAGTGGGGAGGGCTTCTATAGAGCAATAGACAAGCATGTGCACGACTCATTCAATACAAGTCTATTGGAGATATGGAAAGTGGCAGGAACTATTACTCAACTCGTTTCTTCCATAGACATGTATGAAGCAGTTTATGTGTATGGTTAATCATAGTTGCAGACTAGTCATTCCCACCCGGCTAATCATAGAGGAAATTACATTCTAGTAATCGATTGGGGTTCCAGTGGTTTGACCCCCACTAGGGTATCGGTGATAAATGTTAATTGTGGAAAAAACTTTACAACCCTGTTATGATTCTCACCCGAGAACGAGATACTTGAGCTGCAATTGGTTGGTACTGGCTGCATTGGGGTGCGAAGTCTAAGGACTCTCACTATTATTCACCCTTATCCCCGCAGGGAGGATTCCCAGGTGACAGATCTCAGAGTAGTCACTGATTAGTGTCGGGTATGCTATTAGAAACGTCTGGAGCAGAAGCAGTGGTTGTCAGGAGTGAAGCCCGTGGTCGGCACCGGTTGAGTGGTCAGGATACGACAAACTAGAGGATGAGATGGAAATTAAATCAGGAAACATGCCAGGGGCCATCACCAGGAGGTTAGACTACAAGTACCAAGCGACAAATCCAAAGGAACAAGCCAAGACCAGTATCCGGAGGCAAAACTAAGGTCAGGGTCAGGATCAAACAAAACAGAAGGAAGTATCTTAATCCACAGGTAAGAATTTTTTATTTTCTTGTTTTTTTCTTACCAGTCTGGATAGTAGCCTATTTGGCCACTAGAGGTCAGCCCATGTAAAAACGAAAGGATTTCTTAATTTATTCTCCCATGTATATACATGATAAAATAAGAAATATACATTCCTAGAAAAAAATATAAAAAATTCTCTCACTTTCACAGGCCAATTTGCCTTCAATCTCCTTTAGGATACTCTAACGCTTAATGTGATGTTTGGGGGCACAGTTTAACCAGTCTAATCCGTACCGCCCAGGAGACATCTTGTAATCTTTGATAATGTCTCCCACATTAATTACTTTTTTTTTTTCTTCTACGCATCTGCATCTTAAATAAAATGGTACTTTAAAAACATCATTCACTTATCAACCAATTAGTCTCGGAGCAAATCAGAGTGATGCCTGCACTCCTTGAGAATGGATGTTCTAATTGCAGTTTTGCAACGCGGAGACACACACTCTTAAACATGAAATGTCATTACTATCTTTAATGAACAGAACATTTAAAGGGAGGCAGTTAGAAGGGCTCAAAGAGTTTTACGAGTGATAAAGTTGGCTGTGAGAACACTGCAGAGTGTTCTAGGGAATATATAGCCAGAAATTATCCCTCCCCGACTCACTCTCTGCAGTTCATTTATAAAACATTTATACTAAGCCTTCAAATCATTTGCAACAATTTGCATAGTAATCAAACCACAAGCAAAATACTTCTTATGGCAAAACCTTTAAATTTCAATCTGTCCACAATGCAGGAAACGGAGACTGGCTGTGTAGTTAACACTTGTATCAAAGGCAATGATAGATTGTCTACATGTGGAATAGTGTGATAGGGGATTTCAGCTATGACACCACCGTAAGGGCTTATTCACATGTGTCCGTGTGACGGCTGTTAAAACAACGGCTGTCACATGGGACGCATGTATTTCAATGGGGCCGTTCACATGAAAGTTGCTTCAACGGACCGTGTAAGAATAGAACATGACCTATTTTCTTCAGTTTTCACGGATCCCTCCATAGACTCAAATCTATGGGAATCCATGAAAACGGGACCCGCACAGGTGCAACTTGGACGTGAAAAATGGTAATATTTTTGCACTCGTTCGTGTGAATTTGGCCTAAGGCTTTTATTTTTCGTTTTTTGTCACATGCAATATAATGGCAAAAGAATAGTTCCAGATATATTGCTGAAACGATAATATCAGATATAACACCAATAGAATAGTACCAGATATAGTGATAATAGAATAGTACCAGATATAGAGATAATAGAATATAATAGTACTAGACATAGTGATAATAGGATAGTACCAGATATAGAGATAATAGAATATAATAGTACTAGAGATAGTGATAATAGGATAGTACCAGGTATAGTGATAATATAATAGTACCAGAGATAGTGATAATAGAATAGTACCAGATATAGAGATAATAGAATATAATAGTACCAGATATAGTGATAATAGGATAGTACCAGATATAGTAATAATAGGACAGTACCAGAGATAGTGATAATAGAATAGTACCAGATATAGTGATAATAGAATATAATAGTACCAGATATAGTGATAATAGGATAGAACCAGATATAGTGATAATAGAATATAATAGTATCAGATATAGTGATAATAGGATAGTACCAGATATACTCTCAATAGAATATAATAGTACCAGATATAGTGATAATAGGATAGTATCAGATATAGTGATAATAGGATAGTATCAGATATAGTGATAATAGGACAGTACCAGATATGGTGATAATAGGATAGTACCAGATATAGTGATAATAGGATAGTACCAGATATAGTGATAATAGGACAGTACCAGATATAGTGATGATAGGATAGTACCAGATATAGTGATAATAGGATAGTACCAGATATAGTGATAATAGGATAGTACCAGATATAGTGATAATAGGACAGTAGCAGATATAGAGATAATAGGATAGTACCAGATATAGTGATAATAGGACAGTACCAGATATAGTGATAATAGGACAGTACCAGATATAGTGATGATAGGATAGTACCAGATATAGTGATAATAGGATAGTACCAGATATAGTGATAATAGGATAGTACCAGATATAGTGATAATAGGATAGTACCAGATATAGTGATAATAGGATAGTACCAGATATAGTGATAATAGGATAGTACCAGATATAGTGATAATAGGATAGTACCAGATATAGAGATAATAGAATATAATAGTACTAGACATAGTGATAATAGGATAGTACCAGATATAGAGATAATAGAATATAATAGTACTAGAGATAGTGATAATAGTATAGTACCAGGTATAGTGATAATATAATAGTACCAGAGATAGTGATAATAGAATAGTACCAGATATAGAGATAATAGAATATAATAGTACCAGATATAGTGATAATAGGATAGTACCAGATATAGTAATAATAGGACAGTACCAGAGATAGTGATAATAGAATAGTACCAGATATAGTGATAATAGAATATAATAGTACCAGATATAGTGATAATAGGATAGAACCAGATATAGTGATAATAGGATAGTACCAGATACAGTGATAATAGAATATAATAGTATCAGATATAGTGATAATAGGATAGTACCAGATATACTCTCAATAGAATATAATAGTACCAGATATAGTGATAATAGGATAGTATCAGATATAGTGATAATAGGATAGTATCAGATATAGTGATAATAGGATAGTACCAGATATGGTGATAATAGGGTAGTACCAGATATGGTGATAATAGGATAGTACCAGATATAGTGCTAATAGGATAGTATCAGATATAGTGATAATAGGACAGTACCAGATATGGTGATAATAGGATAGTACCAGATATAGTGATAATAGGATAGTACCAGATATAGTGATAATAGGACAGTACCAGATATAGTGATGATAGGATAGTACCAGATATAGTGATAATAGGATAGTACCAGATATAGTGATAATAGGATAGTACCAGATATAGTGATAATAGGACAGTACCAGATATAGAGATAATAGGATAGTACCAGATATAGTGATAATAGGACAGTACCAGATATAGTGATAATAGGACAGTACCAGATATAGTGATGATAGGATAGTACCAGATATAGTGATAATAGGATAGTACCAGATATAGTGATAATAGGATAGTACCAGATATAGTGATAATAGGATAGTACCAGATATAGTGATAATAGGATAGTACCAGATATAGTGATAATAGGATAGTACCAGATATAGTGATAATAGGATAGTACCAGATATAGTGATAATAGGATAGTACCAGATATAGTGATAATAGGATAGTACCAGATATAGTGATAATAGGATAGTACCAGATATAGTGATAATAGGATAGTACCAGATATAGTGATAATAGGATAGTACCAGATATAGTGATAATAGGATAGTACCAGATATAGTGATAATAGGATAGTACCAGATATAGTCATAATAGGATAGTACCAGATATAGTGATAATAGGATAGTACCAGATATAGAGATAATAGAATATAATAGTACCAGATATACTGTCAATAGAATACAATAGTACCAGATAGAGATAATAGAATATAATAGTACTAGACATAGTGATAATAGTATATAATAGTACCAGATATAGTGATAATAGGATAGTACCAGATATAGGGATGATAGGATAGTACCAGATATAGTGATAATAGGATAGTACCAGATATAGTGATAATAGGATAGTACCAGATATAGTGATAATAGGATAGTACCAGATATAGTGATAATAGGATAGTACCAAATATAGAGATAATAGAATATAATATTACCAGATATAGTGATAATAGGATATAATAGTACCAAATATAGAGATAATAGGATAGTACCAGATATAGTAATAATAGGATATAATAGTACCAGATATAGTGATAATAGGATAGTACCAGATATAGTGATAATAGGATATAATAGTACCAGATATAGTGATAATAGGATAGTACCAGATATAGTGATAATAGGATAGTACCAGATATAGTGATAATAGGATAGTACCAGAAATAGAGATAATAGGACAGTACCAGATATAGTGATAATAGGGTAGTACCAGATATAGTGATAATAGGATAGTACCAGATATATAGATAATAGAATATAATAGTACCAGAGATAGTGATAATAGGATAGTACCAGATATAGTGATAATAGAATATAATAGTACCAGATATAGTGATAATAGAATATAATAGTACCAGAGATAGTGATAATAGGATAGTACCAGATATAGAGATAATAGAATATAATAGTACCAGAGATAGTGATAATAGAATATAATAGTACCAGATATAGTGATAATAGAATATAATAGTACCAGAGATAGTGATAATAGGATAGTACCAGATATAGTGATAATAGGACAGTACCAGATATAGTGATAATAGGAGAGTACCAGATATAGTGATAATAGAATATAATAGTACCAGATATAGTGATAATAGAATATAATAGTACCAGATATAGTGATAATAGAATAGTACCAGATATAGACATAATAGAATATAATAGTACTAGAGATAGTGATAATAGAGTAGTACCAGATATAGTGATAATAGGATAGTACCAGATACAGTGATAATAAAATATAATAGTACCAGATATAGTGATAATAGGATAGTATCAGATATAGACATAATAGAATATAATAGTACTAGAGATAGTGATAATAGAGTAGTACCAGATATAGTGATAATAGGATAGTATCAGATATAGTGATAATAGAATATAATAGTACCAGATATAGTGATAATAGGATAGTACCAGATATAGAGATAATAGGATAGTACCAGATATAGTGATAATAGGATAGTACCAGATATAGTGATAATAGGATAGTACCAGAGATAGTGATAATAGGGTAGTACCAGATATAGAGATAATAGGATAGTACCAGATATAGTGATAATAGGATAGTACCAGATATAGTCATAATAGGATAGTACCAGATATAGAGATAATAGAATATAATAGTACCAGATATACTGTCAATAGAATACAATAGTACCAGATAGAGATAATAGAATATAATAGTACTAGACATAGTGATAATAGTATATAATAGTACCAGATATAGTTATAATAGGATAGTACCAGATATAGGGATGATAGGATAGTACCAGATATAGTGATAATAGGATAGTACCAGATATAGTGATAATAGGATAGTACCAAATATAGAGATAATAGAATATAATATTACCAGATATACTTTCAATAGAATACAATAGTACCAGATAGAGATAATAGAATATAATAGTACCAGATATAGTGATAATAGGAAATAATAGTACCAAATATAGAGATAATAGGATAGTACCAGATATAGTAATAATAGGATATAATAGTACCAGATATAGTGATAATAGGATAGTACCAGATATAGTGATAATAGGATAGTACCAGTTATAGTGATAATAGGATATAATAGTACCAAATATAGAGATAATAGGATAGTACCAGATATAGTGATAATAGGATAGTACCAGATATAGTGATAATAGGATAGTACCAGAAATAGAGATAATAGGACAGTACCAGATATAGTGATAATAGGATAGTACCAGATATAGTGATGATAGGATAGTACCAGATATAGTGATAATAGGATAGTACCAGATATAGTGCTAATAGGGTAGTACCAGATATAGAGATAATAGGATAGTACCAGATATAGTGATAATAGGATAGTACCAGATATAGTGATAATAGGATAGTACCAGAAATAGAGATAATAGGACAGTACCAGATATAGTGATAATAGGATAGTACCAGATATAGTGATGATAGGATAGTACCAGATATAGTGATAATAGGATAGTACCAGATATAGTGATAATAGGATAGTACCAGATATAGTGATAATAGGATAGTACCAGATATAGTGATAATAGGATAGTACCAGATATAGTGATAATAGAATATAATAGTACCAGATATAGTGATAATAGGGTAGTACCAGATATAGTGATAATAGGATAGTACCAGAGATAGTGATAATAGGATAGTACCAGATATAGAGATAATAGGACAGTACCAGATATAGTGATAATAGGATAGTACCAGACATAGTGATAATAGGATAGTACCAGATATAGAGATAATAGGATAGTACCAGATATATAGATAATAGAATATAATAGTACCAGAGATAGTGATAATAGGATAGTACCAGATATATAGATAATAGAATATAATAGTACCAGAGATAGTGATAATAGGATAGTACCAGATATAGTGATAATAGAATATAATAGTACCAGAGATAGTGATAATAGGATAGTACCAGATATAGTGATAATAGGATAGTACCAGAGATAGTGATAATAGGATAGTACCAGATATAGTGATAATAGAATATAATAGTACCAGATATAGTGATAATAGAATATAATACTATCCTATTTCCCCAGCAAGACCGACACGCTTGCATGGTAAGTGAGTACCTAGTATATTCCCTATAGCGAAAAAACGATATTGTAATGGTTTATTATACTATTCGATATACAATATTTGGGTTCTGTGATCTAATAAGATAAAAATGTATGTCATATATAAGATAAATTGAGTTACAACTATGATGTGTATTGTAATATATGTCTCCTATAAATTCATATTTGACTCTAGATGTGGAATATTTCCTCTACCTATGCCATGCATGATCTGTTCAATATAGCTAGTACTGGAACATAAGTTATTTTTTGAGATTTAAACCCAAAGGGAATCGTGTTTTTAGGTTGTAGATCCAGAAGGCTTCTCTATTCAGTAATCTGTGTTTTAAATCACCCCCTCTAATGGACCCTCTAATCTTTTCAATTGCATAGGTTCTGAAGGAATTTGTGAACCTGTTGTGACAGGTAACAAAATGCGTAGCTATGTTGGAAATGTTAGTAATAGCTGGATTTCTGACATATCCCAGATGTTCAAGAATCCTGGTTTTACATTTTCTGATCGTGCAACCAACATATTTTAAATTGCAACTAGTGCATTCTATGATATATACGACATAATCGCTGTTGCAATGTATGTAAGATTTTATTGGAAAATTGGTTTCGCCTCCAGAATCTTGGAATTGTTTCATTATCTTTGAAAATGTGCATACTTTGCAAGGGTGAGAACCACATTTATAAAAGCCTTTATGTTGTAACCATGTTGGTCTAGTGTTGTTTGGCGTGAGGAGTGAGTGGGAAAGGATGTTACCCAGGGTTGGTGCCCTACGTGACACCACCCGTCATCCACCCCTTAGAACCATCTCTAATTTATCATCCTCATAAAGTATGGGAATATACTTGTATACCATATCCCTAATAGCATTGAACTGATTACTAAATTTCAGGACAAGAGTGGGTTTGTTAAAATCTGAAATGTGGGATATATCTTCACTGTCATCATTATCATTGATAGACAATAAGATGTCCCTATTTCTGGATTTAACTATTGTTTTGGCTCTATTAAGGGTCCTCTTTTTGTAGCCGCGGTTAGTTCGTCTCTGACAAATTTTTATTTGTTCTTTGTTAAAACCTTGGTTTAAACTACTATTTATTTTAGCCCACTGGTATTGAGGAAATAGTATGTCTGGGGTGGCATCTTCCGGCATGTGAAAGCTGCCACTGACTGTGGATATAGACCAGACAGGCACACGTTGCAGTTGAACTTCTGCCATGAATAAGAACACTGCTAGTGTTCGAAACGCGTAGGCTCGGGCATTCGCTCGCAAGATAACCACCTTGACACTGCGTCTCCTCCCAATTTCAACAATTTTTTTGTACAAATAAAAGTGGGAATATAGTATCCCTTTTACCTTCAAACAGCGCTGGATCATTCTTCCTTTCTATTGCCAGATATAGTGATAATAGAATATAATATAGAGAAAATAGGATAGTACCAGATATAGAGATAATAGGATAGTACCAGATATAGTGATAATAGGATAGTACCAGATATAGTGATAATAGGATAGTACCAGATATAGTGATAATAGGACAGTACCAGATATAGTGATAATAGGATAGTACCAGATATAGTGATAATAGGATAGTACCAGATATAGTGATAATAGGATAGTACCAGATATAGTGATAATAGGATAGTACCAGATATAGAGATAATAGGATAGTACCAGATATAGTGATGATAGGATAGTACCAGATATAGTGATAATAGGATAGTACCAGATATAGTGATAATAGAATAGTACCAGATATATAGATAATAGGATAGTACCAGATATAGTGATAATAGGATAGTACCAGATATAGTGATAATAGGGTAGTACCAGATATAGAGATAATATAATAGTACCAGATATAGTGATAATAATTTAGTACCAGATATAGTGATAATAGGACAGTACCAGATATAGTGATGATAGGATAGTACCAGATATAGAGATAATAGGATAGTACCAGATATGGTGATAATAGGATAGTACCAGATATAGTGATGATAGGATAGTACCAGATATAGTGATAATAGGGTAGTACCAGATATTGTGATAATAGGATAGTACCAGATATAGTGATAATAGGATAGTACCAGATATAGTTATAATAGGATAGTACCAGATATAGTGATAATAGGATAGTACCAGGTATAGTGATAATAGGACAGTACCAGATATAGTGATAATAGGACAGTACCAGATATAGTGATAATAGGATAGTACCAGATATAGTGATAATAGGATAGTACCAGATATAGTGATACCGGTAATAGGATAGTACCAGATATAGTGATAATAGGATAGTACCAGATATGGTGATAATAGGATAGTACCAGATATAGTGATAATAGGATAGTACCAGATATAGTGATAATAGGGTAGTACCAGATATTGTGATAATAGGATAGTACCAGATATAGTGATAATAGGATAGTACCAGATATAGTTATAATAGGATAGTACCAGATATAGTGATAATAGGATAGTACCAGGTATAGTGATAATAGGACAGTACCAGATATAGTGATAATAGGACAGTACCAGATATAGTGATAATAGGATAGTACCAGATATAGTGATAATAGGATAGTACCAGATATAGTGATAATAGGATAGTACCAGATATAGTGATAATAGGATAGTACCAGATATAGTGATAATAGGACAGTACCAGATATAGTGATAATAGGATAGTACCAGATATAGTGATAATAGCATAGTACCAGATATAGTTATAATAGGATAGTACCAGATATAGTGATAATAGGATAGTACCAGATATGGTGATAAAAGGGTAGTACCAGATATAGTGATAATAGGATTGTGATAATAGGATAGTACCAGATATAGTGATGATAGGGTAGTACCAGATATAGTGATAATAGGATAGTACCAGATATAGTTATAATAGGATAGTACCAGATATAGTTATAATAGGATAGTACCAGATATAGTGATAATAGGATAGTACCAGATATGGTGATAATAGGGTAGTACCAGATATAGTGATAATAGTAAAGTACCAGATATAGTGATAATAGGATAGTACCAGATATAGAGATAATATAATAGTACCAGATATAGTGATAATAGGATAGTACCAGATATAGAGATAATATAATAGTACCAGATATAGTGATAATAGGACAGTACCAGATATAGTGATAATAGGATAGTACCAGATATGGTGATAATAGGGTAGCACCAGATATAGTGATAATAGTAAAGTACCAGTTATAGTGATAATAGGATAGTACCAGATATAGTGATAATAGGATAGTACCAGATATAGTGATAATAGGATAGTACCAGATATAGTGATAATAGGATAGTACCAGATATAGTGATAATAGGATAGTACCAGTTATAGTGATAATAGGATAGTACCAGTTATAGTGATAATAGGATAGTACCAGATATAGTGATAATAGGATAGTACCAGATATAGTGATAATAGGATAGTACCAGTTATAGTGATAATAGGATAGTACCAGTTATAGTGATAA
Organism: Rhinoderma darwinii; assembly: GCF_050947455.1. Lineage (NCBI taxonomy): Eukaryota > Metazoa > Chordata > Amphibia > Anura > Rhinodermatidae > Rhinoderma > Rhinoderma darwinii. The sequence continues at coordinate 66,024,061 of NC_134695.1, read as the reverse complement.
TAGGATAGTACCAGATATAGTCATAATAGGATAGTACCAGATATAGTGATAATAGGATAGTACCAGATATATAGATAATAGGATAGTACCAGATATAGTGATAATAGGATAGTACCAGATATAGTGATAATAGGATAGTACCAGATATAGTGATAATAGGATAGTACCAGATATAGTGATAATAGGATAGTACCAGATATAGAGATAATAGGATAGTACCAGATATAGTGATGATAGGATAGTACCAGATATAGTGATAATAGGATAGTACCAGATATAGTGATAATAGAATAGTACCAGATATATAGATAATAGGATAGTACCAGATATAGTGATAATAGGATAGTACCAGATATAGTGATAATAGGGTAGTACCAGATATAGAGATAATATAATAGTACCAGATATAGTGATAATAATTTAGTACCAGATATAGTGATAATAGGACAGTACCAGATATAGTGATGATAGGATAGTACCAGATATAGAGATAATAGGATAGTACCAGATATAGTGATAATAGGACAGTAGCAGATATAGTGATAATAGGACAGTACCAGATATAGTGATAATAGGATAGTACCAGATATAGTGATAATAGTATAGTACCAGACATGCAGGACATACTGTACATTCAGTGATATTAAGGCTTTAGGGTTACAGTGCACATAACACAAAGCGGTCTGTCCTGGTCACAGGTTTCTGTTATAGTGACACTAAACAAAGGTATCTATCTATCTATCTATCTATCTAATATCTATCTATCTATCTATCTATCTATCTATCTATCTATCTATCTATCTATCTATCTATCTATCTATCTATCATCCGTTCATCTTTCCAGCTTTTTAGAACACTCACAGACATTTATAACTTATAAATATTTACATGACATTAAAAGTAACAAGAAAAAGCAAAAAAAAAAAAACTACCCTTAATTTACAATTTTGCTATTAGACAATAAAATAAAAAAACACAAACACAGTCTTGATCGTTAGTAGCATCTATTGATGCACCAGACATGAGATGAGTCAGCGTGGAACTTTACAGAACTTTTTTTTTGATGCAAACAATTATTTTTCTTGCTGGTTCGACTTTCTTTAAATAAACACCAGGGACCTCTTCCTCTCCGGAATGGTCTAATCATCTGCAGAACATCTGTGTGGGCCGCAATTCCCAGCCTACACGTGTAAGCAGAATTTTTTGCATTGATGCTTCCTACATGTCAGACACTGTGGTGAATTGCTTAAACTAAGATCCCAAGTAAGTTTTATAATGAGATTTACAGTAACATTTATTAAAAAGGTCATTCCCATCTTGTAATGTTATGGCATATCGCCCTGCCCACCCACCTCGTTTTAAACATATAGCAGGATTTTAATACCAATGTTATAATACTGCTGTCCTAGAGAAATTCTATTATACTATTCATCCATTAAAGAGAATATAAAGTGAATTACCTCCTAAAAATTTGATCACATTTTCCTTTTTCACAGAATATGGCCTTTGTGGCAGTTATGTGAAGATGCCAAGAAAGCAGCTCTCTCTGCCACTCTCCCAGCAGGAAGTCTCAGAACAATCTGAAACATCTATCAGCAGTTGAATTATATTTAGCCAATCAGTAGCATCCATGTCTTTGAAGGTGTGGAAACGCCCTAAGTGCTGTTCATGGGATAGAGGAGCTGTTCATAACCCCTTCATGAGTCCCATTCTGAGCCAATCCAGTGTTACTAGACAAATACTAGAGTGTTTTCATTCAAGTAGGATAAAATCATTCTCTGTGTTGTACAGGGTTAGAAAAACATGGCTGCTTTCTTCCAAAAACATGGACTCACTTGTCTACAGGTTATGTGTGGTATTGCTGCACAGCCTTGTTCACTTCAATGGAGATGAGCTGCAATGCCAGACATAACCTATGGACAGGTGTGGCGCTGTTTCTGGAAGAGAGCAGCCAAGTTTTTCTAATCCTGGACAACCCCTTTTAATAATTTTTTTATTAACTCAGTCCTAGCTCTGTTTTGTCATCCGCAGATTCAGCCCAATGACAGAGATCAGCAGCCCGTCATTTTGAGCAATTCCGTCATCCATTGGTCAATCTTCATCCTCAAAGAAGAAAATAATGAATGGTTCGCTAAACTGTCCCTTTTTTTCTCTAAATGCATAAGAGTAACATCACCCACTCCATTTAAATCAAATGACTTTTCATTTTACATAAATTTCCTTTTCATCTTGAAAATAAAGAAGAAGATAAACTATGGACTTAATTTATAGCCTCGGGTTTTACCAGTGCAATTTAAAAGCAATTTAAAGATGCGGTTTTGATTTTTAAGGATCATTAATGCACGCTGCACAACAAATGAAAATGTATCTCATTAGCGAGTCCTTAAATTACACAAATAACTTACTGAGCAGACGTTGTGCTGCAAGATTGTATATTAATCCCCCGGCTCGTGAGGAATTGCATGCATAGATATGAGCAACCATGGGAGCCGCGAGGACATTAGCTGCAGATCCGGCTTTTCTATTGACACTGTTAACTGAAAAAAGGTAAATATATGAGATCGGTCCATGCGTCCATCTCTCTGCCTATACCATAAACTGTATGAGAAGAAATGATTAAACTATCTAAGCCAGAAAACTTGAAAGCTTTAATTTGCGGGAGGAAAAAAAAAATTGGTGCAAAAAAATTAGCAACTTTTTGTTTTTTGAAACACTGGGTGGGGCTTAGTGGAAGGGGCGTGGCCATCTGCAGCCAGATACGTTTACTATCATTTATGCTTACTGGCGTAGATTTCCCTTTCTGGCACACAGACAGCCAGAGATGTACCTAATTAATTAAGAATCATGCGCCTCTTAATAAATGATGCGCATTTTACCCCTGTGCACTTTATATTTATCCCTTCGCGGCATCCGCCATACATGTACGGCGGTTGTGCTCTCTGTTAATATGTCCCCCGTCTGCAACGGCCATGATCGGGTGTTGGAGATAATAGTGACCGGGGCATCTAAGCAGTCAAACAGAAGTAAAAAAAAGGATTAATACAATTTTTCAAATTTCCGTAAATGTCCAAACAATTAAAAATATCACGTTATTAAACCCGTCAGGTTCGAAAAAATTCACAATGACAGGATTGCTGTTTTTTTTGGCCACCTTGTCTCCCAAAAAAAAAAAATGGAATAAAAATGATCAAAAACTCAAATGTACCCCAAAATGCTACCAATAAAAACTTCAGATCGTCACGAAACAAAACAGGCCCTCACACAGCTCCTATGACGGAAGAATAGAAAGTTATGGGTCTCAGAATATGGCGACACAAAACTATTTTTCTTAAAGTTTCTCAGTACATTATATGCTACATTAAAAAAAATGCAACTCAACCTGCAAAAAACAAGCCTGAATATAACTATGTTGCCGGAAAAATGTCAAAAGATATGGTTCTTGGAATAGGATGAAACGCCAGTCTTAATAAATTCCCCCCTATACGATTACTTACGGTATGTCCCATATCTCAAAAGTTCTGATGTCTAATGGTCTTCTTGGAAACCAACGACTTATGCGCCTCCCGGTGATGACCGCTACCTGATCAAATTTTAATTTATATTGCAAATTAACAATATATTTTCCTTTATACAGGGAATAGCAGAGTCTTTCAGATCCCATAGTACAGGGACAAACAGAGAATTTTTAAAGGGGGCTTTCCAAGTGTGTGGGTGCCAAATGACACAAACAGCAAAAATTCCCCCAATTTTACAGACTTTGACAACTTTTTACATAAATTACATGAAACACTTTTACATGGGCAGGTTTCAGGGTTAGTGATCGTATTTCCATAATATTTCTAGTGGTCTAGAGTGTTTTAGCTGTTAATACCTCATACCTCTGATAGTCTAAGGTTATTTGGGGTCTTTATTGGTTAATATCTAATACCCTTTGAACTCTAAAGTGAAGAAGAGGTATTCATAAATATTATACATGGTAGTAATGGGTTAATATCTAATATCCATGAAGGTTTATGGTGCTTTAGAGGTTAACACTTAACTATTTATTGTAATTTTGTCATTATATTGTTTAGGATGGTGTTTTGGAATAGTGGGCAGGAAAGTGTACCTATAATTAACATTTTTGTAATAAATAGGTCCCTAACGCTCATAAAGTTTTGAGCTCTGTTTTATTTTTATTTTTTTAGTAAAAGCGCCAATTTCCATGGTTCCATTCACGAATCCATAATGTTACATAATCAAATTCTTGTCTTCCTGCAGCTGCCACTAGGGGGGGCTCACTGCATGGGAAATTTTACAGCTCTGATTGAACTGAAAGGGGTGGTCCACTACTGAACAACTGATGAGCTATCCACCAGATAGGTCATCAGTATGTCATCGGTGCGGGTCCGACACACGGACCCTCACCGTTAAGCCGCTCCGCGCACCGCATGTTATGGTCCATTATGCGATGTACAGAACTGGAAGCGGATGGCTCCGTACATTGCATAGCAGCCGTGCTGACAAACTGCGGCTCTGCTCCTATTCACTTGAATACTGCAGCTCAGCCACTATTCAGTGGCCGGAACCAACTGCATCCGGCATGTATGTCCGGTGCTCGGAGGCAGCTGGAGCGGCTTAACGGTGCGGGGTCTGGTGTCACGAAGGGTCTGTGGACCCACTGGGCCGTACCGCATTGGCGGCAAGGTAGCTGGCCAACAGGGCGCAGGTGAAAGTCTATAGTTCGTATAGGTACCTGTGGTAGCTTAGACAGCGGCTTGGACTTGGCAGCAGGTAAACGTCAGGTGAGGTGAAGCAGGTCAGACGTGGATACAGCACGACACGACTTTGGCACAGCACAGTGCTCGACCAGGATGGTATGGAAATCCAAGGAACAGGAACAGGAACTGGAACAGGTACAGGAACAGGTGCTTACTAGGAGGCCATCACATAGACAAACTACGGAACACAACAACGCTCAGGCATAGAACTAGGGGGCTGGACCCCTCTTATAGTCCATGGTACTCACGGGTCAAAGTTCATCAACAAGGTCCGGTGCACGCGCTGCCCCTTTAAGAGCGGGCACGAGCGTGCGCGTGCACGAGCGTGAGCGCGCACTCTACGGGAACTGGCTGAGGTGAGTGGACGTGAGCGCTGGCGCCTCCTGAGGTGGTGGCTGGGGCAAGCGCTTGCCGATTCGTGGCTGCAGCTGACAGGGGGGGAACGGAGCTGACAGCACGCAGCCACGGACATTAAATCTGGGAGTCGCACCCCCACAGATCATGAACTCAAGCACTTGGAAACCAACCCTAAATTTCCCCCTGAAGTAACAGTATAATATCACATCTACAATAGCAATTATAGGTTGTGAGAAAATATTAGGGGCTTGTACATATATGAACATAACGGCTATGCATGTATTAACCCCTTAATGATGCGGACTAGTTTGGGCCTTAAGGAAAGAGGAGTTTTTTGTTTTTATTTTTCATTATCGCATTCCAGCAAACTTTTTTTTTATTTATTTAGCAACAGACTTGGAAAAGTGAAACTCCTTCTGGGGTTATTAACCTTAAAAGCATTTTCAGATCTTTTGTACAAAAGGTTTATTCACTGTATACTTAAAAGTTTCGTCAGTTTTTAATATATGTTGCACCATTTTGCCCAATTTTCAAGAACTCTGCTTGCTGTCAGTGAACAAAAACATTATTGGCTCCGCTAAAAATCTATATAGACTTAGTTCTCCTCACACCTAAGTTTGATTCAATGTATCCAGTCTAGACACTTCTTGGTGAGCTGAACATTTAGGCTGAGACATTTCACCTACACTGATACATTGTAGCAAACTATGAGGAGAGGAGAGAGATTTGTGCTACAGACGTGTCTAGCTCACACAGGATTGTCTAGCCTGAATACAACTAAAGCAAACTCTCAGTTGTGAACAGAACTAGGTCTATTTAACTTTTCAATCTTTGGAGATAAACAAGAATCCTCCCACTAACTGACAGCAAACAGTGATATTGAAAATGGTGGGAAACGGAAACACAAAGAATAAAAGAAAATGACAACGTTTTTTATGATGGCATATGGGAGCTATATTTACATAAGCCTGGAGACTTGTAGCATTGCTACATTAACAAACTCAGCTCTGCTGCACCGGTACATAAACATAAAGGCTTAAAAATATCACAAACACATACAAGTTGTTTTATAACAGTTTGGGCTTTTTGCTTATTTGATAAGCTACACTTGGTACCAGCAATAAAAGAGAAATTGAGATTTGAAAATAATTAAATGAAAACGGGGGCCCCGCTGGTTTGCCCTTTAAATGGCAGGAAATTAAAGTCATTTTTTTTGGCTTCTCTTACATTATAATGTCTATTTACATTTAGTTCTTTATAACTGGATACATTGTATCACTTTCCCACAAGATGGCTGCGCTGGAAAGGACATAATGAATAACTAATGAAGTTTAGTAAACACGGCTCCACCAAATATTGCTTTATTTTTCTTATGAAAGACGTTCCGTCATCTGCAACATCGTCGCGCTGAAGTGGTAATCCAGTATTATTCCACCGGCTGGAAATTACAGCTTTCAATCTTTTCTGCTCTAACGCCTAGCAGTGGATGCGCAAAAGAACGGGAGACAGTGGGGGGCGCTAATTATAATAACAGATTAAAACATCATATATGAAATCAAGTAATCAATTCAGGATGAAGAAACTCATTTCATTAACTGCATATGGTTTTCTATACAGGAAAAGTTCAATTCTCCGAATCTAATCATTTCCACCGGTGAGGGACGATGGGTGTAGTTTACACGGTTTTAACAAAAAAAAAAAAAAGTTGAATAAACTCTTAGGGTATGTTCACACGGCGGGGGTCCGTAACGGCTGAAATTACGGGGATGTTTCAGCCTGAAAACATCCCCGTAATTTCAGCCGTACCGGCATGTGCAGGCGCTTGAACGCCGCGTCAATTACGGCCGTAATTAGCGCTGCTATTCATTGGAGTCAATGAATAGCGGCTCCAATTACGGCCAAAGAAGTGACAGGTCACTTCTTCTACGCGGGCGTCAATTTACGCGCCGTCATTTGACAGCGGCGCGTAAATATACGCCTCGTGTGAACAGACAAACGTCTGCCCATTGCTTTCAATGGGCAGATGTTTGTCAGCGCTATTGAGGCGCTATTTTCGGGCGTAATTCGGGGCAAAAACGCCCGATTTACGTCCGTAAATAGGCCGTGTGAACATACCCTTAGGCCCTTGTCCAGCCTGCGCTTTTTTGCAGCAGTTATCGTGGCATTTTTGACCTGCGGGCAAAAAAAAAAAACGCTCGGAAACGAGCGCCGCGGCAAGAAAGGACATGCCACTTTTTCCCCCCGCAAGTGGCAAACAGCTGCCCAGGAAATAAAAAACATGACTCTGCCTCCCATTGAAATCAATGAAGGACGATTTTGTCCGGTTTTTGCCGCTGATTCCGATACAATTTCCGTGTCAAAATCAGTGCCAAAAAAAATGGTGTGTACTGGGCCTTATGAAACTGTGTGAGATGGTGCAATCTCTATGCCACAAACAGCTTGGCACTGATTGAACCACGGTGTGGCGTCTAGAACCAGGATCGTAACGTAAAGTAATTGGAATAGCAGAACAAGACACGCTGGCCTGCGGTTTAGAATGGGGACGATGTCCCTTTAAATATCGGTGAAGCCATTGGTCCTTGCCAGTTGAGTTAGACCCCATGCACATGACCGTGCCCGTAATCACGGTCCGTGATTAAGGGCATGGCCGGCCGCGCACGGTCATTTGCGGACTGTGCTGCGATTATAAAGTATGGGAGCACGTTCCGTAAAATAAAAAAAGAGGACATGTCCTATTTTTTACGGAAGGTTTCTATGGTACTCGGCTTCTTAGAACATACAGCTCTGATGACTGCACTGTAACGAGCCCTGCACCTGTGCGATCATCACATGACCAGGACCACATGTTCTACGTTTTTTAAAAACTATTATTGAATGGCAGCAAGTAGAGATCTTGAAAAACCATAAGGATTTGATATAGAAAGTATATTGCAAAGTTGTAGAACTTTTCACTATGCAATGATTCACCTTTGTTTGCCAATAGCGGAATATCCCATTGGAGGATCCATTCTCTTTCGTGACACGTTGGGGAAATACAGCGATACAACTATGATCTATTCATTAAACATGTCGAACAGTCATTTAATGGAAATAGGTCCCATGTTTGCACAATCCACCATTCATTTGTAGAACTTGTTTGGTCCTTGCTTAGCATAAATCCTAAAGTCTGATAATAAATTGCCAATCCGCCTGCGAGAATCGTGAAAGGAATGAACAATAGTGAGTTAAACGAGAAACCTCCACAAAAGCGCGCCTAGCACTTTACACGTGTAAGCATTGCTTCTGTGCACTAATTGACACCCAAGAGAGTCCTGAATGATAACACTTCAGGAACAGCCAAGACAAAGGAAAACTGCAAAATAACTCCAGTCAGGCTAAAAAAAAACTTCAGCAAATGGGCAAAGTACAGTAGACGATTATCTAGAACTGACCTGGAGCTGCTGCCACAATACTGAGCAAGGCTTCGTTCACATCTGCGTTAGGACTCCATTCATGGGTTTTGTCGAGCTTTCCCTCAGGGGAACCCATAAACGAAATCCAAACTGAAACAAATTGAAACCGTAGGTTTCTGTTTGTGTCACTATAGAGATAGATAGATAGATAGATAGATAGATAGATAGATAGATAGATAGATAGATAGATAGATAGATAGATAGATAGATAGATAGATAGATATGAGATAGATAGATAGATAGATAGATAGATAGATAGATAGATAGATAGATAGATAGATATGAGATAGATAGATAGATAGATAGATAGATAGATAGATAGATAGATAGATAGATAGATAGATAGATAGATAGATAGATATGAGATAGATAGATAGATATGAGATAGATAGATAGATAGATAGATAGATAGATAGATAGATAGATAGATAGATAGATAGATAGATAGATAGATAGATAGATAGATAGATAGATAGATGATAGATAGATAGATAGATAGATAGATAGATAGATAGATAGATAGATAGATAGATAGATAGATAGATAGATATGAGATAGATAGATAGATAGATAGATAGATAGATAGATAGATAGATAGATAGATAGATAGATAGATAGATAGATAGATAGATAGATAGATAGATAGATAGATAGATATGAGATAGATAGATAGATAGATAGATAGATAGATAGATAGATAGATAGATAGATAGATAGATAGATAGATAGATAGATAGATAGATAGATAGATAGATATGAGATAGATAGATAGATAGATAGATAGATAGATAGATAGATAGATAGATAGATAGATAGATAGATAGATAGATAGATAGATAGATAGATAGATAGATAGATGATAGATAGATAGATGATAGATAGATAGATAGATAGATAGATAGATAGATAGATAGATAGATAGATAGATAGATAGATAGATAGATAGATAGATAGATAGATAGATAGATAGATAGATATGAGATAGATAGATAGATAGATAGATAGATAGATAGATAGATAGATAGATAGATAGATAGATAGATAGATAGATAGATAGATAGATAGATAGATAGATAGATATGAGATAGATAGATAGATAGATAGATAGATAGATAGATAGATAGATAGATAGATAGATAGATAGATAGATAGATAGATATGAGACAGATAGATAGATATGAGATAGATAGATAGATAGATAGATAGATAGATAGATAGATAGATAGATAGATAGATAGATAGATAGATAGATAGATAGATATGAGATAGATAGATAGATAGATAGATAGATAGATAGATAGATAGATAGATAGATAGATAGATAGATAGATAGATAGATAGATAGATAGATAGATAGATAGATAGTCAAGCTCGACGTGCTACGCTACTTCAGTTCCAGACACAGTGGCAAAATTTGGCTGCTTCTGGCCTCGTAAATCACCTGTTATCGATGGTATCTAAGTTATGAACTGTCAGCGACACACCGGACCCGCTGTCACTGAACCCTTCCGTCCCGCTGATCTGATGGTACAGATTTCAGCGCTATATACAGCTGCTCTGTATACAGGACGCAAAGCAGCTGTATCTCAAAAAGTTAAAATAATTTTTAATAAAAACGAATTAGAAAGTTGCACCAAACACACTGACCTGTTTATTAATTTTTATTTATTTTTTAAAAAGCACCACTTTCAGAGGTTTACATACTGTAGCCTTTAATTACTCTACACTGTGATATGGGGAGGGGGTGTTTCACCTGGAAATAATAATATAAGAAGTGAACAGAGAGAAGAGCTGAACATCATAGAGGTATCAAATTCAGTCCTGTCATCCAGGGGCAGACATAGAAGAGAGACGGCCGCATAGCAATGGGGTCCTATACAGGTGGTGGTTCATGTCACCATGCCACCATGTCACCATGCCACTCTGATCACAGGACAGTTTGGGGCTTGTTGATCCTCCAACCCATTTCTTGCAGAACTAAAGTGACTTCCGGCCCTGGGGCTGCTTTTTCCTTTGCTATTGAGAAACTTGATTCGGGCTCCCCCCCCCTCCCTTTCTACATGGGCCCCAAAGTAGCCTTGTCTTTTGCCTCTATGGTATATATGACTTTACCTCCACCTCAATGGCGTCGGGTCAGTTGCACCAAACACATTGGAAAAAAACAAAACTTTTCCAAGGTGTAATAATAATAATTATTAAATAATAGGTGTTCGTAGCCTTCAACTCTATGGAAGACAAGGGATTGGAAGAGCTCAGAGAAAATGGAGTAACGACCCCGAAAACCTTCCCCCTCATTAAGATATAAGACATTTTGTGCCTTATGCCTCAGCCGTGTCCCCATATAGACCCCAATGCGTTCCCTCCATTGTGATGTTAAGTTGGAAACATTAAACTCTTCGTTAAACTAATGTATGAGAAGGATCGGCGTCGCCAATGGACTTTGGATTCAATAGACGGAGAGCGAGAAATACAATAGACATGAAATCAAAAGCCCTTTCCCGCAGCTGCTTCAAATAGGAAGATTTTTTGCCTTTTCCCTTCTTTCAGTGAATCCGCTGAGATCTGCCTTCCAGGGTTCTGCTTCTACCTGGCATGTGAACAAGGAGACAGCGGGCCGCGCGCTGCCTGGAAATGAAAGTCGTCTTTCAAAGAGCGGGATGGTTTCATTCTCCGCACACCACGAACAACCAACAAAAATCTTTTAATTAAAACAAAATATTTAATCGAAAAAAAGTCACGAAAATTCAACGGCTCTCGCTCTGAATGCACCGAGGCTAAGAAAGCGTCTGAAGACGTCGTTTATAAAAAGTCTGTCCACCTGTTATACGCGGGATAATGTCCCCGCCCCTGTAAATTATAAGCTGATTAGAGGTCAGTAACGAGTTCTGTGACCTAAAGCGCGAGCTGCCGGCTGAGAACATGTGTACAGGTCATGGACCCGCGAGGTCACTCCTGAGACTCTTATCAGTTATAGTAGCCGGAACATTACTCCTTGTAATAGGGACCTCTGCTCCTGCAGAACCTCTTTCTGAAGCACAAACTTCCTGTCCACCCGAGATGAAACACTCTCATCCTTTTCATAAGGAAGGTCTACAGCAGCTGAGGTGTATTATGAGATCATGCAGCATATTAAGTATGTATTATGATGTTCTGTAGCAGCTGAGATGTGTATTATGAGGTTCTGCAGCAGCTCAGGGGTGTATAATAATATTCGGCAGCATCTGGGGTGTGTATTAGGGTGTTCTGCAGTAGCTGAGGTGTGTAGTTTGATGTTCTGCAGCAGCTGGGGTCTGTATTATGATGTTCTGTAGTAGCTGGGGTCTGTATTATGATGTTCTGTAGTAGCTGGGGTCTGTATTATGAGGTTCTGCAGCAGCTCAGGGGTGTATAATAATATTCGGCAGCATCTGGGGTGTGTATTAGGGTGTTCTGCAGTAGCTGAGGTGTGTAGTTTGATGTTCTGCAGCAGCTGGGGTCTGTATTATGATGTTCTGTAGTAGCTGGGGTCTGTATTATGATGTTCTGCAGCAGCTGAGATGTGTATTATGAGGTTATGCGGCAGCTGAGGTGTGTATTATAATGTTCTGCAGCAGCTGGGGGTCTGTATTATGAGGTTCTGCAGCAGCTGGGGGGTCTGTATTATGATGTTCTGCAGCAGCTGGGGGTCTGTATTATGCTGTTCTGCAGCAACTGGGGGTCTGTATTATGATGTTCTGCAGCAACTGGGGGTTTGTATTATGATGTTCTGCAGCAGCTGAGATGTGTATTATGAGGTTATGCAGCTGGGGTGTGTATTATGAGGTTCTGCTGTAGCTAAGGTCTTTGTTATGATGTTCTGCAGCAGCTGAGGTCTGTATTATGATGTTCTGCAGCATATGAGGTGTGTATTATGATGTTCTGCAGCAGCTGATGTGTGTGTATAATGGTGTTTTTGAGGTGTGTAGTTTGATGTTTTGTTGCAGCTGGGGTGCGTATTATGATGTTCTGCAGCAGCTGAGGTATATAGTATGATGTTTGGCTGCAGCTGGTTGTGTCGGCATAGAAGATGGAACCTCCTGCAGGATTAGCGTATAAGTGGCGCCACTGATCTCTGTATAATAATCACTATTCTACTAATTAATTTTTTAATAATTCGGGTTTGTATAGCAGGAGATGAGTGCTTGTTAAAATCAGGTACCCACAAAGCTGATAGTCAATAGAAAGAAGACATTAATGGGGTCTTAAAGTTTTCATGGTACCCCTGAAGGAGGGTTCAAGTAGATTGAGAACAATGAGAGTGATTTTTTTCCAAAGCAAACTCCCTGTAATACTTAGAGGCTAAAATATAAAAATAGCAGAGAGATTCATGGGGCAGTAATATTCAATTACAATAGCAAAAAGTGGTTGATAACAGCGAGAAATAGCGCACCTGCTCATCTTATAAAGTTGCTAAAAGGCACAGCAGCAATTTTGGTGTATAAGGGGCAACGGCGCAACCCTCCGAGTCTACTCTATGCATAATCTGGAAGAATAATGAGGATAAAGGAAAATAAAATTCTGGAGGTGTGCGGCAGTACAAAGGAATACAGAGAACCTCTTGTCTTGTAAAGAAGAAGAATTTTTGTTTCTTAGATCACGAGTTTCCAGGTGTAATTGCTCCTGTTTCGGATCAGATGGTGATCAGGCGGCTCAGATATTATTCCCACGCCATTACCATGATCTACATGTTTGACATTGTGCGGGAATTACCTCCCGGTGAAGGGGTTTTCCAGGATATTATATTGATGGCTTATCCTTAGGACAGACCATTAATGTATGATCAGTGGTGATCTCACTCTAAGGACACCCAGGATCAGCGGTGTTCGCTGGAGTGCCGCGGCTCCTTCACTGCAGCACCGGGCACAGCAACGTCCATATGAGTGTGGCCGTGCCTGGTACTGCAGGTGATCAGCGGGATCAGCCGTTGTTTCAGAATGTGGTCCCCCTTGATCCAAAATAAAACCAAGCTATGACAAATAACCTTTGTACTTGTTCTTTTAATCGGACGGAATAAAAGATTGGTTTAATTTTGGATCATGTAGGGGATATTCTTCTTCCATGTTTCCACTTCATTACCTGCTGCCAACGCAGTTTCCATCCGAGCACAGACAGAATCAGAACGCGTGTCCAGGAACATGTGCAGGGTGAGCGGGCCATCATTTTTTCTATAATATACTCCCCCTCACTCCCTGAAGTTCAGTTGTCGGTTGGACAATCATTCATTTATCTGTCCCCTGTTGCACTTTTCCCCTCCAGCCCCCAGTGTTCCTATTGATTAGTAAAAAGTCAATAAATTGCACCTTAAAGGGGCTATCCAGGGGGCTGTTTTTTAATTCGGGTGACCTATCCACAGGATAGGTCACCGGTATATGATCGGTGGGGGTCCGACACCCAGACCCCACACAGATAAGTTGCTTAGGCTGCCTTCGGGCACCGGATGTTATGCAGGGTCAGTGACGGAAGCAGATGGTTACGTATATTGTATAGCGGCCGTGCTGAGTTACTGCAGCTCTGCTCCTATTCATTTGACCGGAGCCATTTGCTTCCGACACCCGACCACTGCATAGCTTCAGGCGCCCAGAGGCAGCTGGAACAGCTGATCCATGCGGGGTCCGAGTATTGGACCACCACGATCATATACTGATGACCTATCCTGTGGATAGGAACTCAGTATAAAAAAACAGCCCCAAACCTGGACAACCCCTTCTATCCTCGTCTTACACCTGCTGCATGTCCGCCATTCGTAGCCCCATTCACTTTAATAAGCGGACCTGCAGTTTCAAGCACAGCTAAACTCATAGAAAGCACAGTGCTGGGTATTGCAGATAGGGGGCGACGAGCGCCACTGCCCCTTGCTCTGTTGATCATACATTGATGGACTATTTTAAGGATAAATTATATCCTAATCCCTTTAAGAACACCAGACTATAGTAAAGCCATAAGAGCATATGGTGGCGGTATTGACTATAATATTATTTGGCTGTGCCCCTAATTCATTGAATCCCTTTTTATGTCTTTTAAAATGAAATGTTCTGCTAAAATAAAGGCAGGGTGAGCAAATTATATAGCAAGCCCTATGTACAAAATATTCAGACATCATTAAATGTGAAATATACATATTGTCTTCCAGGTAAGAATTCTTTCAGATTTGCTTAAATAGCTTTTCTCCCATTGCAGAAATTTCGGGGGTTACGCTAATTTTCCTGTCTGCCTCGTAGCAGTTTTCCCGGAACAGGATCCTTACAAGACAGGACTCTCCGAGCTCAATTGTCACGGGATGCCGGCAAGTCATCAGCATGGCAATGCGCTGATTAACCTATTCATCCATACACATGGATATTCATAATGTGTGCCTGGAGGACAGCGGCTGAGAACTCGAAATTGAGAGGTTATTTGAAACAGCTTCATTCTGCAGGAAAGTCATATTGATTTATTTCCCTCACCTCCTATTATGCTGTTTAGAGAAGAAAGCGGAAGGAGACGTGAAATCCAAACATGTGCGGAAATGTCTGCTGTGGGGTCCTTTAAGATGACTATGTAATGACCCACCAGGAGCATAAACTTAGGGGTTCATTTAGTTTTACATTAAATGTTATATGAACATTGTGTATGCATTGAAATTAATTGTCCCTGTATGCGACTATAGGAATATCAGCGTGTTGCAGATTTTGGATTCGGTCCCCCACTCCCAAAGCTACCAATTTAGATATATCTAATAGAATATTAGTGCCATACAATGTCATACAATGTCATTCAGTGCCCACATAATGCCATATAGTGCCCAAGTAAAACTTCCATTTAGTGCCCCCGTAATAGCGCTGAATATGTCCCAGTTAACAGAGCCATTAAAAGAGCCATACATGAAAAATAGGGGACCCCATTGAAAAGATCAAAATTGGCCTTCTTAATGGTGTTGGGTTTTGCCAACCAGAAGGGTCCATGACCCCTGGAGGGAGGAATCATGCATAACAAAGGGGATGGGACCAATCAGGACTGGCTCCAAGGCCACATTGGCTGCCGATTTGGTATGTTCGCAATTGGCCCTGAAGACCCACATTTTTTACATGACGTGCCTGCCGTTGTGCCGACACATCCACTACGCGCTCCCTGCATAATTTTTAAAGCCGTTGAATTTAAATGAACTGTACTAAATAATTAATAAAAAAACTTTAAAAAAACACAGCATAATACCTTCCCTTTATTTGATCCAGTATTGTTTAATGTTTAAATTAAAAGAATTAAAAAAGTCTTCTATATATGTCCCGGGATGCATCTATTTTGTCCCCTTCCCACTTGCACAGACCTAAGATCAGACTAATCTAATGCTGGGAAGAAGCTTGCTGCAGCAGTAACCCTCCACCTGCAATGCACTAAACATGCGCTAGTTTCCTGGCGCACAAGCACAGAGGAAATATTCAGACGCACTGCATTACAATAGGAGACACTGATGGACAATGTCACATGCCCCTCCATTAACGGCCATTTTCGGGATGAGGGTGGAGGGGCTGTCCGGAGAAAAGACCTAGATAACCAGGGATTGGCGTTTCTAAATGCAGTAAAATGACGCTGAACTTCTTAACATTGTATATTAGTAGGTGCCATATTTCTCCCTTACCCACTACAATTCGCACTGAAAATGAGTGGATGTCTAATGTGTATGGCCACTTTAAGTTAAAGTCTATGTACACATTTGAAATTGTTTTGGTTTTTTTTTAAGAAAAATTTCAGTCAGTGTGTTTGGTGCAACTTTCTAATTAGTTTGTTAAAAAAAAAAATTACTTTTTGAGATACAGCTGCTTTGTATCCCGTATACAGAGCAGCTGTATCGTGTGCTGAGACCTGAATCCATCAAGTCAGCGGACTGACGGATTCAGTGACAGCGGGTCCTGTGTGTCCTCGATCACATCTAAGTTATGAACTGTGATTGGTAACAGATCCATCCTGCGTGTCAGAGACAAACAGGACCCGCCGACACTGAATCTGTCAGTCCCACTGATCTGACGGATTCAGGTCTCTGCGCATTATACAGCTGCTCTGTATACAGGATACAAAGCAGCTGTATCTCAAAAAGTTTAAATAATTTTTAATAAAAACTATTTAGAAAGTTGCACCAAACACACTGACTAACCTTTTTATAAAAAAAAAAAATTGACATTCACAGTTGTACATAGACTTTAAGTTAAGTAAACTAAAGCTAGTTATCTGTGCTAAAACATTGCTCCCTGAGTGCTGGTCCCGAGTTGCTGAACTCTCCTCCATATGAACAAATATCTTGAATAACTATAAAGATTCCTATGGAGAAGCCTATGCAAACTTCTAACCCCCTTTCCAGTAATGGCCTCGGAGATCAACACCTGGGCACAAAATTATAATAGAGAACATATCAGCAATAAAAAGCATTGGGCTATTATAAAATCTCTATACTAAATTCCAGATCCACTTCCAACATATTTCTAATTTTTATTGGATGCCCCTTTAAGAGTGAAATATTTCCAGATCCATGAAGAACTTTGGGATATTATTAATGTTTATTCTTCCCAAGTGTCTTTTTTTTGACACAATGTATCACTAAACAATGGACAAGTCAAAACTGGCAACCCTCTGTGAAATATACATCAAATGGGCACAAAGCCGCTCACCGGCTGCCTTCAGAAACCCCCCGACATAACTTCTGCAGATATTGTGCTTTAACCCAGTGCAGTCCATCGGATTTAACCTTTAAAGAGCAGGAAGATGTTATTATTTTAGCCTACAAGATCCCATCAGGCAGTGAATAGAAGCAATCAGACACGTTCCCCGCCTGGCAGAATGGCATCGCTCACAATCTCCCTGTGTCAGAGACTTGATGAGTTTTGCGGTGTAGCATTTTACTTTGACACAGCATGATTTTTCCGCCTTGTCGTAGTGATATTACTCTGCTATGTGTGAAGCTTATTTTCCTACCATGCTTTCTCTGACAATTCAGTGACAGCACCTCATAGCACGTATCTATTCAAATTAGCGGTGCAAGCGTCGAGTCTGGAAAAAATAAAGCCAATGAAAAAAACGATGAACCCCTTATAAAAACAAGGCAAGCTCTTTGTTACGTGATGTGCTGGAGCCGCTCCCGACAGCAAGAGATGCCGGCTTATTTCAGGAGTATCAGGCAGTACAGACTGTTCATAATCTACATGTTTTATGAATGTGTCCTAATATTAACCGTGCCGTCATCTCTTATCCATATCATCCGTATCGTCAAGCTACCATATGAATGCAACAGAAACCCCATTCACTTTGAGACCATCATACCAAGGCAGCTAGCCAGCATGGCCCGAGGCACACATAGAAATCACAGGGCACCATAGCATAAGTCAGAATTGAGCAACCCCCCCAAAACAAACCTACATATAATGCAACGCAGTGAGTGATCATGTATGCTGTGCTGCAGACTTTGTAATCAATGCTGGGAGGAAGAAGGGGGCTCCTTGGGGGCGGATCCACAGAAAATCACAAGACAGATAGCTATTCTTATTGGCCAGACACGTCTTATGGATTGTTTTGTGGGTGGGCACAGCACTGGACAACTGCAGAGGTCGAGGAAAATGTATTTGGCAATGCCAATGCCATAAGTGGGGGACAGGGCTGCTTCTAGCACTAGGCCCCCTTAGCTCACAGACCCCATTGCAGTTACATGGCCTGTCTTCATTGAAGGTGAACTACTGAGTAGGGGCTACATTGAGGGAGGCATTTCTATCTAGACCCTCAGCAGAATTTGTCTAAGACCTATGCTCAACTTTTTGCAGCATCCCCTGATGGCAGAAGTCTGAACAATGAAGGAGCTTCATAGTGATTGGGCCCCTAGTTGGCAGATCCTAAGATGCAGTCTAGGAATTGCATGTATTTTGCCTACATACCACTGTCTATATATTACTGCATTGCATCAAAGAAGAAGAGCGATGATGTGTAGTATGAAGGTGTTGTATTGTTCCACAGCTATTTTGCTTCCAAGAAAAATGTTTTAAAGAATTACAGATGTTGCATTGTCTTTGGTTGGATTCACATGAGCATGTTCGGTCCGTAAAGGACGGAACATATTTCGGCCGCAAGTCCCGGACCGAACACAGTGCAGGGAGCCGGGCTCCTAGCATCATAGTTATGTACGACTCTAGGAATCCCTGCCTCGCTGCAGGAAAACTGTCCCGTACTGTAATCATGTTTTCAGTATGTGATAGTAGTTCCACGGAGAGGCAGGGACTCCTAGCGTCGTACATAACTATGCCTGCACTGTGTTCGGTCCGGGACTTGCGGCCGAAATACGTTCCGTCCTTTACGGACCGAACATGCTCGTGTGAACGTAGCCTAAGGGTATGTGCACACACACTAATTACGGACGTAATTTGTTTTTGCCCCGAATTACGTCCGAAAATAGCGCCTCAATAGCGTTGACAAACATCTGCCCATTGAAAGCAATGGGCAGACGTTTTTCTGTTCACACGAGGCGTATATTTACGCGCCGCTGTCAAATGACGGCGCGTAAATAGACGCCCGCGTCAAAGAAGTGACCTGTCACTTCTTTGGCCGTAGTTGGAGCCGTTATTCATTGACTCCAATGATTAGCAGCGGCAATTACGTCCGTAATGGACGCGGCGTTCAAGCGCCTGCACATGCCGTTACGGCTGAAATTACGGGGATGTTTTCTTCAGGTGGAAACATCCCCGTAATTTCAGCCGTTACGGACGCTGTCGTGTGAACATACCCTAAGTGTTGCAGTGAAGCCTTCTTACATCTGTCATGCATCACTACAAGGGGCTCTGTCTCCGTTATCTGTCATAAAGAACACATCACACACTACATCAATATAAAGCACAGGGAATATACCGGCAGATGGTTGTCTGGGGTTGGTGCATTTGTTCTTCTCGGCTATATTACTATAATGGGTATTACTTCCAGGGGCGTCCTTGAGGGTGTGCAACATGTGAAGTTGCACAGGGGACATCAGCCATTCCTGCTAAAGGAATCTTAATATTAATTTAGTAGCAGTATAATATTTACAATGTATATCACTATTCAATTACTTACTGTATGGAGCATTTATTTGCTCACTGTATGTTGGTATTATTTGAGGACTGTATGGTGGTATTATTTGAGCACTGTACGGTAGTATTTGAGCACTGTATGGTGGTGTATGAGCACTGTATGTTGGTATTATTTGTGCACTGTATGTTGGAATTATTTTAGCACTGTATGTTTGTATTATTTGAGCACTGTATGTTGGTATTATTTGAGGACTGTATGGTGGTATAATTTGAGCACTGTACGGTAGTATTTGAGCACTGTATGGTGGTATATGAGCACTGTATGTTGGTATTATTTGTGCACTGTATGTTGGTATTATTTGAGCACTGTATTTTGGTTTTATTTGAGCACTGTATGTTGGTATTATTTGAGCACTTTATGTTGGTATTATTTATGCACTGTATGATGGTATTTGAGCTCTGTATGGTGGTATTATTTATGCACTGTATGGTGGTATTTGAGCACTGTATGTTGGTAGGATTTGAGCACTGTATGGTGGTATTATTTGAGCACTGTATGGTGGTATATGAGCCCTGTATGGTGTTATGATTTGAGCCCTGCATGGTGGTATTAGTTCAGCACTGTATGTTGGTATTATTTGAGCACTTTATGTTGGTATTATTTATGCACTGTATGATGGTATTTGAGCTCTGTATGGTGGTAGTATTTGAGCACTGTATGGTGGTATTATTTATGCACTGTATGGTGGTATTTGAGCACTGTATGGTGGTATTATTTATGCACTGTATGGTGGTATTTGAGCACTGTATGTTGGTAGGATTTGAGCACTGTATGGTGGTATTATTTATGCACTGTATGGTGGTATATGAGCCCTGTATGGTGGTATGATTTGAGCCCTGTATGGTGGTATTAGTTCAGCACTGTATGTTAGTATTATTTGAGCACTTTATCTTGGTATTATTTATGCACTGTATGATGGTATTTGAGCTCTGTATGGTGGTAGTATTTGAGCACTGTATGGTGGTATTATTTATGCACTGTATGGTGGTATTTGAGCACTGTATGGTGGTATTATTTATGCACTGTATGGTGGTATTTGAGCACTGTATGTTGGTAGGATTTGAGCACTGTATGGTGGTATTATTTGAGCACTGTATGGTGGAATTATTTGAGCACTGTATGGTGGTATTTGAACACTGTATGTTGGTAGGATTTGAGCACTGTGTGGTGGTTTTATTTGAGCACTGTATGGTGGTATTATTTATGCACTGTATGGTGGTATATGAGCCCTGTATGGTGGTATGATTTGAGCCCTGTATGGTGGTATTAGTTGAGCACTGTATGGTGATATTTACTTTTATGGAAGTCTTATCTGGTCACTGTAATGGCCACCGCTCTCCGCTGCTCTATACTTACCGGCTCCTGGCATCTTCTCCCACCTGGCCAGCACTGCCCTCTCCTCCAAGAGGTCTCCATCTGGTGGCCTCCCATGCCACCGACGATTTGCTCTGGGTCACAACAACTCTCCCTGGATATAAATGGTCCGCCCTTTCCTGTGCTCCTTGCCAGAGTATTTTGGTTCTTCCAAGCTTGTCTTGTGATAATCTTCTGTTTCGTTTTTTGGACTTCCTGTATTTGACTTCTGCTTTACCTTTTAAACATCCTTGTCTGTCGCTTGCCCTGAACTCTTGCTAGTGACCCATGATGAACCTTTGCCTTCTGCGCTGACCTTTTGCTAGTGACCCGTTACGAACCTTTGCTGCCTTCCCTGACCTTTGCTATACCTGACATACTCTCTATTGGGTTACGCCTGTTTACGTTGGCCGACACCAAGGGAGACTACTTAGTCTTTGCTCCCCTGTTTAGGCCAACGTCAAATCCCTTGGTGACAAAGCGGGTTCACACCACCCTTTGTTGTCCCTGTAACAGTTTTATTCCATGAGCCTTGTGACAGGCACATCTTGAATGGTACTGTAAATTAGGCATTATGTGGCATAGGTACTGTGTTTGTAAACTATATGACAGTACACTATATGGGGGGCACCATACGTTGGTACCGCACAGGGCTAACCCTGATTTTGTTTTACACTTGTTAAAGCTCTTCTAATGTTACAAGAAAAAATGCCTAGGCAGCTGTAGATCTAAATTAGATGTAAAGCAGACAAAAATGCAATACCTGCAGATTTTGGGTAAACTCCGTGAATGTACATTTTTTTTCTCTCCATGTTTGCTGACTGGGAGGGTTCTTCCTGTTGTGATGTAAGAGCTGTACTTTGTGCTCAGAGCCAATCAGATATCTCCTACCTTCTGTTCTCTTTTTTTTACATTTACAGGGACCCTGCAAGCAGAGGAAGGGACTACAGGCTGCTGGAAGATGAAGAATATGTCACTTTTTCCAAATAATATATATTAACTATGCTTTCTATAATCACTTGTAATATCGTTCCATAATAATTATAACTATAGGTATACCATAACGCTTAATTGACACAAAGAACTATACAATATGACATTGTATATTATATAAGCATGTGTATGAGATCTCCTCACAGAGCACAATCATGTCTTTATATTACAGTAAGTGGGATAGATCAGTATTATTCCTGCTTTTTTCTGTTTGCGGAGGGATTGCTTAAAGCTCCTGGGACCAAAGCAAAATCTGTAACATGACCCCACTACCTACCATGTGTCAGTAATAATGCTGGTGTCTTCTTGTGACCTTTGGGTCTCCTCTGGCACCAGGGCCACGGTGTAACTATTATCTCTGCACCCCCTATAGCTACAATTTCGTCTGTATCCCTATAAGGGCAGTTTTGTAGTTGAGCATCATGAATCAATGTACTATGGTATGGAAAGAATAGCAATTTATAGGAAAACATTTGTGTAGAGATTTTTTTAAATTTTATTTTAACAGCTTACCGGCCGTTACTGGTACCCATCACCCTACACAGTATATTTTTGTCTATAAAACTTTATATGGCACTGGTCAAATCTGTTAAACCTTGAAATGCTCTTTAAGTTTACGGCAGACAAGTATTGATTAGTATATGTGTGTGGTTCATCGGCCCCGTAAACAGGTTTTTCTGATATAACCAACATAAGGTATAAAAGAAAAAAATCTAAAAATTTCCTTGTTGAATGTTATGGATGAGTTGTACCCTGGAAACTACTTTTTGAACTCAATGACTGAACCTATAAAAATAATTCTCCAGAAGAACATGTGTCGGTCTCTTATCAGCAATCGTTCCACAACCAGGGTGGTCATAGATTTGCTTCTCCCTTATTAAAACAAAAGGGAAAAAACATCTCCCGATGGTCCAACACCACTTTTAAAATGAACTCCACTGACTTCTAAAAATCTTTTTAAGTCATTAAGTAATTTCCATACCAAATATAGAGCGATCACCACTGGACTGGGACAATGTTAATGGAATCTGAATTAAAAAATTGCATAAAAAATTATAACCCAGTGTTTGGTTATTACCTGGGGGCCACAACAGTTCTCAAATCCTTCCTATATCTTTAGACTCAGTTTTTATTTATATTTTATTGTCCGCTTTATTGTTTTTGAATGACTGATTCTTAAATCCATTAGAAAAGGGAAAACTTGCTTACAACATAATCTGATCTGAACAGTACTGAACCCCGCAGAGCTCCTTGATGGAGATGACAAGCTAATGGTGTCAGCAGTGCAATGAGCCAACGAGAACCAGCAGCCGATGTCACCCACCAGAGAGCAGAATTACTCTCGGATGACTCCTGAAGAGTAATAGAACAGATGTGACTTGTATCTTATCTCAATTGCACACAGCGCAGTTGCTCTCACCTGATGACTGTGGCCTGGTATTTTGGCTATTTAATGGTATCGTAGAGATTTAATGCTTCCTATAAATGGAAATCTCTTCATACACAGTTACACGTCCAAGTGTTGACACAGATATCCCTTTATATGCAGAAATTGTCGCCTGAAGAAAAGTGACAGCAAAGATGAGAAACTTGTTAGAAACTTGTCAATTTTCCTTTGCTTAAATTATTGAGACCCAATAATTGCCGGTGGTGGGGATAGCTACTTTGTAACTTAAAGAGGTTCCTGGGGAGATTTCTACTTGTTAGAAGGGTCACTTGGCAGATCATAATGTTTTTACCTTACGGAACCCCCATCGATCAGCTGTAATCTGTGAGGAAACCTGGCAGTAAGTGTTTAATTTCCCTGCAGCGCCACCACAGGAGAAATTAAGCATTGCATAGTACTCTTTCATATCAATGGATTGTCTGTTTAATACAGGTCAGGGCAGGTCCTCCAGAGAGAGAGAGAGAGAGAGAGACTTTCTGTGTAACCTCTGTTCACTCCAAGAGATGAGTATCCTGAACAGAGGACCCCCCTCTATTACCCCAAATTTCCAAATAGAGTGTATGAAAATGGATTTTCTAAACTGGAAAACCGTTTTAAGAAAATGTTTCTTAATTATAGGAAACCACAGTCGGACTAGGCCCACCAGAGGTTCTTCAGACTACTGTAATGGGCCCCAAAGGTTTATCAGAGGACAACCTCATTTGGAGGTGACTTTGGAGATATTCACTGGTCACTAGGATCTATTTCATATGGGATGATTCACAAATAACGCCTTCGATCTTATTGATGATATGTCCTGTGTGTGCGCAATGATAATAATAAAGTTGACCATGCAGTTAAAAGTAGACGTGTACATGTTCTGTATAGATGGAGGATGTAATTTGCGCCGGTGGTTCCAAAGTACTCCAGTCCATCACTGTCGGACACTATACGTATATAACTCTGCATATTACTGCTATGACTGTATAGCCACAGTATTGCAAAGCTTCGTAGCTTATATTTATTCATTCCTTCTGCTGAGGTGTCCTTAAATGACAATGAAAACCGCTGTCAAGATGACGGTCAGCTAAAATACCACGTCAAACAACCTCTTCGTAAATGCCCCCTCATAACACAGAGTTCACTGATTACCGGAGGACACCCTAATCGGAGCCCCTCTTTTGGCCATGATATGATATGCATTTAATATATATATATTAATAAGTGTCAGTTTGTATTCTATGCATCGGCAATCCATGGGTAACAAAAATTAGTTGTTCACCATCACAAACCACTAAGGAAGTTCTCCTCAGCGAAAGACCAACATTCATCTTCTAGGAGAATTGACCATTAGGACGTATCCAAACTGGACATAGTTCTCTTTCTGATAACTGATAGTAAAATTAAGTTTTGACTTGGATTCTAACTTTGACTTCTACAGACTGATAGGAGAAAACTTGCAGTAATAGTGGTAAGTGATGCAGGAAAGGTCGTGAGATAATATCCAGCAGATCTATGGGGCTTCGTTTTTCAGGCCATCAGATGAATTGAGACGACTTAGGAACGTTCTCTTATATATGACAAATTACCGGCACCATTATATCAGCTTTATGCAGAAAATATTGTTCAAATCACTAAAATGGGTTTTCATCTTGTGCTGCGATTTAAAACAGAAGAATGTGTTCTTTATGTATCATTTGTAAAATTGATCAATTTTTACAATTCATTTGATTGACGTTAACTTTTCTATGTGTCTCATTCTCAAAACTTTTTCCTAAGAATTCGAAATAGTGCAGATAATAATACTAAGACATCTCTAAGTATTATGTGTTCGTCATCATTTTCCATATTATTATTATGATCATTATGGTTACTAACTTATTGCTCAATTTTCTGTCCTGAGTATACAGAGAAGTATAGCTCCTACCTGGGAAATAACGATGCAAATACTTACTAATGGATTTTTCCAGGGGATAACATTAATATTCTATCACTTGAACCCCAAGTTATTTAACCACACATATCAGCAGAATCAAAGGCAGTACTAAGCACAGCGCCATTTATGTACGTGTGGCCGTGTCTGGTACTGCAGCTCAGCTATATTCTAGTGATTGGGGCCGAGCTGTATTACTAAACATGACACATGGAGAAGGAGGACGCATCCCAGACCTTAACATAATAGTATATCAAGAACCTTAAGTAGTTGGATCATTTCTACGTACCTTTACTGTCCGTGTGATCACTGGCGGGAGAACGATGATTAAGACTAGGATTGGGGAAAATTTAGTCCCACCTCTAAATGAGGAAGTTAGACTGAAGCACGGGCGTAATATCCGGAATGGGTAGGTCATAAAATAATACATTTTTTTATAAAGATTTATAATGGGGGGATACTAAATAGACTTTACAGGTTTTTTTTGCTTTTCATTTTTTTTTTAATACCTGTCAGATGACCCCTTTCAGATCCTTAATTTTTTTCATGGTTTAAATTAATAACATTGTTACCATCACTGGTTCTAGTACGTAAATATCCTAAACGTGAAATCTTCCTTTAAACAATGTTTATAAAATTCTAACACTGGAAAATCTAAAACTAAACTAAAAGGAGAGATGAAAATACACAATAATAAAATGTGTCAATAAAAAAGAAAAAAAAAAGTTGCATATGTTGCAAAGCGAAGCATTAGTCTTCAATATAAAACGAGTATTCAGCGCTGAATCAGCATTACCCTCTGCAGAAAACATGGAATAAGTCGCCGTAATGGAAAACATCTGTAGCTGGAATGAAAACCTTTGTGCTTGCAACAGAATTGTTTGTTGTATTGGAGATTTTTGTGCTGTTATTGGCTGATAGACAGTCGGGGTTGTCAGAGGAAATTTACAAAATCTAACGGGGTCAGAAATGTCATTTGATTGCATAAAATTTCTCTTCTCTATTAGTTTACAAATTGCTTCTTTTCATATGAATTGCCTGCCAGGTAAGCAGAAATTTAATTGGGAAATTCTAGATGTTGAGTGATGCTGAACATTGGAGTCACACGTAGGGGCAGGGTCGGTCATTCATTTTGGGATGTTACAACTTTTCTGTCACACCAAAGTGATTCCATTGTCAAAACATCATGGTAGGGGCTTCACATTGATAGAGGAATAGCTGGGGTGTGACGGGGGGGGGGGGGGCGTCATTGTCAATTCACATTTAGATTTTCCTGCTGGATATAAATTGTTTTTACAATACAAGAGTTTTCCAGTCCAAAAATCTTGGTTTTCTGAAATCCTCGTAAAACATTGACATTGTAGAGAAGCGGCTTCTTTTAAAACAGTTTTTCCAAAATCAAATTTTTCTTATTTTTTTGATCTTCTATAAGGAGAAGATTTGAAATGATCTATATACACCCACTCTAATATAACCAAATTCGGAGCACCCACCCTAAATTTACAGTAAGCGGTCCTGGTCTCTACCCACACCACACCATGGTACATGGAAAGGGTGGAAGCTGGTTGCCGATAGCTCTGTCTCATCCAGGAAAAACTGGACAGTCAGGAGAGAGAAAACCTCTATTGGTCCTAGTGATCATGTGACTGATCATTTGATCGCCCAAGTGCTTCTTACTGCAGGAGAGCCATAACTTTGTACTCATAACTAATAATCTGATCTGCAGCAACTGGCTATGGACTGAATAGCATCACCCCTTCATTATAGATAGACGCTGAATTGTTAGTCTCAGGACATTATAGTCATTAAAAAAAGAGTACCCCATTAATAAATTATTGATCTGTTTGTAATTTCTTACAAGTATTGTATTCCAAACCTTAAAAGGGTGTTCTGGGATTTTACATTCATAGCCTATCCTTAGGATAGGCCTTAAAGGGGTTTTTCCACCATGGACATTTATGACATATCCACAGGATATGTCAGATCGATGCGGGTCTCACCTCTGGGATCGGTAGCGACCCATCCCTGACACCCCCACTGAAAATCATAACAGGGGCAGTGGTGCTTGCTGGAGTGCCACAGCCCCTCTATTACAATATTGACACCTTAGCACACTTCAATGGGCTGAGCTGCAGTAAAGGGGCCCCAGGATCTCCAGCGATCACACATTCATAGCCTACCCTAAAGATCCCAGAATACCCCTTTAATTTTTAACCCAAATGAAAACAAAAATGCGGTTGCAACTCTGCAGCAGGAAAAGAACATGTGTTTAACCAAACTTCATTTGACATTTTATTTTCCATATATTAGGTCTGCTGATATTCTTTTTCATCTTTCTGTAACCAGTTCTTATTTTTTTTTCTTTTCTTCGACTCTCGGAGTTTGATGAATAACTCATCCTGCCTTTTTAATCTTCACACAATTCTGTAGCAGAGTCCTGTAATTTCAGGAGACCTTAGAACTCAACAGATTCCAAAAAATGAAATAACACATTGAACTAGTGTCCAATTAAAACTATGAAGTCATTGAAAAGTACAGCACTTATTTAGAAATAGGCTCGGAGAGGATTCTGCATCCATGTCATCGAGATGTCCAAAAATAGCTTCTCCTACAGACAAATTCAAGTTAGATGATAAAAAAGGACACATTCTAGTCACCAGGATGAAGAAGAGACGCCATTTACAGTTTGACCTAGTGTACATATGTTCATTGACTTGCAGTAACTGTCCATGGTGCTGAAATCTATTGCCTCTTGATACTGTAGAAGCATTGCCAGAATTTGGAACTGATGTAAACTACTAACCCTTAGACCTCATGCACAACACAATATGCAAATTATGGGAACCCTATGACACTCTTTATGATTGCACAAACTGCATCACTGATGTATCATGCGGGGAAGTATTTTTTCTGTGTGCCCCCTATTTGGAGTTCATTAGAATGCCATATTTGCTCAATTTGGTTCCATTTGAGTTTTGTATGGGTACTCGTCACCATATGGGCACCAAATGGGTACATTAATGCACCTTTATTTTAGGGAAGAAGAACTATTAACATAAGGTACTTAACAGTACCAATACAGTACTTAAAGTGTCCACTGCTGGACAACTGATAACCTATCCACTGGACCCCGCAGCATTAAGCCATACCGGCTGCCTCCGGGGACGTGATGTACATGCCGGAAACAGTTGGCTCTGGCGTACTGGTGCTTTCATATTTAAGTGAATAGGAGCACAGCTGCAGTTCGGCAGCACGGCTGCTATGCGATGTATGGAGCCAACTTCTTTCAGCTCCATGCAATGGAAAATTGGGCCATAACTTCCGGTGGCCGGAGGGGCTTGATGGTGCGGGGTCCGGGTGTCGGACCTGCACCGATAATATACTGATGATCTATCCGGTGGATAGATCATCAGTTGTTCAGTGCTGGAAAACCCCTTTAACAATACCAGATGAGTTCTGATTTTCAGTGTTCATTAAGTTTTTTGGTCATAACAACATTTTTGTTCATACAGTAGCACCCAAAGTGAGTGTAAAAGAAAACACTGTGCAAAAATACAGAGGTACTGAAAAGTCCATAAGATAACATTAGTGCCATATTAAGGATCTGTTTCACACAGAACAGGTATGGATCTGAAATATGGTCCATAATGGTAGACCTGAGTCTATGTCCCCATCGCCTCTGCATTGATATGTTTAATTAAAATATACGTCACTCCATATGAAACATAAAGTAGCCTCTCCCTTTCTTCACGACTAGTATAAGTGCTACTGTTATTATGATTATAAAAGTTGAAGTTTAGAAACTTTCGTTAATTCCTCAGAAGGATCTGGAAAAAT
The DNA here is from genome assembly GCF_050947455.1 of Rhinoderma darwinii. Taxonomy (NCBI): domain Eukaryota; kingdom Metazoa; phylum Chordata; class Amphibia; order Anura; family Rhinodermatidae; genus Rhinoderma; species Rhinoderma darwinii. The sequence continues at coordinate 65,994,856 of NC_134695.1, read as the reverse complement.
TTTTAGACCAAGTCCCTCTCAGCCAAATTAGCGAAACACCTATCTTCCCTTCTCCGGCTCACCTGCAGTTCAACAGATCCATTCCCCAAGACAGAGTGCATTCTCATAAAGAATCATTAATCATCACACAAATAGTTTTAAACTAGATGGATTTTTTGGGTGACTGAGGAGGTTTGCAAAGTGAGAGACACTCTATTAAAAACTAAGAGATCAGGGTCCTGAAGGAGGGTCTCTTATTAATTCATTTAGTATTTTTTTTTATAGAGTATTTATAAAATAGGTTTTCGAAATCAGGCAACCCATTTAAAGTCAGACGTTTGAGTTTTTTTCTCTGTTCCTGCACCAGAGCCAAAAGCAAGGCAACAACAATAAATACATAAAGTGTATAAAAAAATTCTGTTCCATAAAAACTACATTTTAAAGGTTTTTTTTTCATGACAGACATTGAAGGCATATCACTAGGGTATGCCATCAATGTCTTGACAGCAGGGACTCTCGCCGGTCGCTAGGACTAAGTGGCAGCAGTGCTAGGAAAGAACTGTGCGACTTTGCATCCTAATGGATTTTCTAAGCTTTTTCCGAAGTCTCCTTGGTCTGAGCACTATAGTCAGTGGTCCACCATGTGGGATCCAGATCAAGCAGACCGGAGCCAACAAGAGACGTAGCAGCATGCACTTTCCGAGCGCCATTGTCACATCGTTCCAGTAATTGGCAGGGGTCACAGATGTCGGACCCCCTGTTGATCAAACTTATATGTGGCTGGCGAGCTTGAATTATCAGTTCTGGCTGCTGTTGTCTTTTAATGGTTAAAATAGGATTATACAAAGAAAGAAAAATATTATTCCATGAAAAAAAAGTATTTATGAAAGTGGATGTGAATTGAATAGGGAAATAAGCAATCATCACTCGTCGCCTTTTTCTTTGCATGTGACTCTTTGTCTTTTCCATTCGGTCTCTCGTCTCAGACGTGTAATTGTATTGCTTGCAGAAATTTGATGTGCTATTACAAACAGATCAGCCCCTGAAGGAATATGATACGGAAATGGCAGCGGCTAAGTGGTGAGAATGACATGAGTTATAATTGCTTCTCGTGTTCAGGTGTTTTTGGGTGGATCCACCTTGCTGCGCTCATAACCTTCTGCTTCAGCCGTCAATGTGATATGTAAATTACCTTTAATCCTCTCTAGACTGAGAAGTGGTCAGCAAATACTGAAATATCCTTTAAAGGCAGATTATGCTGATAGACATTTTCTGTCTGAATGAAGTCCGATTCAGTCATAATTTTAATTTCCTTTTATCACTGGAGTGATATGAAAATCACACTGCTCCAATATACTGCAGCCAAAGCCTCCTATACCCCACAACCATAGTGAAAAAGAATTTTCAATACCATAAAAGGGGATTTTAAGTTAATAGTGGGGTTACAAAGACTGTCTCTTTCTCTGGATGACCCAACATTTACGGGCGTTACACGGCAGCCCATTGGTTTAATTGGAAACTGTGTAATACTTAATTCTTCCTGTGGTGGCACTGCAGGGAACCTGAACACTTACTGCAGGGTTCCCCCACTGATTATAGCTAAACGCTGAGGGTTATAGCAGCAGAACAATCTGAGATCAAATTATCATTGGGGGGAAAACCTTCTAATAATAAAGGATTGACAAAAGTGGACAACCCCTTTAATTTGTAATCTGATTGTTTAGATTGACACCTGGATTCGAAATAAAGACAAAGGATCATGTAGGAAGATAGAGTATAATATATTAATTATATAAATGGACATGTTTTATAATTGTATAGATTATAAAAATATAATAACATAATAATAACATAAAATATAACATATAACAAAATAGAATTTATATACAAACACAAATTAAATATTTTTTAATATTTTAAATAGAATGTTATTTTAATAAGAATAATAATGGTGTTAATATTAGTAATAATAGTTATAGTACAGATGAAGCAGAGCTGATTTTGCCATTTCCCATGTTAGCCTACTAATATAAGAAGAGTCAGGGGTATTTCCATTCTGTAGAGATGCCACTTATAAATGGAACAATCTTGATAAATTAGGAGCTGCTAGAACTGTATTTCTTCTTTTTTTTTTTTTTTTTTCGTAGACGATGTAGAGGCATATCGAATTTGTAGGGGCAGTGGGGTAAGGAACCAGACATATATTTTGCCTTTGGCCCCATATTTTTTAATAAGCAAGGCCTGATGTGCATGGCCAATCCATTACTCTATAGAGACCACTGAAGTCTATCTAAGTCTCTTTTTGCTCCTCCCGGTATAAGTCTCGGCAAAGTCCCATGACCTGGGAAAGGTCACCACTAGTGGAATAATAGACAAATGACCTCAATATAACTGGAAACATCTTCATATTGGCCAAAGGTAGCGAAATAGTTGCCAGTAGTCCCTGGTAATAACTACAAGGTCAAGAAGTGGAAACTTATGGACCAGAAATATGTTCATTATTTTCCTCCCTGCTGGAAATAAAGATTTAATAATAATCAAGTTGTAATGCAGGTGGTTACATCCAGTTATTGAACAATACAAGTCTGACTTCAGATGGTCTTTGAAAGATATGAATCACTTGTACTCCCACTCTCCATGTCTATCTCATTGTTTCCAATTGTCTTTGCTTCTTCGTGAACTGAACAAAAACCAAAATGTAATCCCGAAACAGAATTCCCTATGACATGATAACATATGGAGACTTTCATTCAGGAGCATTTTCACCCCCCATGAAAGGAAAATATGGAAGTAGTGGTTCTATGGAGTAAATCTTGGAGAGTGTCCAGATACAGTAAGATCACCATTAATTTTGTTATGAAAAATGAGAATGACAAAAAACTTCAACTACAAGTGCGACCAGGTGATGGCAGAAGATTCAAGAGAGAGAGCAGATGGTCTGGTTTGGTATGACCTCAGAAGCCTCTACCACAACATCACCCTTAAAGGGTTTGTCCAATAAATACAGAGCCACCTATCCCGCCGAAATTTTCAAGCGTTGCCAAAATATGCAACATGAGACAATTTGGTCCTGTTGACTTGGCAAAAATAGTGGTGTCATCCGGTTGCGTTGACAATTAGACTGAATTATCTGATGCCCCCTCTCATGCCGTTGCTTGCAGATTTCAGCAGATGTGTCTCAGTGTTTGTGGGAGTATCACTTTAATCATATCAAATGGATCATAAATGCAATAAGTCACATTGGTGAGGACCTGGCAACTGATTCCATGTAGAAACCCACCAATGTCTAGATCAGTCTTTTATTTTGATGAAAAGATGATACCAAATGCTTGGACTCCTCTGGTCTCATAGCGTGCGGCTACTTCAAGTCTCTGAATAAACGTTACACTGATTTACATATTCAGCCAGTATTGTTGTGTGACTGGAAATATGGAAGTTCCCATCTGGAGCCTGGAAATTAATAGATGTCCATGTTATATTCACTGACAAATTATAAACTGTCAAGCTGGAACGTCTCCGTACAAGAGAGGTCACCACAACATATGACCTGTTCACTGGCCTGTGGATTAAACACCATTTCATTGTTTATATTGTGATGTCCTTTCCTCTTTCTGACCCCACGGTGACAAAATGTGCCCAATTATTTCCCATTTATAGCTATTTTCATTCCAAGACTTGTCTACTTCTCCAATAACTTGAGCCATCAAGATTCGCGGAAGATACAGCCATATATTAGCATGTCAGCTATAAATGCTGGCCCAACAGTGTCACACCGAGGTGCCACCGAAAGCTTGACACTGACTTCTAAGACCCGTAATAAAAGGTTATTTAAAAAGGATTACTTTGACCCTTGATATTTTTTCTAGCAAATGGGATAAATCAGAGATGATGAACAATAAAGTAGAAGACAGTTTTACGTGTTCATTTTTTTTGCCAATGTTACAATGCACATCAAGTAGTGTTAGATGTCTGTAGATTTAAATTGGCCATAATGCTACAAAAAAATATGTAACAATTTCACAGCATAATCTACCATTTCCAGCTTCAAAAAGTGAATTTTTTTAAAAGAAACACACCAGGCAAAGTTGATACAATGTGTGATGCCTAGTGCAGGAACTGAGGGGGCGGAGCATGACACAGGATTCTTTCTTTTGTGTTCTCTACAACCCTGTGTCATGCTCCGCCCCCTTAGGCCCTGCACTAGGCATAATTTAAGGTATGCATTTTTTATGGAATGCTCCTTTAAGACACATGTACCGCTGCCCATATAATCCAATATATAACATCTTTAAGACTTTAAAAAAAAAAATATAATAATATTTTTTGTTATACATATAGCCCTGACATATTTTTTGTCCTGTCATATTCTATTTCAGTTTGTTTCCAGTAAATAGGAGAAAATCAATCCATTCCGTTTTTGACCATCAAAATGTCAATCCAAAGACTATAAATCGAAAGGGATCTATTGTCTAATTAAGGGGGTTGTCCACTTTTGTGGAATCCTTCAGGTACGATCCCAAGTAGCGGCATCTAAATGCAGCCGAAACCCTTGTGGTGGCCAGTGGCCGCACAATTTTGCCGGTACTACTCGATAAAACTACATGGGACCCTTTTGGTTAGAGCAGTTGCCCCCAATTAGATGATCACTGACTGCCCAGCAATCAGTTGTAAAGTGTGAAGGAACCCAACAGCACATTTTGAATTACCCTGCAGCACCACCACAGGGCAAATGAAGCATTACATAGTGTCCATTGAAATCAGTGGACTATCCGTATAATGCATGGACATGGCAGGTCCTTTAAGTGAGAGAGGCTCTTTATAGCTGCTTGTCATTATAACTAATAGAGGAAGATCCTAAAACAGGGACTTATCTATTAACTCAGAATTTCTATATTTGGACCACTTTTATAGAAAATGTTGTATAGTTTTGGAGCATAATACATGGTTGTTCTGAGTCCTTAATAATGGGTCCCTGCTTTGTCTAATAAAAAGGGTTCCCAAGCAGGGGACCAAAATGTGGCATATAGAAAGGTATTTTCCTGATGGTACAACAGTCTCAGAACTGCTCTAGGTTGATGTCAAAAACCATTTGAGGCTTAGGTTGATATTAGTGTTAGATATAAGGTGGCCATAGACATCAGAGAGCATTTTGACCATTAAAAGATCTTTAGATTAAGAATTATTTACATAAACCTGCATGCTCGTATTATCTGACCATACGTTGGGTCTCAGGAATGGTAGCTCCAGATTTGGTCTACCTTGGGAGAAACATAAACAATCTTCCAGAAAAGCAAAAGTGAAGCCATGGGCTTCCCTGGACATCTTGTTTAATCTATTTCTAACCATATCCAGATGCCAACAATTGAGCATATGGTGGGATGTGAGATCCTGTTACAGTTTCCAGATGCATTCATTCATGGAACCACTGAAGGGCAGTCATGGATAATCGCACGTACTGTACAGTAAATAGAAGAACAGATGCAGGTTTCCTAAAAAATGATGCCCATATTATAATGATTTTGTTAAAGAGATTAGAAATGTCTATATTAAGAAAATTAGTACACCTGTCTGAAAATACCCTTTGGAAACTCTGACATTTTCAGATATGAACAATTATATGCAGTATACATGGAAATGGAAACTGTATCTGCTGAGGTTTCGAAGTTACATAGTTACATAGTTAGTACGGCTGAAAAAAGACACATGTCCATCAAGTTCAACCAAGGGACGGGAAAAGGGAAGGAAAAATTTCTACACATAGGAGCTAAAAATTTTTTGTTCTAGGAAATTATCTAACCCTTTTTTAAAGCCATCTACTGTCCCTGCTGTGACCAGCTCCTGCGGTGACTATTCCATAGATTCACAGTTCTCACAGTAAAGAAGCCTTGTCGCCTCTGCAGCTTGAACCTTTTTTTCTCCAGGTGGAGGGAGCGCCCCCTTGTTTTTTGAGGGGGTTTTACAAGGAACAGGATTTCACCATATTTTTTGTATGTGCCATTAATATATTTATATAAGTTAATCATGTCCCCCCTTAGTCGTCTTTTTTCAAGGCTAAATAGGTTTAATTCTTTCAATCTTTCCTCATAACTTAAATTCCCCATGCCCCTAATTAGCTTCGTTGCTCTTCTTTGTATTTTTTCCAACTCCAGGGCATCCTTTCTATGAACTGGAGCCCAGAACTGGACTGCATATTCTAGATGAGGCCTCACTAATGCTTTGTAAAGTGGGAATATTACATCCCTGTCCCGTGAGTCCATGCCTCTTTTAATACACGACAATATCCTGCTGGCCTTTGAAGCAGCTGATTGACACTGCATGCTGTTATTGAGTTTATGATTTACAAGAACACCCAGATCCTTCTCAACAAGTGAATCCGCCAGTGTAGCTCCCCCTAGGACATATGATGCATGCAGGTTGTTGGTACCCAGATGCATAACTTTACATTTATCTACATTAAACTTCATCTGCCAAGTGGACGCCCAAACACTTAGTTTGTTTAAATCTGCCTGCAATTCACAAACATCTTCCATAGTCTGAACTATATTACATAGCTTGGTGTCATCTGCAAAAATAGAAATAGTGCTATTAATCCCATCTTCTATATCATTAATAAATAAGTTGAATAATAGTGGTCCCAGCACTGAACCCTGGGGTCACCACTTATTACCGGGGACCATTCAGAGTAGGAATCATTGACCACAACTCTCTGGATACGGTCCTTGAGCCAATTCTCAATCCAATTACAAACTATACTTTCTAAACCTATAGTCCTTAATTTACTCATTAGGCGTCTATGGGGGACAGTGTCAAATGCCTTTGCAAAGTCCAAAAACACTAAATCCACAGCGGCCCCTCTGTCTAGACTTCTGCTCACCTCTTCATAAAAACAGATTAGGTTAGTTTGACAACTTCTGTCCTTAGTAAAACCGTGCTGGCTGTCACTTATAATGCTATTTATTGTCACATAATCCTGTATATAGTCCCTCAATAGCCCCTCAAACATTTTCCCCACGATGGATGTTAAGCTTACTGGTCTATAATTACCCGGGGAAGACCTAGAGCCCTTTTTGAAAATAGGCACCACATTTGCCCTGCGCCAGTCCCTTGGCACTATACCAGTCACTAGAGATTCTCTGAATATTATGAAAAGGGGGACAGAAATAACTGAACTAAGCTCTTTAAGAATTCTAGGGTGTAACCCATCTGGTCCCGGGGCCTTGTGCACATTTATTTTATTTAATTTAGCTTGGACCATATCTACATTCATCCAATTCAGTATATCAACTGATATATTAACAGCACTGGCACCGGATACATCAGCTGCTCCTTCTTCTGTTGTATATACAGAGCTAAAGAACCCATTTAGTAACTCTGCCTTCTCTTGATCCCCTGTGATCAACTCCCCATTACCATTATCTAGTGGATCTATTTATTAGGGAAATGTATTAGGGACATTAGCCACTAAGGTGAAACCACCTGACCCCACCACAGCCAAGCACAGGATGGGCCTCCTATATTTTCTCTGTTAACCCCAAAGTCCCTGTGGTCCTTGCACTGCATGGGCCCTGATGAGTGGCTACTAGGATATGCAGCCTCCTAAAATGCCATTGAGGAGGGTGGTGCTCTTTAAGGAATAAAACAAAAGAAGTTAAGGATGAAGCCTGGTGAGGAACTGCATTAACTGGTGGACCTTACTCAAGATATGTTGTAGGGTTCCTAGCCACCTCTGCATTGAGAACAACACGTGTGGAGGGGATGGTGTTGGAGGGAAATGAGGACAATTTGTGAGGATGGAGTGGGACAAGGGGTAATAAAGTGAATAATAGTCCATCCGACAGCCATTATGCTGAACGTCAGGGGAAAAGTAGGAGGGGCACTAAGAAAACTTGTCCCGCCTCCGAGGACCATACTGCAGAGCGATGTACTGAGGCTGTACAGAGGCACACAGCTGTAATCAGAGGCATACAGAGGTATAGTATGGCACCATCAAAGTATATCATGGCTTCGTACAACTCAGAGGTTGTAAGGAGTAATACTACTCTCATATGCATGAGTCTTAAGTTAGGGAAATTAACAATTTAGCTATGCTAAATCTGATTAATTTAAGTCCACTTGATCTATGCATCCAAATAAGAATTAATGGAGCCCTAGATAGTGAAAAGCCGGTAGGGGGTACAGTGACAAATGTCTCAGTGAATATCCAGGTAAAAGGCAATAAACAAGAGGAAAGAAGAAGAACTGTGTAAATAAAACATAACATTAGATCCTCCGATTTGCACAGTTTAATCTGTCGACAATACAACTTCCTAATAAGACTTTGCAGGTTAAAAAGTCACGATGTTCCGGACAATTTAGTTGCCCCCATCGTGTAAGAAGAATATCCATCTGAGTGGAAAAAATACTTGTGAATTACATTCTGAAAAGCTCCATGAAATTAATAAATCTGGTTTAAACTCCAGCCATTCAGATGCATACATTTCCTTCTGCTGGGCATGTGAAGGATCTCTTTGTACCAAACTATTCCAATGCTTATCTTGCAGGCTTTCTGAATTTTCATGTTTGACAGCATGCTGTGTTTCAAATTGCCTTGCAATTGGTTTTTATATGACCCCGGGAGTCAACAAAATGTATTGAACTGAGAGGTACCATCCTTTTCTCGGCAGACTGCGGACATGAAAGAATACACATAGAGACCGAGGTGTGGTTAAAAATAAAAAGGTATCTATTTGCTTTGTACATTATTACTAAGAGCAAGGATTTGGGATTTAATGTCCTTTCTATTAACTTTACAAAAATTATTCACGAGACAAAAATTTGATTGTCATATAAATTTTATTTTTTCGTTTTGAAATGACCTTTGGATATAAAACAGTCTAAGCAGAGTCCAGGGTCGGACTGGCCCACCAGAGTACCAGAGGATCAAGGACACAGTAAAGGGTCCCAAATGTCCAGCAGAAGACAACTCCATTGGAGGTGACTTTTGAGCAATTACTTGGCACTAGGATTGCTTTCTTCCGGGATAATTCTCGAGTAACTTATTAGACCTTATAGATGATGTGTCCTGTGTGTACAAGGATAACAAAAAAGATTATGATGCAATTAAAAGTGGATGTCACATGTTCTGTATTGGTGGATCATGGCCCTTAGGATCATTCCCCCTGGAGGGCCCTATCCCCTCTAATTTGATAACAATTGGAGAGGTCATTGCCTGCCACAGAATCAGAATGGTAAACTCCTAAAATACTCTTTTATCTATTTGTGATCTCCCACTTCTCCCTTCTTACATGACAATACTACCTCTATCATACGAAGCCATGATTTTAACATGAATAGACTGCTCACTGCCTCTAAAAAGTTCAGCACACTCTTCTACTGCTGTTGTGATACTTTCCAGGCCTTGAATGGCTACATGAGGTGATAACCCTTCTCATTTCATAGCTCCACCATTGTCATATGCAGATCTGTCTACATTAACATAATAACATGAATAAACAGGTCAGTGCCTCCCATAAGGTCAGTACACTCCTCTACCGCTGCTGTGATATTTCCCATGCTCTAATTGTCTATGCAGTGTTCTGTCCCCACCCATTTTAAAGGAGTTTACATCTAGACAAGTAGACAGTGAGTTTTATACATACACAGTTAGGTCCAGAATTATTTGGACAGGGACACGAGTTTTGGCATTTTAGCTGTTTACCAAAACATATTGAATATACAGTTATATAATCGATATGGGCTTAAAGTGCAGACTCTGAGCTTTAATTTAAGGATATTCACATCCTAATTTGAGGAAGGTTTTAGGAATTACAGCTCTTTATATGTAGCTGCCTCTTTTTCAAGAGACCAAACGTAATTGGACAATTATCTCAAAAGCTATTTAATGGGCTGCATGGGCTATTCCCTCATTAATCCACCATCAATTAAGCAGGTAAAAGGTCTGGAGTTCATTCCAGGTGTGGCATTTGCATTTGGAAGCTGTTGCTGTGAACCCACAACATGAGGTCAAAGGAGCTCTCAATGCAAGTGAAACAGACCATCGTTAGGCTGACAAAAATGAAGAAATCCAGCAGAGAGATAGCACAAATGTTAGGAGTGGCCAAATCAACAGTTTGGTACATTCTTGAAAAAAAAGAGCGCACTTGTGATCTCGTGAATTCCAAAAGACCTGGACGTCCACGGAAGAAAACAGCAGGATCCTTTCCATGGTAAAAAAAAAATATCTTCACAACATCTACCCAAGTGAAGAACACTCTCCTGGAAGTAGGTGAATCAGTATCTCATTCTACCATAAAGAGAAGACTTCATGAGAGCAAATACAGAGGGGTCACCACAAGGTGCAAACCATTAATCAGCCTCAAAAATAGAAAGGCCGGATTAGACTTTACCAAACAACATGTAAAGAAGCCGCCCAGTTCTGGAACAGCATGAAACTAAGATCAACCTGTACCAGAATGATGGGAAGAAGAAAGTATGGAGAAGGCTTGGAACGGCTCATGATCCAAAGCCCCCACATCATCTGTAGAACATGGTGGGGGCAGTGTGATGGCATGGTGGAGGCAGTGTGGTGGCATGGTGGGGGCAGTGTGGTGGCATGTTGGAGGCAATGTGATGGCATGGTAGAGGCAGTGTGGTGGCATGTTGGAGGCAGTGTGATGGCATGGTGGAGGCAGGTTAATGGCATGGTGTAGGCCGTGTGATGGCATGGTGGGGGCATGGTGGGGGCAGGGTAATGGCAGTGTGATGGCATGGTGGGGGAAATGTGATGGTATGGTGGGGGAAGTGTGATGGCATGGTAGAGGCAATGTGATGGCATGGTAGAGGCAGTGTGGTGGCATGTTGGAGGCAGTGTGATGGCATGGTGGAGGCAGGTTAATGGCATGGTGTAGGCCATGTGATGGCATGGTGGGGGCATGGTGGGGGCAGGGTAATGGCAGTGTGATTGCATGGTGGGGGAAATGTGATGGTATGGTGGGGGAAGTGTGATGGCATGGTAGAGGCAGTGTGATGCCATGGTGGGGGCAGTGTGATGGCATGGTGGAGGCAGTGCGATGGCATGGTGGGGCAGTGTGATGGCATGGTGGAGGCCGTGTGATGGCATGGGCATGCATGGCTGCCAAAGGCACTGGGTCACTAGTGTTTATTGATGATGTGACTGAAGACAGAAGCAGCCGGATGAATTCTGAAGTGTTAAGGGATTTACTTTCTGCTCAGATTCAACCACATGCAGCAGGTTGATTGGACGTCGCTTCACAGGACAGATGGACAATGACCCAAAACATCCTGTGAAAGCAACCCAGGAAGAGAAGTGGAATATTCTGCAATGGCCGAGTCACCAGATCTCAGCCCGATCGAGCATTTCACCTGCATAAGACAAAACTTAAGACAGAAAGACCCACAAACAAGCAACAACTGAAGACGCTGCAGTAAAGGCCGGGGAAACATCACAAAGGAGGAAACCCAGCGTGTGGTGATGTCCATGGGTTCCAGACTTCAGGCCGTCATTGCCTGCAAAGGATTCTCTACGAAGTATTAAAGAAAACATTTTATTTATGGTAATGTTAATTTCTCCAATTACTTTTGAGCCCCTGAAATGAGGAGGCTGTGTAGAAAAATGGCAGCAATTCCTAAACGTTTCACAGGATATTTTTGTTAAACCCCTTGAATTAAACCTGAAAGTCTAAACTTCAATTGCATCTCAGATGTTTCATTTCAAATCCAATGTGGTGGCAGCGGAGCCCAAATCATGAAGATTGTGTCACTGTCCAAATAATTCTGCACCTAACTGTATATATACATATACTTGTTAAATGCACCTAAATTAGTCTGAAATACACTTATCTTTTGCAAATTAACTACTAGTTAAGAAACGATAGTGATTTATTATTATTATTATTATTATTATTATTATTATTATTTTTATTATTAATAATTATAATAATAATATTAATATTAAAAGAAAAAGGAGGAATCCTCCAGCTCACCTCTTGCTGTGTCTATTCAGACTGCGCTCGGATCCTCGTACGGCTCACGGCAACGATCACAGGACAAAAAGGGAAGAACATCGATCCAGCGCTGGTAGTATTTAAAAAGGAATAAAGGTTCCAAGTTTATTAGTATACAACTTTAAAAGTTATCAAAGTGCACGAAGGGGTAAATTGCATTAATCATTTGCTTACGCGTTTCAGACACCACTTGTGTCATTAGTCATGGCATGTAGTATTATACCTTATTACTACTACCTCCATTTCTCTTCAGCTCCTCTTTTCTTTTCTCTTCCTATCTCCTCTAAACTTTTGTACTTTCTACTAGTTTGTATACAGGTAGTCAGGTGTATAATGTATAATAGCACCCAACCTTCCTTAATGCTTCCATTTGTTCTTTCCGGCATGTTTTACATCTGTTTGTACCATGCGGCGATATATCAGGAGTATTATTTTAGTTGACTTTGCCTATTTTCTCCTGACAGTATCCCCGGGGTTGATGAATAGTCTATCTTTAGTGAGCAGGGATGGTATTTATTTTAGGCTATATATAAGTTTATGAAGTTATCACAATCTGAAAGAGTAAGTGAAACAGCAGGCATTGACTATTACCGCAGAAACTCTCGGGATCGGATCCTGCTATTCTTTCCTGCATTGTTAACTGATAAAATCAGATTGCATCTGTACATAGGAAGGCTTACGGGAATTCGGATAGCGAAAAGCAGCATATTGTATAATGTTACAGAACAGCAAAGAAACAAAGATAACCAAGCTATATGCCCTTAAAGACCCGTACATTTAGCTCAAGGTTCATGGCTTAAATAGCCTTGTATAAAGAGTTTGTATAATATAACTAAAGAGAACAGACTCAAAAAGTTAAGTAACTTAAAGGAATTGTCCACTTTGGACAATTCCTTTTTGTTAGAAGACTCCCCAAATAATGAGTGGATCACAGATTGTCCCATAGCATATCTCCTTGCAATCAACTGTAATCAGTGAAGGAATCTGGTAGCAAACGTTGAATTTCCCTGTAGCGCCTCCGCAGGTAAAATGAAGCATTACACAGTTCCTATTGAGATCGATGTCCTGTACATGTAATGTAGGACATGTTGGGTCCTCCAGAGCAAGAGACGCTCTGTGGCTGCTCCGTATGAGGGCTTGTTTTTTGCTGAACGAGTGTTAGGGATCTGCCAGGTACTTCATCTAGCTACACTCCTGGGATTAATCAATCCACACCTGAGGCCAGACCAGTTCGACTGACACCTTCTCCCACCAACCAGGGTGGCAGGCTCAGGAGTGGGAGAGCCTATCGCGGCCTGGTCTCGCGGAGTTAGCTCCGCCCCCTGCCCTTTATTACCTGCCCTGTGCTCTCCCTCAGTGCTTGTAATTCTTTTGGATTCCTGGCCCCACTGCTGCTTGCTCCAGCCTGCTTCTGCCGTGCTTCTGCCTTGCTGCAGTTCTGCTTGACCTGCTTTGCTTGCCCTGGCTTGCTTCTGTCTCCGTGTCCGCTCGGGTGTACTCACTTCGTCCTGGTCCTGACTGTTCGTTCGCCGCCCCGTTTCCTCGTGGCGTTCCGTGGCTACTGCCCCTTCCCTTGCGTGTTCCCTGTTTGTCTTCCTGTGCACTTAGCCAGCGTAGGGACCGCCGCCCAGTTGTACCTCGTCGCCTAGGGCGGGTCGTTGCAAGTAGGCAGGGACAGGGCGGTGGGTAGATTAGGGCTCACTTTCCCTTCACCTCCTTCCTGCCATTACATAATTACAAGCCCTTACCTAGTCTACCATTTCTCCTACGCTGACGCTATCATGGACCCCCTTGAGACCCTGACCCAGCAGATGCAGGGCCTCTCCCTACAGGTCCAGGCCCTGGCCCAAAGGGTCAATCAGGGTGACGCTGCTTTAGTAGTACCCCTCACCTCACCTCTAGAACCCGACCTCAAGTTACCTGACCGGTTTTCAGGGGACCGTAAGACGTTTCTCTCCTTCCGGGAGAGTTGCAGACTGTATTTCCGCCTAAAGCCCCACTCCTCAGGTTCCGAGAACCAGCGGGTGGGTATCATCATATCCCGACTCCAGGAAGGGCCCCAAGAGTGGGCCTTCTCCTTGGCTCCTGACGCCCCTGAACTTTCCTCTGTTGATCGTTTTTTCTCTGCCCTCGGACTCATTTACGACGAGACTGACAGGACTGCTTTAGCCGAGAGTCAGCTGGTGACCTTACGTCAGGGTAGAAGACCGGTTGAGGAATACTGTTCTGATTTTAGGAAGTGGTGCGTAGCTTCTCAGTGGAACGATCCGGCCCTAAGGTGCCAGTTTAGGTTAGGATTATCTGACGCCCTGAAGGATCTGCTGGTTAGCTACCCCTCGCCTGACTCCCTTGACCAGGTTATGGCCCTAGCAGTACGACTTGACCGACGTCTCAGGGAACGTCAGCTAGAACGCTTCAGTGTGCTCCCCTCTGACTTTTCTGCGATTCCCCCCGAGGTTCCGTCTCCTCGCCCCTCCACGGAGGACTCGGAGGTACCTATGCAACTCGGGGCCTCCATGTCCCCTCGACAACGTAGGGAGTTTCGCAGAATGAATGGTCTCTGCTTCTACTGTGGGGACGACAAGCATCTACTGAACACCTGTCCCAGGCGCAAGAATAAGAAGCCGGAAAACTTCCGCGCCTAAGTGATCATCGGGGAGGTCACTTGGGCGCACAGGTATTTCCCGTTAATGTGAAACGCAATAAAATTTTGCTTCCCTTTCAGGTCTCGTTTGCTGGCCGGTCTGCCACGGGCAGTGCTTTCGTGGATTCTGGCTCATCTGCTAATATCATGTCTGTGGAATTTGCTATGTCTCTAAAGATGCCTTGTATTGATTTACCTTATCCTATCCCTGTAGTAGGAATCGACTCAACACCCCTTGCTAATGGTTATTTTACTCAGCATACTCCTGTTTTTGAACTCCTGGTTGGCTCCATGCATTTGGAGCAGTGCTCTGTACTGGTGATGCAGGGATTATCGTCTGATCTGGTTTTAGGCCTTCCCTGGTTGCAGTTGCATAATCCCACATTTGATTGGAATACTGGGGATCTCACCAAATGGGGTAATGAATGTCTGATGTCATGTCTTTCTGTTAACTCTATTTCTCCCCGGGAGGAGGTAAACACACTTCCTGAGTTTGTTCAGGACTTCGCCGATGTGTTTTCTAAGGAGGCCTCCGAGGTGTTGCCCCCCCATAGAGATTACGATTGCGCTATCGATTTGGTGCCTGGTGCCAAGCTTCCTAAGGGTAGGATATTTAATCTTTCATGTCCTGAACGTGAAGCCATGAGGGTGTATATCCAAGAATGCCTGGCCAAGGGTTTCATTCGCCCCTCGACTTCTCCTGTAGGTGCTGGCTTCTTCTTCGTGGGGAAGAAGGATGGTGGTCTTAGGCCGTGCATTGATTATCGTAACCTGAATAAGGTCACCGTAAGGAACCAGTACCCACTTCCTTTGATTCCGGATCTTTTTAATCAGGTTCAGGGAGCCCAATGGTTTTCTAAGTTCGATCTACGGGGGGCATATAACCTTATCCGCATCAAAGAGGGGGATGAGTGGAAAACTGCGTTCAACACACCCGAGGGTCATTTCGAATACCTGGTCATGCCCTTTGGGTTGTGTAATGCCCCTGCTGTCTTCCAGAATTTTATTAATGAAATCCTGAGAGAGTACCTGGGTAATTTTCTTGTTGTGTACCTTGATGACATACTGGTGTTTTCCAAGGACTGGTCCTCCCACGTGGAGCATGTCAGGAAGGTGCTCCAGGTCCTTCGGGAGAATAATCTGTTTGCTAAGACTGAAAAATGTGTCTTTGGGGTACAGGAGATACCATTTTTAGGGCAAATCCTCACTCCTCATGAATTCCGCATGGACCCTGCCAAGGTTCAAGCTGTGGCGGAATGGGTCCAACCTGCCTCCCTTAAGGCGTTACAGTGTTTTTTAGGGTTCGCCAACTATTACAGGAGATTTATTGCCAACTTCTCGGTCGTCGCTAAGCCTCTTACGGACCTTACCCGCAAGGGTGCCGATGTCCTCCATTGGCCCCCTGAGGCCGTCCGGGCCTTTGAGACTCTCAAGAAGTGCTTTATCTCGGCCCCCGTGCTGATTCAGCCCAACCAAGAGGAGCCATTTATTGTGGAGGTTGACGCTTCCGAGGTGGGAGTGGGGGCCGTCCTGTCCCAGGGTACCAGCTCCCTCACCCATCTCCGCCCCTGTGCTTACTTCTCTAGGAAGTTTTCGCCCACGGAGAGTAACTATGATATTGGCAACCGCGAACTTCTAGCCATTAAATGGGCTTTTGAGGAGTGGCGGCACTTCCTGGAGGGGGCCAGACACCAGGTAACGGTCCTTACGGATCACAAGAATCTGGTTTTCCTAGAATCGGCCCGGAGGCTTAATAATAATAATAATAATAATAATAATAATCTTTATTTATATAGCGCCAACATATTACGCAGCACTTTACAATGTAGAGGGAACATGAAAACAATATCGGACATTACATAGTGACAAAGTTAATTTACAATTCAAACCTGGGGAGTGAGGACCCTGCTCGCAAGAGCTTACAATCTATGAGGACATAAGGGAGACACAAAGTGTAATAGTGTTTGTTCTGTACAATGGTCCGGCCATTTTTATACACATGCGGTGGTAACATAAAGCTGCATGAGCCGGTCACCCGTCAGTATCCGTGTATGACGGACATGAAGAGAAGGAGTGTGAGGGAATCTTATTCTGATGACTAATCTAAATGGAGGGCCATGAAAAGGAGTCAGATTAGGGAATTTTATAGGCCTGTCTAAATAGATGTGTTTTCAGGGCACGTTTAAAACTGTGGATATTGGGAATTAATCTGATTGTCTGGGGTAGCACATTCCAGAGGACGGGTGCAGCACGAGAGAAATCCTGGAGACGGTAGTGGGAGGTTCGGATTATGGAGGATTTTAATCTAAGGTCGTTGGCAGAACGTAGAGCCCGAGTAGGGTGGTAGACAGAGATGAGGGAGGAGATGTAAGGAGGTGCAGCACTGTGGAGAGCTTTGTGGGTGAGAGTAATAAGTTTGAATTTTATTCGGAAGGGGATGGGCAACCAGTGCAGTGACTGGCACAGATTAGAGGCGTTGGTGTAGCGGTTGGTCATAAAGATGAGCCTGGCTGCTGCATTGAGGATAGATTGGAGAGGGGAGAGTTTAGTGAGGGGAAGACCGACTAGTAATGAGTTACAGTAGTCAAGACGAGAGTGAATCAGAGCAACAATGAGAGTTTTGGCAGTTTCCTCCGTAAGAAAAGAGCGGATTCTGGAGATGTTTTTTAGGTGAAAATGACAGGAGCGTGAAAGTGATTGTATGTGAGGAGTAAAGGAAAGATCTGAGTCAAAAATAACCCCGAGACAGCGGGCGTGCTGCTTAGGAGTTATGGTAGTGCCACACACAGAGATAGAGACATCAGGTTTAGGGAGGTTAGTAGATGGTTGGAACACAAGGAGCTCAGTTTTAGAAAGATTCAGTTTCAGATAGAGAGAGGACATGATGTTAGAGACAGCGGACAGACAATCACTGGTGTTCTGTATTAGAGCAGGGGTGATGTCACGGGAAGAGGTATATAATTGGGTGTCATCAGCGTAGAGATGGTACTGGAAGCCAAATCTGCTGATGGTTTGTCCAATAGGAGCTGTGTAGAGAGAAAAGAGGAGTGGACCTAGGACTGATCCTTGAGGAACCCCGATATCAAGGGGAAGAGGAGAAGAAGTGGAACCAGCAAATGACACACTGAATGAGCGGTCAGAGAGATAGGAGGAAAACCAAGAGAGAGCCGCGTCCTTGAGGCCAATAGAGTGGAGCAGGTTAAGTAGGAGTTTGTGGTCTACAGTGTCAAAGGCTGCAGAGAGATCCAAAAGAATCAGGAGAGAGGATTTACCGTCCGATTTAGCCGCCAAGAGATCATTTGAGACTTTAGTAAGGGCAGTTTCTGTGGAGTGTAGAGTGCGGAAACCAGATTGTAAGGGGTCAAGAATGGAGTTAGCAGAGAGATAGCGGATAAGGCGAGAGTAGACCAAGCGTTCCAGGAGTTTGGAGATGAAGGGCAGATTAGAGACTGGTCGGTAGTTGGCAGCGCTGGATGGGTCAAGTGTTGGTTTTTTCAATAATGGGTTTATAATGGCATGTTTAAAAGCGGAGGGAAAGATACCAGAGGAAAGAGAGAGGTTAAATATTTTAGTGAGGTGACTAGTGACAGCTGGGGAGAGGGACTGGAGGAGGTGTGAGGGGACAGGATCACTAGGGCAGGTAGTAGGACGAGAAGAAGAGAGGAGCCTCGAGACTTCTTCAGTTATTGGGTCAAATGCTGAGAGTGAAGAAGAGGGAGTGTGGGGGGGAAGGGGATCTTCAGTTATTGGGTCAAATGCTGAGAGTGAAGAAGAGGGAGTGTGGGGGGGAAGGGGATCTTCAGTTATTGGGTCAAATGCTGAGAGTGAAGAAGAGGGAGTGCGGGGGGGAAGGGGATCGATGTTACTAGGGGACTGGGAGAGAATATCATGCCGGATGTTGTCAATTTTAACTTTAAAATAATTGGCCAGGTCTTCAGCACTGAGATCTGTGATTGGTGTCTGCACTTTAGGACTAAGGAGGGAGTGAAAAGTATCAAAGAGGCGTTTTGGATTATTAGATAGTGTGGAGATGAGAGAAGTGAAGTAGACTTGTTTGGCGCAGTGAAGGGCAGAGTTGTAAGTTTTGAGCATAAATTTGTAATGGAGGAAATCTGCATCCAAATGCGATTTTCTCCACAGTCGTTTGGCACATCTCAAGCACCGCTGAAGAAAGCGGGATTGAGGCGTGTGCCAGGGTTGTCGTCGTCTTTGTCGGGTGGTTCGGAGTGTAGTGGGGGCTGCTTCATCCAATGCATTTTTGAGAGTGTTGTTATAAAGTTTGGCAGCCAGATTGGGACAGGAGAGGGAAGAGATAGGGGACAATGAGGACTGTAGACTGTCTATGAATTTCACAGTGTTAATGGCATGTAGATTTCTGTATGTCTGATACGTAGGGATGACCTGAGGAGGCAGAGAATATTTGATAGTAAAGCAGAGAAGATTGTGGTCAGAAAGCGGGAGAGGAGAGTTAATAAAGTCAGAAACTGAGCAGAGCCGGAAGAAGACCAGGTCAAGTGAATGCCCGTCTTCATGTGTAGGAGAGTTAGTAAGTTGTGACAGACCGAGGGACGAGGTTAAAGATAGAAACTGGGAGGCAGATGAGGAGATTGGGTTATCAATGGGGATGTTGAAGTCACCCATGATGAGAGTGGGTGTTTCAGAGGATAGAAATTGTGGAAGCCAGGCAGCAAAATGGTCCAGGAATTGGCGGGGGGAGCCCGGTGGGCGGTAGACAACTGCCACTCGGAGGGGAAAAGGGTGAAAGAGTCTGAGGGTGTGGACTTCAAAAGAGGGAAATGTGAGTGAGGGGACCGGGGGAATGACCTGGAAAGTGCAGTGTGGGGAAAGAAGTATACCTACTCCTCCACCCTGCCTGTTCTCAGGTCTGGGGGCATGAGAGAACTGGCTTAATCCTAGACAAGCTCGGTGGGCACTATTCTTTACCAGATTTAATTTCTTGGTTACCTATAGGGCTGGGTCCAAGAATATTAAGGCTGACGCTCTGTCACGTAGTTTCATGGCCAATCCTCCTTCCGAGAAGGATCCCGCTTGTATTTTACCCCCTGGTATAATCGTCTCTGCCACGGATTCTGATTTAGCTTCTGATATCGCGGCTGATCAGGGTGCAGCTCCCGGGAACGTCCCTGGGGACAAACTGTTTGTTCCCCTGCAATACCGGCTGAGGGTACTCAGGGAAAACCATGACTCCGCTCTATCCGGTCATCCTGGCATCTTGGGCACCAAACACCTCATTACCAGAAACTATTGGTGGCCTGGGTTGCCTAAAGATGTTAGGGCTTACGTCGCCGCTTGTGAGGTTTGCGCTAGGTCCAAAACCCCTAGGTCCCGACCTGCGGGCCTACTACGTTCCTTGCCCATTCCCCAGAGACCTTGGACCCATATCTCCATGGATTTTATCACCGATTTGCCTCCATCTCAGGGCAAGTCGGTGGTGTGGGTAGTAGTCGACCGCTTCAGCAAGATGTGCCACTTTGTGCCCCTTAAGAAGCTACCTAACGCCAAGACGTTAGCTTCTTTGTTTGTGAAACACATCCTGCGTCTCCATGGGGCCCCAGTCAATATCGTTTCTGACAGAGGGGTACAATTTGTTTCCTTATTTTGGAGAGCTTTTTGTAAAAAGTTGGAGATTGATCTGTCCTTCTCCTCCGCCTTCCATCCCGAAACCAATGGCCAAACGGAAAGGACCAACCAATCCCTGGAACAATATTTAAGGTGTTTCATCTCTGACTGTCAATTCGATTGGGTCTCATTCCTTCCCCTTGCTATAAGTTTATGAAGTTATCACAATCTGAAAGAGTAAGTGAAACAGCAGGCATTGACTATTACCGCAGAAACTCTCGGGATCGGATCCTGCTATTCTTTCCTGCATTGTTAACTGATAAAATCAGATTGCATCTGTACATAGGAAGGCTTACGGGAATTCGGATAGCGAAAAGCAGCATATTGTATAATGTTACAGAACAGCAAAGAAACAAAGATAACCAAGCTATATGCCCTTAAAGACCCGTACATTTAGCTCAAGGTTCATGGCTTAAATAGCCTTGTATAAAGAGTTTGTATAATATAACTAAAGAGAACAGACTCAAAAAGTTAAGTAACTTAAAGGAATTGTCCACTTTGGACAATTCCTTTTTGTTAGAAGACTCCCCAAATAATGAGTGGATCACAGATTGTCCCATAGCATATCTCCTTGCAATCAACTGTAATCAGTGAAGGAATCTGGTAGCAAACGTTGAATTTCCCTGTAGCGCCTCCGCAGGTAAAATGAAGCATTACACAGTTCCTATTGAGATCGATGTCCTGTACATGTAATGTAGGACATGTTGGGTCCTCCAGAGCAAGAGACGCTCTGTGGCTGCTCCGTATGAGGGCTTGTTTTTTGCTGAACGAGTGTTAGGGATCTGCCAGGTACTTCATCTAGCTACACTCCTGGGATTAATCAATCCACACCTGAGGCCAGACCTGTTCGACTGACACCTTCTCCCACCAACCAGGGTGGCAGGCTCAGGAGTGGGAGAGCCTATCGCAGCCTGGTCTCTCGGAGTTAGCTCCGCCCCCTGCCCTTTATTACCTGCCCTGTGCTCTCCCTCAGTGCTTGTAATTCTTTTGGATTCCTGGCCCCACTGCTGCTTGCTCCAGCCTGCTTCTGCCGTGCTTCTGCCTTGCTGCAGTTCTGCTTGACCTGCTTTGCTTGCCCTGGCTTGCTTCTGTCTCCGTGTCCGCTCGGGTGTACTCACTTCGTCCTGGTCCTGACTGTTCGTTCGCCGCCCCGTTTCCTCGTGGCGTTCCGTGGCTACTGCCCCTTCCCTTGCGTGTTCCCTGTTTGTCTTCCTGTGCACTTAGCCAGCGTAGGGACCGCCGCCCAGTTGTACCTCGTCGCCTAGGGCGGGTCGTTGCAAGTAGGCAGGGACAGGGCGGTGGGTAGATTAGGGCTCACTTTCCCTTCACCTCCTTCCTGCCATTACAACGAGTTTTATTATTCATTTGCACCTATTTATGGTACATATAATATATTGATTAACTTTTTTTCACTTTTTCTTTGAAAAAATTGCTCTTCCTGCATTTTTTTTTCGCTTTTAATATTACGTTGTTCACTATGCGGCATAAATAACATATTCTATGGGTCGATATGTATAGGATTTTTCGATTTTACTACTTTTGCACAATAAAAACACTTTTAAACTAAAAATTATTTGTTTTTGCATCGTCGCATTCCAGGAGTTGTAACTTTATATTTTTTCGTCGATGTGGCCATATGTTGACTTTTTTTGCCGGGTGAGGTGTTGTTTTTATCGGTACCATTTTCGTGTAAATGAGACCTATCGAACAACTTGTATTATATTTTTTGCAGGGGGGGTGGTGAAAAAAAAGCAATTTCTCGTGTTTTTTTTTTCACCGTGCAATTTAACCGGTTAAGGACTAGGCTGTTTTACAGCTAAATGACCAGAGCAAATTTCACAATTTTGCTATGCGCTTCTTTAGATGACTATAACGCTGCAGGTGAATAAAGTTCATCTTTGAATTTTACACTCTTTTTAAAGGACAGATAGGGCTTTGTTTTAGTGGCATTTGTCAGTATATATCATTTTTATTTTTTTCTCTAAAGTGGGCAAAATTGGAAAAAAATGCAAGAATTTAGCAAATGCGTCAGTTTATGCCAGCATTTTTCACACACGGTATAGTCCACGGACAAAATTCATCTCCTTTCACATTCTTCCACTTCTCCCGTGCATGGGGATACCAAATATGTGTGCCTTATTCGCTGTGCGGGCATGTGCCAGGGCTTGGCATAAAAGGAGGCTTTTTGGCCTTTTCGGTCCAGGAATTTTGCATTTGATTTTAGAGCCGCATACTGTTTTCTGGGGGGCCTAATGCTGCTGAAACATTAGAATCACCCCATAAATTACTTCATTCACACAAGTAGACCCCACAAGGTTTCCTTCAAGGGGTTTATCATATTTTTAGACAGTCTAGTTTTCTTCTGAAAGTTTCTTGAATAAGATGGAACAAAATAAAATCAGCACTTTTTTAGCAAATGCGTCAGTTTAGGCTAGTATTTTTCACACACGGTATAGACCACGGCCAAAATTCATCTCCTTTCACGTTCTTCCACTTCTCCCGTGCATGGGGATACCAAATATGTGTGCCTTATTCACTGTGCGGGCATGTGCCAGGGCTTGGCATAAAAGGAGGTTTTTCGGCCTTTTCGGTCCAGGAATTCTGCATTTGATTTTAGAGCCGCATACTGTTTTCTGGGGGGCCTAATGCTGCTGAAACATTAGAATCACCCCATAAATGACTTCATTCACACAAGTAGACCCCACAAGGTTTCCTTCAAGGGGTTTATCATATTTTTAGACAGTCCAGTTTTCTTCTGAAAGTTTCTTGAATAAGATGGATCAAAATAAAATTAGCAATTTTTTAGCAAATGCGTCAGTTTATACCAGCATTTTTCACACACGGCATAGACCACGGACAAAATTCATCTCCTTTCACATTCTTCCACTTCTCCCATGCACGGGGATACCAAATATGTGGCCTTATTTATCACATAGAGATGTAGGAGGGCGGAGGATAGAAGAAGATTATTTCACAAATCGCTTTTTTTCAAAGCTGGTTTTACAAAACTCAACAGAGTTTCTATAACACTTCCAAAATATCTGCTCTTGAAGCAGAAATCCCAAAATATTCATCTAGGGGTATAATGGGAATTTATTTTTTGGGTTTTCTAAAATAAGAAATTGCAGGTTTATGCAAATGGACTCTCCAGCAGATGAACTTTAGAGAATATGCAAACATGACATCCACCCCCCACCCACCCATTCCCTCCCTCACCCTTGGAGTAAAATCATGGGAAAAATAAAAACGTAATGTAGGGCAAATATATTTTCAACAAATTAACTAAAATCTAATAATTCAGAACAGTGTGGTATTTTTTAAAACATGGCTCAATGCACAGGCCTGGTTGCGAGGGACAAGAGGGACAGAAATATCGGGAATCTTTTCGGTGCCCGTCTTTTCTGCAGACGCGGCACTTTTTCTGGTGGTTGCTTCTGGTTGGTGTTGGGGGAATCCGACTGATGAAGTGTCTTTCAGTCAGTCGCGTGACATCCTCAGACTGGGGGCATTCTCGGGTGTCCTGAACATCAAAAATGAGGCCTTCAATAATTTTCTCCTGGAAATCCAGGTATGTGTCTCTGCCTCTGTTTTTTTTGTAGAGCACAAATGAGTTGTGGATGGCCCGGCCACCTGTAACAAATAAATGGCCACCTTTTTGTACCAGGTTTTAGTTTTGCGTTTTACTAAATAGGGCTGTAAAACCTGGTAGCTTAAATACACCCCCCCCATGTACTTGTTATATTCGGACACGCTCACTGGTTTGTGCTTGTCCGATGTTGCCCCTCTTTCCCTCACTGCCACTGTTCCTGCGGTATGAATCGTGCTTAGCACATACACATCTTTGCGATCCCTGAACTTGACCGCCAGCAATTCTTCAGATGCATAAGCACAGGAGTCCCCCTTTACCATGCGCTTCCCCACTAATTGCTGTGGAAAACCAATTCTGTTTTTGCGCATGGTACCACATGCCCCAGTCCTTGCAGCATGCAAATGCCTAAACAGGGGCACACTGGAATAAAAATTATCACAGTACAGGTGGTACCCCTTGTGAAGCAGAGGCTGCATTATCTCCCACACGATCTTACTGCTGGTGGAAAGATCAGGGGGGCATCCAGGAACATTTATTGTGCGGTCCCGCCCTTCATAAATTCTGAAGGCGGTGGTATATCCTGACCCGCTTTCACACAATTTGTAGAGCTTAACGCCATATCTTGCCCTTTTTGAAGGTAGATATTGGCGAAAGCTAAGTCTGCCATGAAAGTTGAGGAGGGATTCGTCCACACTTACATTCTGCTCAGGGGTGTAGAGTTGCAGAAATAAATTATTCAGGGAATTTATTAGCGGTCTTATTTTGAACAACCGATCCCGGTTTGCATCGGTACTTGGGGGGGCCTGTGCGTTGTCATTGAAGTGGAGGAACCTCATTATTGTCTCATAACGAGACCTGGGCATTACTGCAGAATATACTGGGGTGGCTTGGGCGGGTCTTGTTGACCAGTAAGACCTAATGGAGGGCTTTTTGACAATACCCATATTTAGGGTGAGCCCCAAAAATTTTTTTAATTCCTGCAAATTGGTGGGCGTCCAATCTCTGGCATGGGTGGATGAAGGTTTCTGCCTTATGTATTGCGTGGCATATAAATTTGTTTCGTGGACAATCTGATTTAGGATGTCGTCCGTTATAAATAAATGGAAGTAATCCATTTGGACAAAATTTGTATTGTCCACGGTTATGCCAGGAGTGGCCGTAAATCCGTGGATTCTAGGCCCAAAAGATGGGGCAGGTGCCCATACAAGAGCCTGGACTGAAGGGACCAGGCTGTCCCGTGCTACAGCGCTACTTGGCCCTGCGCTTTCATGTTCTGCAGTTTCGACTGCATCAGGGACAACGTCCCCTGAAGATGAACCTGAAGTGACGCTGTCATCGTCACTACCTAAAACAGGTTCCATCTCGGACGCCATCTCTAATGCGGTCTCCGACTCAGACCACAGCATGGCGTATGCCTCCTCGGTGCTAAACAACTTCCTCGCCATAACGTAACTAACACTAACACTAACTAAACAAATTTTTTTTTTTTTTTTTTTTTTTTTATAAAACACACAAACTAACTGCTATATATATCTACACTACCGCTAACAAAAAAATAAACCGCTATTGCTATATATATTATATATATGTGGATATATATATAATTATATACTCCCTACCTGCCTATTCTAATAGAATAAAAGAAAGAAAGGTAGATAGATAGAAAAAAAGATAGATGGATAGATAGATTGTATAGATAGATAGAAATCTATCTATACAGAGAATGTTTTAGAGTGTAACTGTATTTTTTTTGTAACTGTAACTGTAATCTTCTGGCAGCAATTCTCCCGAGTCTCTTCTTCTCCTCAAACTGAAACAATGTTTGAGGAGAAGAAAAGAGGCAGGAGATTTACTGCCAGAAAAGTCAAAATAAAACAAATATGGTCGCTGTGATAGGTTTTCACAGCGATCACATGTTCAGGGACCATCAGATTGGTCCCTGATACTCTGCCCAGTGCCCAGAGCTGTTGGTAACAGCGAGGGCACAGGGCTGTGTGCATGCGATCGCGTGCACACTGTTTTCTATGCAGAAATGCATGTAATCGCTGTGATTGGTTGTCACAGCGATCACATGTTCAGGGGCCAAAAGATTGACCCCTGACATTCTGCCCAGTGCCCATGGCTGTTAGCAACAGCCAGGGCATAGAGCTGTGTGCACGCGATCCCGCGTGCACAGTCTCTGAAGTGCGGCCGTATATATACTATACGCCGGACTTTAGAGACCCTGACCGCTGGCCGTATATTTACGGCCAGCGGTCGGGAACCTGTTAAATAATGTCTTAACTTTATTTTATTTGACTAAGGGACTTCACAATGTGATCTTCTGACTACTGATATAATGCTTTGGTATATTCAGTATATTGCATTCAATACGAATGGGTAGGTGCCAGAGGGATCCCCTTCCCTTTGTCAAACCACTTAAATGCAGTGTTCGATACTGATCGGAGCATTTAATGGGTTAAACGCCGGGATTAAAGTTTTCTCTGATCCCGGCCTTTGCAGCGGGAGTCCGGCGGTCAATCACAACCGGTTTCCTGCAATGATCGCGCAGGCACAGATCACCATCATGTACCTGCACGTCAGAATGCAAGAAGAGGACCCGACCACAACGTGCACGTACGTGATAATGCTTTAAGGGGTTAATGTTTACACATTTCCGTATAATTGCAAAAAAAAATTTAACCAAAGTTAATTCATTTACAATCCAGTTTGGGCTTTTTAGATTATTATTTTTGCCAAGCCTGCAATCCAGTATAGCAGAATTATGCAGGACACAGCAGATTCCAGATCAGACCTCCATAACATCTGCTTAAAGGGATTGTTACATCATAAACACGTGCGTTCGTCGGCTGATCGGATCTTTTATATGGCCATAAAAATGGTCACTTGTCGGCAGCACATCTCACTGTGTAAACAGGGGATGTGCTGCCAACAAGGTGCAAATGTATTGGTATGAATGATCGTAGTAACGATCAATCATGCCCACACTCCTGATCATTGCTCAGTTTGAATCGAGAAAACGAGTGGCAATCAATTAGCTGTATTGTCGATCGGCGCTTGTAAAGATGGTTAAACACGGACGAATATCTGCCCGGGTAAAGCCCCCTATCAGATATTGATGACATAAACTATCGTGAGAAGATCCCTTTAAATCTTCATAAAGGTATCGTCTGGGTGCTTGTAATAAAGTGTAATCTACATTGTGTTTTAGATGTCTTCCGCTCTTTGCTATTTGTTTTCCGGTTCCCAAGGGAGGTCTTAATATACAGCAGTGTACAGAGAGGGCAGACTGGTGATAGCCCCATCTTATATATCTCTTCCCTGCTATTCTTGCTTATCTTGGCTGCTATTGGTGCTACTATCAGTGCATCTTGCGCTGCTAGGTTGTGAGATCACTGCACGCATTGTCATTTTCATAGATATGATATGTGTGTTTTATGTATACACTGAGTAAATGTAGTTGTACAAAACTGACAGCTATGCGTAGGAACCTGTGAGCTAGAACGGTGGCATAATAGAACCGGAGAGCAGAGCTGTCAATCACATTGCAGTCCCACCCACGCTCAGCTGTTCAGCATTGTAAACACCAGGGACAACAGTATAGTGTTTGTTATTAAAATGCCCTAATTTAACATGAACGAATATATATATATATATAATAAATATAAACTGACCAATATTACATTATAAATAAAAACTGACCAAAAATTTGTCAAGATTAATTTTAAAACATGTCATTTTGTCCTCATCTGGTGAAAATGGACATGTACAGCTTTCTCTTAAGCGATGCACAGACCCGTGAGTACATTCTATACAGCCACAAGGAGAATAAGAAAAAAGTGATGGCCAGATACGACACAGAAATGGCACATGTACATCCCCCATGTTCTACTCCACATCTACTCCAAACCGGTGGATTCCCAAAAGTCTATTGCAATGTTGTCTCTAGCAGTAAGGCAATTTGGAGTGAATGGCCCTTTATGTAGTATACTAGCACATAGAAAAAGATATTGGCCAACCATGGTCTTCGCTACTTAAAAAAAACAAACTCAACTCTGACTTTGTTTGTACCTTTGTATTTTATTTCCCAAAAGACAAAAAAAATTGTGTTTTTTGCAGGAACAAAAGGTGAAGGGCTTCTTCAAATCTTGATCAAAGTTCAAGGGGTTCTGCTACACATACTTGGCTTTTACTTTATCCCTTTGAAATGCTCATTAGAGCTCGAATAATAATTAAAAACAAAATCATAGAGATAAAAAGATAAAACCGCGGTGGAAGTTGTTGGTGAAATACTTACCTATGATGAAAGTAAAATACATAATTGAGCTGCAAAGAACACATATTTCTTCCTGCAAATATCAGAGACAAACACTTTGTATTGTTGGTTTCCCGTTGTTAGTAGATCTTCTTATAGGAAAAACATGCAAAACACTAAGTGAAAGGTGCCCTAAGGCCTGAGCTATACGGATGATGTCCCACCATGTTATCGCACAACCCTTATCCTCTTCCAGAAGTCAAACTTTCTACAAAATTAACCGTATATGACAGTCTTACTAGGGTGTAAAAGGTAACCATGGTGCCAAATAGAAAGGGGAATGGGGCCCCCTCCACCGTTATTCACAACTAGGCCTCCATTGCTGATGGACCCTGAAACATCTGCTGTACTTGTTACTCTGTAGTAATGCCCATGCATGGGGCCAATGATCTTACTGAAACACAGACCCATCGTTTTTGGATTGCCGCCAGTTGTTGTTCCGTTGAAGCCTATGACTTGCCTTCAATCTAAAGGTCTGAGATAAAAAACAAACTTAGTTAGAGATAGTGAGAGCCTATGATCAAGCGATTGATTGGGGCCCCTGCTGACATATCTTTACAAAAAATTTACTTTTAACTTGGTAACAGTGAAAAAAGTTTAGCATTGATGTAGTCTATTCTTCAGGATCCAATTACATAAATGTAGTTTATCAATTATCCAGGAAACAGTAATATTTGTGGGGCTTGAATGAAGACTGACCCAATTTATACTCTAGGCTTCCAGGTACTGGTAACATCTGTAGGATTTAAAAGTTGTCTAGCCATTTTCCATGCATCAGTAAAATCAGAAAAACATGAATACAGCCGGTCAATTCTTTAACCACCACTGACACCATCAGTAGGACATGACTACAGAACATCAATAGTCCAGGTATCAGTGACAACTGCAGAATATAAATTCAGCTTGATGGGTTTCTTGGCACCCAGGACCTGGTAACATCAGTAGGTCTGGAATACATCACATCTATTCTCCAGGCAAATGTAAAATTGTTAGGGTATAAATGCAGTCCATTAATTCTCCAGGCACCAGTGATATCTGTAAAACATTGAAGCAGTCCTCAAATATACAAACTCCATTGATATCAGTAGTCTCTAAATTCACTAGGCTTCAATGATATCAGTTGGCATTAATACAGCTTATCAATTCTCCAGGCACCAGTTACATCAGTTGGCATTAATACAGCCTATGAATTCTCTGTTCACCACTTACATCAATGCAAATGAATTGAGTTCATCAATTTTCCAGGCACCACTCACATCATGAAATATGAATTGAGTCAGGCACCAGTGACATTGGTAGGTATAATTGCAGTATATAAATGCTTTTTGCCCCTTTGAAATCAGTGGGCATGAAATAAATCCCTTCTCTTTCTTTCAATCCCTCACATCCCTTGGTTGAACATGAAGGATATATGTCTTTTTTTCAACCATACTATGTAAGAGCCTATAAATTATCCCAGTACCACTTATATCAGTATGTACAAATGAAGTCTTTAATTGTTCTTGGCACCATTGACATCATTTGGCATAAATGCATCCTATCAAAGAATTCTTCTGGCACCATTGATATTAGTTGCATGAAATACATCCTATGCATTATCGAGGTACCACTCATATTAGAATGTATAAATTAAGTATTTAAATGTTCTTGGCACCATTGATGTCAGTTGGCATAAATCCATCCTATCAATGAATTATTTTGGCACCATTGAAATCACTCGGCATGAAATACAGCCTACGAATTATCCCGATACCACTCATATCAGTATGTATAAATCAAGTCTATAAATGTTCTTGGCACCACTGATATCATTTGGCACAAATACATTTTATCAATAAATTATTTTGGCACCATTGAAATCACTTGGCATGAAATACAGCCTATGAATTATCACAGTACCACTTATATCATTATGTATAAAAGAAGTCTATAGATGTTCTTGGCACCACTGTCATATATGAATCCTATCAATTCTACAGGCATATAGCTTTATATTTTTGAAAAACCAGTGACATCACAACGACTAAATACAATGATTTCTATGGAACTTGTAAAATCGCTGAGTACACCCTATCACAGTGTACAGCCTATCATTGACTTTTCACTGGTTGGCAAAAAAGTAGACGTGGCAACCTATAGAAAACCAAGATTGTTTAATCCCTATACAAAAACTATGTATTTTCCCCCTCGACAATCTCCACGATTATTAACACAAAGAGTGGCTTAGAATTCTCCTCCTAGTACCTGTCTGGTGTGAAATTACACAATGAATATTTCATTTTTTTCTCATTTTTCCACTAAGTAAATTAGGACCATGATTATTTCACACTGGTGAACATTGCCCATTACATATTTATACAGCAATTAACAGCTTTGGCTTTTGATGTAAAACTAAATGATGACAACTGTGCCGTAAAGACAAGGTAGAATGTTACACGGAACAATTAGGAAAATTACTAATCTAATGTAAATCATTGTTTTATCCTCGAACCTACTACAGGGATGATTGTCCGTAGAGCAGTGGCCTGATGTGAAGAATATTGCTTGTAGGCATTAAATGGCAGTATGGATTATTGTATGGCCATCAAAGTACTAGTGAGGAATAGATAACAGAACAGGCACAGTTGTAGTTGAACCCTCACTTTATAATATTCATCTCTTCACAATTGTAAAGCAAAAACATATAAGTGGGCCATAGCCGCACGGGAAAAAGCTACTTAGTCCCACAAACTGTTAAAGGGTTTGTGCCATCAAGGGCCGGACAGGGACTAAAGAGCAGCCCTGGCACACAAAGCTCAGATACACGTCACAAAATTAGGGCCTGCATTGGAGGTATACAGATGCATCAGCCACAAAATTTACTACCGGCACGTTATGTTAAAAGCGTAGTGCGGCATGGCGCTTTACGCTATTTGCGTAGCGCGTCTATTCTCATTCAAAGTATACATGTGGATATATGGTGGCCATCAATCTCGGCACAGTCTCCGCACATCACCCACTATGCTTAGACTTAGTAGATGATGGATCGCTGACTTGATTCCTGTGGCAGACAGGGCCAAGGGTACCCCTCTCTGATGCAGGTGGTGGTCCGACAATGATAGGCCACAATTGTCTGACTTCTTGGCTTGGGTGCTGTCTATGGGAAGGCTCCAACCACTATAAAAGATATATTGTGAAATGAATCAGCACAGACCTTGTAGCTTCCAACTTTGTGATATCAGTTTGGGGTTAGGTCCTTTCCTTTTACAGCATGACTGTGCCCCTGTGCAGACAGCGAACCCCATAAAAACATGGGGTGAGGAGTTGGGTGTGGCAGAGCTGAAGTGGCTGCATGAAGCCCTGACCTCAACGCCACCCAACATCTTTGGGATGAATTGGCCGATTATAAGCCAGACCGTCTCTCTTTAATATTCGTGCCTAACCCCATAAATGGCACAAATTCCGGCAGACACACTCCAAGAACAGTGTATATGGGATTTCTTCTGTGACCTAAGCTTTTAGTACAAAGAATATGCTCTAAGTTAGATGGGCTTATGTGGTCAAGGGGTAACATGTAAGGGGCAAATGCATTAAAATTCTGATGTCAGTGTAGGAGAAGTTAATGGGAAACACGTGCGATCACATACAGGCTATTTGCTGCTCTGTCATTCCCAGTCAGTCCTATTGTGTTGCGGCAGACATTGCCACAATAGGTGAAATAGCTTTCTGTTCACAACAGACCAACGTGCCACTGATAAGAAAAGGTCTGACAACGTCAAGGGTGTGGAGCAGTCACAGAGTAGACAACGATTAGACAGGCGTGTTATTTTATTAGGTCAAGATAATGAAGGGTTATATAGCAGAGCTGGATCTGTAAAAGCTTTATGTAGAGGATTCCTGGTCCGGGGGATGGAAAAGATAAGGGCATTAAATATATGAAAATATCTAAAATGTTGAAAGTTATATCTATGTTATATTTTTCCTTTCAGAAAATATATATTTTTTTAAGCTTTATTAAATGTTGTTTTACCTAAAATATCCCACATAGGTAAAACTTCTGTCCTGACAGCTGTAAAAAAAAAACTGCTTATGGGATTTACTATTACGCTGCTGGTGGCGCTCAAGACCGCAATACAAGACAATCACTATCGCATGGGAGAAGCACGCATCAACACTGACGGAAAACAAAAGTAATTCACCAGTGGATGAGTGGAACCAAACACTGAAGACAGTAGAAGATGGAGATGATGCATAAATGGAGTAGATGGCAGATGAATAGCATGCAAGCAGTTAACAGATGAATAGACAGTGGACAAGAATCAACAGATTCACTGACCCTATCTGAATACTATCCCACAGCAGGGTAAGACAGCAGCTTGGTAGCAGACCAAAAGCACATGAAAGGCAAACAAACTAGTGGAACTGCTGATCCCAGGATACACATAAAACCACTATACAAAAACTAGATCTCTCAGAGGACCAACAGGTCTCACAGTACAAAACAGACCCATAGACAAGAACAAAGTCACCAACTAGAATCTAGAAAGCGTTTAGCACATGCCCGAAACAGTGTAATCAGCACCTGAGTAATCCAGGCCTGAAGTATATATAGGCCCAAGAAAAGTACACTGCCCTAATAAACCAGGCAAAGCTAAATAATGACCAAATCCAGATTCAGAACAAAGGCATTGCCTAGCAACGCCCAAACACAGAGGTAACAGAAATCATCGATTAGAAGCAGTCCTGCTGCTAATCGTGCCATTTACTTATTAATGTATGATGTACTCAACACAGCTGTATGTTCAGCACAAAAGGTAAGTGGTTGCAATGCTGTAGCCCTACTGTCCCTTTATTCTGCTGAATTGTGGGTTCCTCGGGGGCGGTGCTTATATCTAGTGCAGGTCTTCAGGAGCGGTGCCTGACACGGGGATTTTTTCTTGAGGCCCCTTCAGGCCCTACAATTTTGCATGAAGTGTTTCTTAAATTTTTCCCTTGATATTTTGCAATGGTTTTGTGATGTGGTCTTTGGTCACAGCCCACTACCGTCACATGGGCACTGTAAACAGTGAAAAGGAAGGTGTCACGAAAAAATTTTTTTTTTATATGTTATTGCTTTTAGTATGTCATTAAAATACATTTTATTTATTTATGTTTTTGTGTTGTACTTTTTTTTTTCTTTTAATTCCCTATGGGGCTGCCATTTTTTTTTCATCTCTGTATGTGTCGATTAACGACACATACAGAGAGGGAATACGGCACATGCATCCCCATAGAGAATGTGAACGGGAGCCGTTCCATTCACTATAGCGTACGCCGTCTGTGTGAGAACGGCGCATGCGCCGCTCCCACACAGACCAAAAGGAAGGTCTTCGGCAGAGCGACATCCGGCGCCATTTTCATGTGAACCGGAAGCCGCGGCCGGACAGTAAGATGACTACTTCCAGTCGCGGCTTCCGCCCATATGTTCAGAAGCAAGGACTAGGAGCGGTGGCGGCGACAGCGACAGCGGCGGCGGCGGCGGCAGGAGCAGGTAAGTTATGTTTGTGTATGTACTGTATGTTCGTGTTATACTGTGTGATTACCACTGTATCTAATCCTCCTACACTGTGAATTCGCTCAAAAAATGGCGGCACACAGTGTAGGAGGTTTGAACATTCAACCCCCTCCTTTGTCCTGGCACTAGCCAGAATAAGGGAGGGGGGATTGTTTGAGGACACTAGAGCGAGTGTGTCTTCTCCAATTTTGCAGCATAAAGCAATGAGGTTGCTTTACCACATGCCAATGCTGCAATTTTGGGAATTGCTCCCTCTAGTGACCATCACATGGAAACGTTATAAATTAGGGATCTAATTTATAATATTTCCTGACTTGTGAAAAAATTAAAAAAAATTAGAACAATGTTTAATCAATTATATACTAACTGTTTAACTAAAAAAAAACAATAATAATTTCTAGCGACACATTCCCTTTAAGTCCTTTAATTCATCATCATCCCCATAAACTGTAAGTAAGGCTATGTGAGTATGGAGCATCTTTGAAGTTATAGGGCTACGCCGACATGCTGGGCTCTGTTTATTTTCCTAATTTACTTACCTTAAGGTTTCCTTCAATTACCATTGTAACATTGTCACATTAGAGCCAAGAATATATTTTGGCATTTCAACAAATTCATATCAAAGCCGGCATTAAACCACAATTTTTCTGCAGCCATCTGTACAGTGTGATAAGTTGATGTCACTTTTGCCACAGTAATGTAGCGGCAATGTCAGGAAATGTGCTGGAATAAATTCCCTCTGGTCACAGATTTTTTGCAGTCAAACAAATAGATCTGCTGGTGGCATCAGGCAAAAACTGTCAGCTACACAATACACAATAGCTATCTGTTCCCCTGCTCTCCGGGACTGGAAAAATTAACTCTTCATTGGTGAAGTTCAGTAAAAATATTTTCTCTTTCTTTGCAAAAAATGATGACACCGGGCAGGTGGTATATAGAAGCAGTAGGGAAAAAAAACGTATCCAGGCACTTATCCCAATCCACATTTAAAAACAAAAGGTTTTTTTTCATCATGGTTACAAACATGTCACAAATCATTCCTAGGAAGGAAAAGTCATAGCTATGATGAGGTACAAACCCTTCTGTCCTTGGTGTCAAACCCTGGTACCTTAATGGGGTTTATTTTGCTTTTAGCTATGGGCCCTCTCTCTTTAATGCAAGCCACTGGCATGGGGACACTAGAGGCCATAACTAAAAAGAACTAATAACCCATCTTGTAAAGGAGTAATGCAGAGTTGGGCTTTATACGGTATATCTATATTTAAAGTCGATGGTTTTGAACATAGATTTATATATAGAATTAATCTACATAACAAGTTGAATCACTTTGTAAATACAATACATTACTTATCCTGTACTGAACCTGGGTTACATCCTGTATTATACTCCAGAGCTGCACTCACTATTCTGCTGGTGGACTCACTGTGTACATACATTACATTACTTATCCTGTACTGATCCTGAGTTACATCCTGTATTATACTCCAGAGCTGCACTCACTATTCTGCTGGTGGAGTCACTGTGTACATACATTACATTACTTATCCTGTACTGATCCTGAGTTACAACCTGTATTATACTCCAGAGCTGCACTCACTATTCTGCTGGTGGAATCACTGTGTACATACATTACATTACTTAGCCTGTACTGATCCTGAGTTACATCCTGTATTATACTCCAGAGCTGCACTCACTATTCTGCTGGTGGAGTCACTGTGTATATACATTACATTACTTATCCTGTACTGATCCTGAGTTACATCCTGTATTATACTCCAGGGCTGCACTCACTATTCTGCTGGTGGAGTCACTGTGTACATACATTACATTACTTATCCTGTACTGATCCTGAGTTACACCCTGTATTATACTCCAGAGCTGCACTCACTATTCTGCTGGTGGAGTCACTGTGCACATACATTACATTACTTATCCAGTACTGATCCTGAGTTACACCCTGTATTATACTCCAGAGCTGCACTCACTATTCTGCTGGTGGAGTCACTGTGTACATACATTACATTACTTATCCTGTACTGATCCTGAGTTACACCCTGTATTATACTCCAGAGCTGCACTCACTATTCTGCTGGTGGAGTTACTGTGCACATACATTACTTATCCTGTACTGATCCTGGGTTACCTCCTGTATTATACTCCAGAGCTGCACTCACTATTCTGCTGGTGGAGTCACTGTGTACATACATTACTTATCCTGTACTGATCCTGAGTTACATCCCGCATTATACTCCAGAGCTGCACTCACTATTCTGCTGGTGGAGTCACTGTGTACATACATTACTTATCCTGTACTGATCCTGAGTTACATCCCGCATTATACTCCAGAGCTGCACTCACTATTCTGCTGGTGGAGTCACTGTGTACATACAGTATTGTACTTATCATGTACTGATCCTGAGTTACATCCTGCATTATACTCAAGAGCTGTGCTCCTATTCTGCTGGTGGAGTCACTGTGTACATACATTACATTAACTTTATTAACTTTAAAAATGACTGCGTCCTTGAGGTGTTAATACCATGTCAGTGACAATTAGGGCATGTCTACCTTTTTGTCCCTTTCTTAACCCCACATTATCTCCTTTTACCTAGAACTGTACTAGTCCCTATAGTCCCCCGGCTTCGTTATCCTCAGTTCTCTAGTTACTTCTCGGATGTAGGATGTTTTCTGTTGGAATATTTTGTTGAATAATTCATCTGCTCAGTCCTGTGTTTTTGTCAGCGTCAAATGCCGGGGAGTTGAATTAGGTGCCTGCAGGGTGTCCTTGGAAAATGAAACAACTTGCCAATGACCCGATCTTCAGGCACAATATTGAAAATAGCTTTTAAAGTGTTCGTTTGGTGTAGTGTGCGGCGACGCAGGTGATCTCCAGGCTCTCGGTGGAAATATGCGGCATGCAGAATAGATGAAGGCTTAAAATAAAGCCCCGTGCGTTTCACAGTGGGTGACGGGAGGGAATGGATGCTATTGAAATGGTATTTGTTAATCAACTTACTTTCAGGCAAAGTATAAAAGGACAAGGACTGTTCATTAAAAGTAATTGATAGGAGGTGAATGTTGCATTTCATAGGATTTTTCTTAGAATTGATTCCTCTGAGTGATGACGGGTTTGCAAACAGTTTTATTCCTTTTCTTAATGACTTAATACAAGACATAAAAATTGCTGCTATTGGCTTGTGTGGAATAAGCATGGACAAGGATTATAAAAACATGTTGTTTTTTTTCCAGAAACAGCGCCACTCTTCTGAGCAGGTTGTGTATAGTATTGCAACTTTGCCCCATTCACTTAAATGGAGCTGAGCTGCAATACCAGACGCAACCCGTGGACAGGTGTGGCACTGTTTCTGAAAAAAATAAGCCATGTGTTTCTATATAATTGTGTAACCCCTTAAGATTGTACATGTCAACATGTCACCTGAAATCAATTACAATATATAGATGTTGCAGAGGTGAAATTGTTATTGATCGTTCTGAGGTTGAACGATTAATGCATACCTCCTAACATTTGAATCCCATATTGTGAACCTTTTAAACCCTATCCCCATTGCGCCAGGAATACCCACAAAACCTGCTAGAAAAGTTTGTTCTGCGTAAGCCTGGTCCCAATGGCAGTCCCATGCAACGACCACTGAAAGCAAACCATAAAGAGCTTAGACATTGAAATTTTAGTTGGAAATAAAGGGGGGTCTAACACTATTGCAAACAGACATTTAGCTGGGCTTTAATTTTACCAGTTTACTGTCCTCGCTCTGTATCTTCATACACTGGCTAAGGTAGAGTGGCTGGTTGGTGCCCCTACCCCCATGGCTCCCTGCATCCAGGGCATGTGCCTCTCCAGCCCTCCCTCCAGCTTTGCCCCCTCTTTCCAAAAAGAGCTGTAAGCTAGAAGTAGGACAGGTCGTAGCTTCTTAAGATTCAGCATTCTCCCTTCTTATTCCACCACAAGCTTTACAATGTTTTTTGTCTGCTGAGGCAAAAAAAATTATTATTCATTGTTATTATTATTTTTTTAAGTTGGTGTAGGCTTAAAAAAACCATAATCAGGGTCCAGGCTTTTTTCTAAAGAGAAGGGTGGAATCGGATGTAGCATCACTTTGCAACAACGTTACCCTGTAGCTACCAGCAACAATTATTCTTTGGGGTTCATGTTTGAATTTTAAAGAGGTATTCCAGCCAGAAACCACTAGGACCCCCATCGATTGCTGGAGTGGAGGGACTCGGCTGTTTCTGTCTGTGGAATAGATTTTCAATGGAGTGGCAGGGTTTATGCTCGACTACTGTTCCATTCAAACGCCTCAGTCGTGCGGCTGAGGGGGAAGAGGTTGACCAGGTCCCCCATTCTGGCGATCAGTGGGGGTCCCAGCAGTCAGACCCACACCGATCTAACATTTATTCCCTATCCAGTAAATAAGTGATACACAATTCTGTCTGGAATACCCCTTTAGGCCTTATTCACACGAACGTGTTATACGTCCGTGATACGCGCGTGATTTTCGCGTGATTTTCATGCGTGTCGCACGGATCTATGTTAGTGAATGGGGCCGTTGAGATTGCCAGTGATTTTCATGCAGCGTATGTGCGCTGCGTAAAACTCACGACATGTCCTACACTTGCCCGTGTTTCACGCAGCACGCACCCATTGAATCGTGCACGGCACATGGAAGCACTTCCGGGTGACGCGCGTTATTCGCGCTACAGCTGGTAAAGACGAGAAGGGAAACATAAAATCCCCTCCTTCTTTACTGTGTCGTCACATAAAAAGGGAGTGTCATAATGATGCCGACTGCGCGAAAATCACGCAGCTACGCACCATATACAGATGTCACACTGAACTTTTGCGCGCGCAAAACGGACACGTTCGTGTGAATAAGGCCTTAGTGTCTGCTTTCTCCAATCCTTCCTG
This sequence comes from Rhinoderma darwinii, assembly GCF_050947455.1. Lineage (NCBI taxonomy): Eukaryota > Metazoa > Chordata > Amphibia > Anura > Rhinodermatidae > Rhinoderma > Rhinoderma darwinii. The sequence continues at coordinate 65,956,230 of NC_134695.1, read as the reverse complement.
CCGATTTCACACACAGCGTTTGGCACTGTTTTCCGTGGTGTGGTCCGTGACATATTTTGCAGCGCTTATATATATTTTTTGCGCTTTTGGGTGGACTTAAATGTTGTGGCCAGATTTTGGTTAAAAGTCTATGAAATATGAAAGGACTACATACAGAGCGTTTTGGCTGTGGCATTTTAGTAGCATTTTTGGGGTCAATGAAGTTTTTATCAAATCTCAGCATGCTCTAGATAGGATGTTTTTGGAAATTTAGAAAGGATAAACCTAGGCCAGACAGGTAAAAAATGCACTAAATTTATCACAATGGCACTTGATGTAAAAATATCTGGTGCATCCCGGTAGACATGTTAGACACTTTTCTCTTCCTAACCCACGTTGGCGCTTATTACAACTCTAATTAGCCACGTCCCTTTTTCTGGACACTTTGAAGGTGCAAAAATTGTCTGAAACATGAAAAAAATTGGCGTCATGTACGTGAGTTTTTGTTGTCATTCGTGCCAGAATTTTGCTGAGTAAATCACCCCCCGGTGTGACCGCTTCTGCCACATAAGAAGACAGCAGTATTATTTATAATAAATGGTACACTAGGTGCCGTGTCATGTTAGACATTTTGCATTTGGTCCCAGGAACTTCAAGCTATGTCTCCGGATCCTGGTCGAATCTACTTTTCAAAAAGATTTTATTTAATCTTTTTTTATTTTATTTTTTGATCGTTATTGTTATTTATTTATTTTTAGTTTCTATGAATCGGTCGTGTGAACGACAAGGAAAATAACATGAAATAAACTGTACTACTATTTCATTGTGAAGTCACGTTTCCCTTGCTGGTGGGGGCACTTTGCAGCACTGTTGCTGATGCCTGACTCTTAAATTGTATTATACAAACTTTTTAAACCCCATTGCTTGTTCCTGCGGGCTGAATCCAATTAGTTTTCTTTGGAATCGAGTGCACTTATATAAGGAACAGACTTCAGGTGTGAATATAGACAGCACACACTGTTCAAAAATACTACCTTTTTAGTTTTCGGAGAGCAGCGTACCGTAATTCGGATAACAGGACCAGTAAGGGCTCCGTAAACAATTTAATAACAGTGAAATGTGGAAATATTTCTGCATTATATAAACGCAAAACAAACACAAAGCGTATTGGATATCTCAAAGCTTCTATGTTTTCAAAGTCAACTTGCATTTTATATGAAGAAGAATAAGAAAGTGTTAATTGTTTCCTTTTAAAAAAAAATTGTATACATTCTTTTATAGCTCCAATTTGCTATTTTTTTTCAATATTAGACTTTATTTATTATTATTATCATTATTATTATTATTATTATTAGTATTATTATTATTAATAACTGATATTAGATGGCCATAGAACCCTAATATATATATATATATATACATAATATGGATGTTAAATAGAGGCCATATTATGACCATCTGAAATAAAATTAAGGCCACATGCACTCGGCCACAGAGGGTCTCTGTGCAAGAGCAGCGTGTAGGCCCCTTCTGTCAGCAACTTATATTACTAAAGTGATGGCTTCTCTATGCAGCAGCTCACCTTTCTCTGGATGAGGATAGTGAAGGAATTATTGGTTAAATCCCTGATGGTCTAGGGTAGTGAATACATTTTTGGTTACATCCCTGGTGGTCTAGGGTAGTGAAGGAATTATTGGCTACATCGCTGGTGGTCTAGGGTATTGAAGGAATTATTGGTTACATCGCTGGCGGTCTAGGGTAGTGAAGGAATTATTGGTTACATCCCTGGTGGTCTAGGGTAGTGAAGGAATTATTGGCTACATCGCTGGTGGTCTAGGGTAGTAAAGGAATTGTTGGTTACATCACTGGTGGTCTAAGGTAGTAAAGGAATTACAGGTTACATTCCTGGTGGTCTAGGGTAGTGAAGGAATTATTGGTTACATCGCTGGTGGTCTAAGGTAGTGAAGGAATTATTGGTTACATTCCTGGTGGGATAGGGTAGTAAATAAGGTATTAATTACATCTCTGGTGGTCTAGGGTAGTGGAGAAATTATTGGTTACATCCCTGTTGGGATAGGGTAGTTAAGGAGTTACTGATAACTCAGGATGTGGCTGTAGACTGTTCAGGCATACCTATTCTGCATCATCATCCTTCAGCAGATGTGTAACTTGAAGCTCCTGGGCACAATGCAAAATCTGTAACAGCACACCCCCACCTACCATGTGCTATTTATAATACTGGTGTCATCCTATGTGGCGGAGGGGTCTATGGCACCCCTCAGGCCCCAAGGCCCCGATGCAACTGCTATGTCTGGACTGCACCCCCTATATTACCCCCTCTAGTTATTAGTCAATCACAGGGCAGCTCATCTAATCATGCATAGAGATTGTAATTGGCTGACTAGGATGAAGCAGTGTCAGTGCAATCTATCAGAGATCTGTGGAGAGTGTGAGCAGGGGAATGAACAGGTAAAGGATACTTGTTTTAAAACTCCAGTGGCCAGAGTGGCCCCCATTCCCTACTAGGGCCCCTGTCCAGGTCAACCGGCAACATATGTAATATGTCCGCCCTTGCTTGTTATGCATCAGTATGGAATCTGGGATCTGTTCTGTATAACAAGTAAGATTCTTTTTTACTCGTCATACTTGGATCTGCCTCTTGTAAGGGTCAAGCATTACATTTATTTTTGTTTTTCCCAGTTCTCACAATTTAGAATCTTTTTTTTTTTCCACCTGGAATAAATAAAAATACCAAATATCTACAACTGCCACCCACTTCTCTCCCAGACTGTCACTCTCCTTCTGTGCACTCGGTGCCAGGTAAAAGCTTAACATAGTTATCATCACTGATGAGATGCTGGCACAAGATCCACATTTCATTACCCAGATGTTTCTCGCATGCTTTTATTTCATTATTTTATTGCCCCGCAGCTCCTGTTAGTTCAGAGCAGCCTCCCATTGTCAGGCACTTGCTGTAATAAACAAGCGCTTGTAAGTGGAGTGAACGTTAATTTTTCTTTACATTTTGCCATATTAATGTGTTTATTTTTCCTGGAAGCCGGCGCACAGCTGAACCTACAGGGGAAAGCCCATGCACTGGAATTAATATTTATACAGCCCCCAAACTACTTAAGATACATTTCTAAGCACTGACAATATTCATCTCATGTAAATAGCCAAGAAGTAGACGTTCCTCAGTAGCTCCTGTTGCAATAAAGAATCACTTGTACAGTATAAAAAATAATAATGTTAATCTGCTCTCCAGAGTTTTATATAATCTTCACCATTAGGACAGAGATTCGACATTCTAAGAAGCTGAACTTCTGGTCATTGGAATACAAGGAAGAGCACATTGTTCTCAAGTTGGAAATATCTACTATATTATGTATCCACATGTGGGAAATGCCTCTGTTTCTCGACATAAAAAGGAGGCGGAAGAGAAGGAGAAAGACGGAGAAAGGGAGGAGGAAAGACAATGGAAAGGAAAGGATAAGGAGAAAAAAGAAAGAGAAGGAAAGAGATGAAAAAGTAGAAAAATAGGGACAGAATAAGAAAAAAGGAAAGGAGATGAAAAATTAGGAATATGAAATGGAGAAGTAAAATGGAAAGGACAAGTAGAGAAAGGACAAGGAAGGTAAGGATTAGTAGAAGGAAGGTACCCAGAAGAGGAAAGAAAATAAAAAGGAAAAGATGAAGAGACGTAGAAGGGGAAGGAAAGTTGTAGGAGAAGAAATTGGGAAAGGAGATACATTTGGAAAGGATAAGGAAAAAGAGAAGGAACATGGAAAAGAGGAGGGTGAAATTGAAAAATACAATGGAAAGGAGAAGTAGAAGGAAAAGGAAAGGGTAAAAAGAAGTAAAGGGGAAAGGAAAGAGGAAGGAAAAGAGAAGGAATAGAGAAAGGATAAGGGAAGAGAGAAGAGAGAAGGGGAATGAAAAAAAGGAGTATGAAATGGAGAAGAAGAATGGAAGGGAGGTGTAGAGAGGACAGGTAAGGGAAGAAAAAGGAGAATAAGGAGGAGAAAGTATGAAAAAAAGAAGTATGGAAAATAAGTGAATACAGGAAAGGTGAGGGACTAAGGAAAGGAGGAGGAGAAAGGGGAAGTAGTAGGGAAATGAGAAAGAATGAAGACAGAACAAGATAATGGAGAAGGAGAAGGGGAAGGCAAAGAGAAGGAGCATGGAAAGAAGAATGGAAGAGAGGAGTACAGAAAGGAGAAAAGAGAGACTAGGTGAAGGAGAAACAAAGAGAGAAAGCGTATGGAAGTAGGAGTACGGAAAAGAGGAGAAAACAGGAAAGGAGAGGAAGTAAGGAAAAGGGGAGGAGAAATAGGAAGGAGTAGGGAAATGAGAAAGTATAATGAAAAGTTTAGGGAAAGTAGAAGGAGAAGGAAAAAGAGAAGAAACATGGACAGGAAAATGGAAAGAAGGAGCACAGAAAGGAAAAGAGAGCAGGAAAAGGAGGAACAAAGGGAGAAAGCGTATGGAAAGAAGGAGTAAGGAAAGGAGAAGGTAAAAGGAAAAATGAGGAGAAAGGAAAGGGAAAGTAGTAGGAAAAGGAGAAAGTTAAAGGGGAGGAATGGAGAAAGGAGAAGTGAAGGGCAAAACCAGAGGGAAGAGAGAAGGAAAATAAAAAAAGGGAGATAGGAAGATGTTTGCCATATATCAGACTAAATATTGTATCATTATTAGAAAATTGCCGCTCTAGAGATTGTTATTACACAACAAGAGCAATTATTTATTTTTCTGACTTTGTGGACAGGAGAGTTCACATCTCTATGGCTCAGTTTTTGCACAGTCGAAATACTGTTTGACTTAAAAAAAAAATGCATTAAATAATAAGCGCTGAGATCTTACACTGACAGAATATTGACAATTGATAGAATCTTGACACTAATGTATAATATTCCATGTATTGTCGTTCTTTATGTTCTACAAAACCCAGGAGTTCAAAGTAAACAATTTACCACGATAAACAGCTAAGACGTTCTGTGTGACAAGAACCTTGATTTGGATACATTACAATGTTAATAAGCGTTTAGTTGCTTTAATCTTTGCATTGCATTTCCTCATGTTAGAATACATGTCAAATTATAGTTGACAAAATTATGTAGAACATGATTTTCATTCTTTCAATGTTAGTCAGTAAAGAACTCTGATGGTAAATTTAAATGGGTTTTACCACTATTGGAAGTGATGGCATATTGCTAGGATAGGCGATCACTTCCTGATCGGTGGTGGTCCAATTGCCAGGACCCACACCAATCCTCAAAATGTCTGGCTGCTACTTAGCTGGGTTTCTTTTGTTAGTGGAAACATAATATATGGACAATTCTACATTTTGGGGGGATATCCTCTTTAATTAACATCTACCATATCTGGCCAAAAGTATGTGGACTCCTAACCATCCCACCTATATGAGTTTGTTGAACATTCATTTCCAAATCCATGGGTGGTAATATGGAGATCGGCCCCTTTTGCCGCTATAACAGCCTCCACTCCTCTGGGAAGGCTTTCCACAACATTTTGGATTGTGTCTGTGGGAATTTGTGTCCATTCATCCAGAAGAGCATTCGTAAGGTCAGGCAGTAATGTTGTAATGTTGGGGGAGAAGGTCTGATTGTCAATCGGCATTCTAAAGGCTTAGATGGGTTTGAGGTCAGGGCTCTGTGCAGCCACTCGAGTTCCTTCACACCAAACTTTTCACACCATGTCTTCATGGATCTGGATTTGTGCACAGGTAATGCTGGAGCAGGAAAGGGCGCGAATCACAAACTCTTAGCACAAAGTTGAAAGCTACAATTGTGTAAAATGTCTTTGTCTGCTTCACATGAAATAAGGAGACAAACCCTGAAAAACATCCCCAGACCATTACTCCTTCTCCACCAAATGTTACAATCGACACTTTGCATTCCAGTAGGCAGAGTTCTCCTGGCATCCGCCAAACACAGACTCCTCACACATACTTCCAGATAGCGAGACAAGATTCATCACTCCAGAGAACACGCTGCTCCTTAGTCCAGTGGCTGAGAACTTTACACCAATCCAGCAGACGCTTGGCATTGAGCATCGTAACATTAGGCTTGTGTGCAGCGACTATGGATACCCGTTCCATTACGCTACAAATGCACAGTTCTGGTGCTGATGTCATTTCCAGAGGCAGTGTAGATCTCTGTAGTGAGTGATGCAACAGAAGATTGCCATTTTAACTTGTCACGCACTTCCGTACTTTACGTCCAAGCTCTGTGAGTTTGTGTGGTTAAACGCTTTGTGTTTGTTACTCTTAGACATTTCCACTTCCCAATAAAAGCACTTACAGGTGACCAGGGCAGATTTTAATAACACTTACAGATGACCGGGGTAAATCTAGTAAATAATAATACTTACAGGTGACTAGGGCAGATCTAGCACATAATAATAGCATTTATAGTTGACATGGGCAGATCTAGCAGCTAATAATATCATTTATAGCTGACAGGGGCAGCTCTAGCAAATGATAATATCATTTACAGGTGACCGAGGCAGATCTAGCAGATATTAATACCACTTATAGATGACCTTGGTAAATGTAGTAGATAATAATACTTACAGGGGACCGGGGCAGATCTAGCACATAATAATAGCACTTAAAGGTGACCAGAGCAGATCTAGCAGATAATAATAACACTTACAGGAAACCGGGGCAGATCTAGCAAATAATAATAACCCTTACAGGTGACCGGGGCAGATCTAGCAGATAATAATAGCACTTATAGGTGACCAGGACAGATCTAACAGATAACAATAGCACTTACAGACTACCGGGCAGATCTAATAGATCAGAAATTTCACAAACTGACTTGTGGTAAAGGTGGCATCCTATGACAGTGCCACGTGTAAAGTCACTGAGCTCTTCAATACGACCCATACTGCTAGCAATTTCTGTCTTTGGAGATTGAATGGCTGAGTACTTAATTGAATTCACTTGATTGCAATGGCTGTGACTGAAACACCTGAACTCAATAATTAGGAGCTGGGTCCACATACTTTTTCCCATATATTGTATTTCAAGAAATAAATTCTTGGGCTGTCTATCAAAGGTTATTCAATGGCACTTGTGTCCTTATCACAAAAGCAATTTTTGTGAACTCAAAGTACACAGAGAACTTTGGACTAAGTAACTTTAAAATCTATAAAGACATTTTTTTGCTCAGTTGACCTTATTGTGTTATCCCAAATGACTTGATTTCAGGAATTCTTCCACTTGACTGTACGAATCAGAAGTTCTATTGTTGTCTCTGGGTTTTAGATTGATGTCAAACATTGTAAAATCTTATAACTTTCTCAGAGTTACAGTAATTTTGGAGAGAGGTATTTGTTTTTTTTTGTAAGGTGCTGTTCTTTTCACTGTGTGCAGGCTCCACTGATTCACATTATCATGGCCATATCAAGTGTAGACTTTGATCAAACTTAATTTCATCATCCTGTGTCCACCGTTTATGTGTAAAGTCTCCGCAGAGAGTGCAAAGTCATCCCTTACCCATCCCTAGGAAAAAAGCTTATAGTTTATTTTCCCTTTGTAGCTACGGCAGTGACGTGACTTGAAGCTCCTGGACGCCAATGTAAAATCTGTAACTGAGCCTCTCACCTACAGTACCATGTGCCACATATAAAACTGGTGTCTTCTTATGCCTCAGGAACCAGGACTTAGGTGTGACTGCTCCCTCTGCAACCCCTAAAGTTACACCCCAGTAGTAAGAATGTTTACAAAAACAGCAGAATGTCTAAGCCGGGCAAAGACATTAGATAAGAATAACAAAGGTGGCCATACATATTAGACAAAACTCGGACGAACCCGGGATCAGCCGAGGATTTATTGTTTATGGGGCCACTAGACTCTCCCCTGAATGTGATTAGAAAAATGGATCTGCTTATTTTTAAGAAACTGTACCACTCTTGTCCATGGCTGTGTCTGGCATTGTAGCATATCCCTATTTGCTTTACACTGCAATACCAGACACAGCCCAAGGACAAGAGTGGCGCTCTTTCTAAGAAGAAAACAAACAGACCCTTTTATTCTAATCCCAGACAGCCCCCTTAATTTGGAATATAAATGAAAATACAATGTTTCCTTGTGTTACAAATGTATTTTAAGATGCAATCTTTCTACAAGAGCAGGATAGTCGAATAGAACCCAACAGTGAGGAGTCAAAATGTTTCTTTACTTCATAAACAATAATGGGAAAATATTTCATTCTTGCATTAGTATACATCCTCCAGGAATTCAATTAACTCATTAAATCATTCACAATATGTTGTTTTCTTCCCAGAACTACGCAATTAATTGGACCCGTTTTCAGAGAACATTGTGTTTAATTGTTTCTGAACCGATTTTTTTTCTCGACACAGCACTTTATCTAAAGACTCTGCGGTAATTTTAAAAGAATTATTAATTATTAACAGCTCTCAGGGCTAGTTAACAAAGGAAAGTAATGTTTTATCTGTTGCCTGCGAATACCTAAAAAAGAAGGCAAACTGTGTTATCAGAATAAGCTGATTTTCTTCAAAGGTTTATTTATGAAGGTCAAGTGTCAAGGTTCTGGAGTTTCTTCTAAGTCAGAGACTAGGATAAAAAAAATTGTCCTTCCTGGTTCTGTGTCTGTGAAGGGGAGGAGGGAGCTGCAATAGAACACAGCCTATTATGGTCATCTACCTCCTGTACAGCTTTCCAGGGACTGAGGGGGGACGGGATTGATGATTTTGTTCATTGAGGAAGAACCTGCTGCTATTATGGGTCAAAATGTTGCTATTTTTGCTATGGCTGTTTAACCATTTAATAGCTTTCGGATGGTATTGGATATGTGTACTCCCGTGAACAAACATTTGCAAGAATTTTTGTTCAAGTCATATCCACCCTTACCAATGAAAAAATAAGAAAAGTCTTATTCTTGTCTACTACAGGGGTGAGAAGATGAGCAGTTGCACATATAATTACCCCTGTGCCCAATTAGACCATATTAACCGTATATGAATCACGTAGACTTTTGGTCTTTTCCGTTTTTATGATTTTGTGAAGATATCTGTATGTAGACAAAGACATAAGGGGCATGTATAATCTCAGCACATCCTGAATTTTCATTTTTAGGATTTGTTGTGAGTCTCCGTCTCTGCTTGGGTCAGATTTTTAGCCCCAAACATGAATTCTTGTGTTTTTGTTTTTTTACAAAACATTTGATGCAAATCTGCATGAAGGCGCCCGTAAGTATAAAGTCCAAGTTGCCATTTTCACAATGTGCCACGTGTCTACTTTCAGCAAATATATGGGTCAGTGAAAAGGTTAACTTTCTACTATTTGGGGAAATACGGAAAAACCTCTTTACTGTGTCCTCTGTAGGAAAAAAAGAAAAAATTTAAATTAAAATAGAATCTGCCTTCCCTACCGCTGGCCCTCTGGTAAGAACGCAGGAGCGGGATGTAATGTCCATACTGATGTTGTATCCCATGAGCTTTGCAGTCAAGTAGGTATGGCACAGTGATGTTGAATTCACAGGACCCTGTCATCAGTGGCCACAGTCATGCCGTGATTGGCTGTCATAGCCACATTACGTCACTCTAGGAAAAGTCGTAATCTCAGTAGGTGCAGGGTCACATTGGGCGGTAGAGTTGCAGAGACAACCGTACAATGCCTGGAGAGTCTTGTGCACGGATTTTATTTTATTTAAAGGGGTATTCCTAGAATCAAGAATGATCACCTCTCCACAGGAATGGTGATAATTTTCTGACAGCATTGGGGCACCATCGGTGCAAACCCCACTGTTCGTGAGAACGGGTGTCCCAAACCCCCATATCCTATTCACTGCACCCCCCGCAATGAGGAGGATCTTGAATGAACCAGCGGTCGAGCAGGTGATAATTTTTGATTCTGGGACTACCACTTTAATAATACCTGTACACAAGACTCTCCTTGGCGACTTTACCGCCCAGTGTGCACCCATCGCCTCTCCAATGTCAGTTCAGGCAGGAGAAGACCACAGCCTTCAGGAACTATAAAAATGGAAGATTGTGGGAGGAGCTTGATAGAGAAAATTCTCCCCTTTTTTTTATTGTTACTTCTACATATTACCCCCCCCCCCCCCACGCAAAAAAAAACATTCTGGTACTAACAGAAATATTAATTTAAAAAAAAAAAAATCGTTGCAATTTTTTTACAATTTGAATCTAAATAAATATAGCAATAAAAATCTTGAAATAGATTCACTATCTGAATACAACATGACGGTCAACTGGGGTGGCCTCCTAAGTGGATTTTTATCTACATCCACATCCTTAAAGCTCTCATTTCCAGTTAATTACAGATTTTAAGAAATAGCCCAAGGACTCCACGTAATGAAAAGTTGAGATTATTTTTAATAATTCAATATTTTATTGAAGCAACTTTACATGTTTGACTCCATGGTGGGCAAAATCACCCTGGAGGTAGCCTCACGTATGCATTTACTGTTCTGAAGCTCGTTCCTATGCTCCACAATCTGTTGGAGTCGTGTCTCGTAAATACTTGATATGAGAAATAAGCAGACTCATATTTGCATTTCAATGGCTGCATTCAGGAAGCCAAGCCATCACGAGACCTGCATATATCTGCCGCAGCTTGATATGTCAGACACAGTTCCTAGGACCTAATGGGATGTGCTATATTCAACTAATATAAAATCACAGAGGCCAAAATAAACATGAAGTATTGGCAGAAGCGTGGTCATAAAATGTTTGTGTCCTGGAGGTCATTCACCTCTTGGGCAGCAGATTTATAATACACAGTAAATATTTGCGAAGGCACGTGTTATTTTTCAGCAGAAAAGTAACCGATGTAAGATAAAGCACCCATGATGTCTGACACATGGGTATAAAATATATACAAGGATTGATTAAGAGTGGTCCGGGCCCCTAGGCAATAATTATCATGAGTTCCTTGCCAGCCCTTTCCCCCCAGTGGCACGACCGCGGCAAGGAGGGATTTTAATGGAGCGACAACCAAGCATAGCAAATGGTGCGGTCCCCGGTGGTTGGCACAGTGCGCGGCTGTTTCCATCAGTGCTATAGAGTTTGAACCGATCGGCTGGGTGCATGCAGCACTATCGCTCCATTCAAACTCCTCCTAGCTGTGGTCGTGCGACTGGGCATCTAGTTCCCCCATTCTAGAACGTGTGGGTCCCAGCAGTAAGACGTTCACTGATCTAACATTTACTACCGATCCATTGTATAGGTGATAAATTGTTTTGGCTAGAACACCCCTTTAAATGCTAACAATTGTTGCATCTGAGGATTTGTTGACCCTTAGGCACCCAATGACCAAAATGGTCAGAATGTTTCTGGCTGTATATGATCCTCCCTTTGGACTTAGGGGTGATGTACAAAGATTACCCCATAACATGGAAATGAAAGTCTCTACCTTATAGGGTTGGGTAATGCCAACCAGAGCAGAAGGACCTTGTACTAATTTGTCCTCCCTATCGCCTTACCATGACCATTGTGCTGATTTCCCCGTCCCGTGTTTGCTAACATTGCAGTTCTTAATGCCTTTATAGGTTCTCATCACCCAATACAAAGGTGATGGGACCAACCTTGGATTGCCTCTATGGTATGCTAGTCCCTTGCCTGGACCTTCAAGGCTTTCTCCAAAATGGCTGGTCTTGTGGGATGTTCCCGGTATGCATTGGGTAGTACCTACCGAAAGTGAGTCAAGGAAGGACAACCGGTGAACCGGAGACAGTGTCATGGGTGGCCAAAGTTTACTGATGCGCGTTGGGAGTGAAGGCTAGCCCGCCTGGTACGATTGGTGTAGCGCAAATTGCTGAAAATGATTGAAAAATGTAGATCATCCCAGTTTGCAGCGTTTGGGGCTGTGTAGTTGCAGACCAGTCAGAGTGCCCATCTGACCCCTGTCCACCACCAAAAGCACCTACAATGGACACATGAGCATCAGAACTGGACCCTGGAGCAATGGAAGAAGGTAGCCTGGTCTAATGAATCATAATTTCTTTACATCATGTGGATAGTCAGGTGCGTGTGCATCGCTCACCTGGGGAAGAGATGGAACCAGAACGCATTATGGGAAGAAGACAAGCCGGCTGCCCTGGCATTCATGTGGATGTTACTCTGACGCGTACCACCTACCTAGACAGTGCTGCAGACCAAGTACACCCCGTCATGGTAACGGTATTCCCTAATGACAACGCCCTCTTTCAGCAGGATAATGCCCCTGCCACAATGCAAACATTGTTCAGGAATGGTCTGAGGAACATCACAAAGGGATGAAGGTGTTCAGTTGGCCTTCAAATTACCCAGATCTCAATCTGATCGATCATCTGTGGGATGTGCTCGAAAAACAAGTTCAATCTCACCTCACAAGTTACAGGATTTAAAGGATTGCGGCTTACGTCTTGGCGCCAGATACCACAGGAACCTTTGGAGGTCTTGTGGAGCCTACGCCTCAATGGGTCAGAGCTGTGGTGGCACGAGGGTGACCTACACAATATTAGGCAGGTGGATTTAATGTAATGGTTGATTGGAGTATGATCTTACATCCATATAACTGTTGCTTGAGAACTTATTTTTTTTCCAGAAGTCAAACTTTTTGAATCACTACAAATTTCTTCTATTTTCTCAGAACGTCGTCATTTATTCATCATATTTTATAGTTCTTGATATTATTTTATTCTCCTATACAATTCTTACCAAGCTCCAGACTATTTGGTGCCACCTTGCATTAAAGTGGCTAAATTATATAAAATTTTAAATAACATATATTTTTTTTCTCCGTTTTCTTGTATGTCCATTTATAATCCTTTCCGGCTAGGTCAAAATTTAATTGGATGAAAGTGTGGAAACTAATGTGGTCTGATTCTTGATGTTAATCCTGGGTCCTGCGCTGCTTTTAAGACCAGACACCTCTAATATAAAACCCATTTATTTTCCAAAGATAATTGGACTGTAAGACGTCAACCGTCCCTTTGTTATAATTATACACATTTTGTACCTTTACGCTCCACTTAATATTATCATTAGCAGCTATATTCTTCTTATTAATCTAGTGGCTACTTTTTGTGATTTTTAAAAGGAGGATTCCAAGTGTATTGCGGTTTACAACAGTGCCAGCAAAGTCCCCCAAATTCTTCCCCTAATTACCGACTTTCCTTATAAATTCTATCCAACACTTTTACATGGGGAGATTTCACGGTTAGTAATAGTATTCCTGCCATACTCCTGGGGGGGGCAATCTCTAGGCACTAGGAACTACATTCCCAAGGCTGGGATCATAACTCTAGTCAATTTTAATTTTTCTGCCCAAATTTCCATGGTAGGAGAGTTTTAATCGCAACTTTTTGAAACTTTTTTTTTTTCTTACATGTACATACCCTTTAAGAACACATGTTATCAGTGGATGCCACTTCTAATAAATATGGTACCATTGAAAGATTATTAACAAGTGACGGCAATGGCAACTACATTTTTATAAACAAAATCATTATTGTAAAGCATATATTTCTGCCCAGAATTCCCGAATTATATATACAGAGTTTACTACCCGAGGAGCCTTGCCTGCAATGTAAGCCCTCATCCTATATCTTGATTGACACTGTATTTAACATGCATGGCTGGCTACTAATTTGCTTGTCAGACAGAAAAATGATTGATATTAAGAATATATTCCCACAATGGATATGGGAACATCGCCATATCCCAGACAGACATATTGTACAATGATGCCACATATTTTTAATTTAAATAATTTTGCAGATCTCCAGAGAGAGGAGACCATTGAAGTGGCACGCTCTATCCACTGACTGTACAAGTAACACAGCCCAAATTCATATAGAGGATAAGATAGGAAGGCAAATCATGAATTGCTTATGGTATTGGTCCTGATTTTGTAGCTTTAGTCCCAATTGTGTTATGTTTTCAATTGGACTAAAAAAAAAATCTATGACCTCTGTATGAGTTGTAGGAAATTACAAAAAATAGTCAGTTTTTTTTTTCCCTAGAAGCAGCGCCACTTTTGTCTATAGGCTGTGTCTGGTATTGCAGCTTAAGTGAATGACGTTCAGCTACAATACAAGGCACAGCCAATAAACAGGAGTGGCGCTGTTTCTGGAAAAATAACAGCAACTTCAGTCAGCTGTGCCCCATTTGTGTAGTTGCAGATGTTTAGAAACCTTCTTAGTTTAGTGTAAAAAAGTAAATTCTACACCAGGAGTAAGGGGAGTGTAGAGGGGGAAGAGGGGGATGCAGCTGCAGGTACTCACTCACTTTCATTGAAACAGCATGAGAGAAAGAAGGAAAGGGAGCGGCAGAGGGAGACATCTGATTGGTCCAAGCACATCATTTACATCACACCAGGAAGGATATCCTTTATCACACAGATCCATTTTATAAGATAAACTGATGTAGCAGGGGGCAGTCGAAAAGCTTTTGCTCTATTGTAATTATGACATGTCTCAGCCTGATTGGCCAAGAGGCGCCATGTAGTTTTGGCTGCAATCACGTGAGGCTTCCCAACCAATCAGACCGGAAGGCACCATAATTATAGTAATGCCCAGAGTGGGTGATATTGTGAAGCCCAGTGTCCCTATGACAACACTGATCTATCACGGCAAAGCAGCAGGAAGTCTTGTCATGGGGACACAAACACAGAAGCTTTTCTTTTTGGCAGCCTATGACTTCAACCACTAAAAGCTTAGCACTGGAATAATATATCAAAAAAAGGATCTTTACTTGGATCTTCCGGTATTTTCTCCTTTAAGGCTAAGTATTTTAGGAATGGGTATGAGTGTTGATTTTATTCCCGTTCTTAGTCATAGTGGAGAATGATAAGTGACATCAAACAAAGCGACTCCCCCAGCCTTTGTACAAAACAGCGCTCAGATTTAATAAATAATAAAACCCGATGATTGATTTGTATTGTATTATTCAGCATTGCGGGGAGACGAGGTTGTCACAAAAAGATTTATCTTAAATGTCATGCTGGCAGAAGTAGCGTTTTTATCCACGATGTGGCACAGGGACACGTTGCTCCTCCTAACGCAGATAGATTTGCTCCATAACCGGTTTATCTCTGGACATGTTACCATGTAATAATCAACAATTAAGACCAAGTCAATAGTATCTGCCCCGAAACAATACATCCACATGATTTATCATCTATCGTAAGACCACGTAGCTACAAAACAGCAACATAAATAATCTGTAATAATCAGAGTTGTCATAGGGTTTAATTGCTTCCAACTGCCAAAAACAGACACACAATACACTATAGATATGTTTTTAATAAACCGCTAAAGGTCATATATAGATTTATGATTTTTTTTTTTATATGAAAACCAAGCATCAGAATGGTTCCTCACCTTCCTTCCAGAAACAATTTCATTGGGCGCTTTTAGATTAGAAAACTATAGCTTTTTTGTTCTAGAAACAGCGCCACTTTTGTGCATAGGTGATGTCTGGTATTGCAGTTTCACACTACAGACGTAGCCAAGTTTATCTCGACTGCAATAACTTGCTGCAGCGTGATATTACACAACAAAAGCCAATGAAAAGTCATTGAAAAAGTCAAGTTAAAGATTTTTGAAACAGTGTATTTAATGCGTTAAGGGTCAAGATAAAGATGGCTACATCTGTATTTACGTGAATGAGGTTGAGCTGCAATATCACCTATGGACAATAGTGGCGCTGGTTCTAAAAAAAAAAGTATTCAAATTTTCCTAATGGGATTGTCTCAGTACAAAAACCCCTGTCCATATTCCCAATTAGGGCTTACAGACGTCATTGAGGAGGGTCACCCACTCAAGACCACCCTGTACGAGCCAGAACTGAGAGCCAATCTGTAAGAGCAGCTCCAGCACTGACGGAACCGGTGTGTCCATGCATTTGGAGGGAAAATATCATTGCTTCCCCCAACAAAAACAACTGATCGCCGGGAGTGAGAGAATCCGGACCCACGGCAATCAGCTGATCGCCGGGTCAGCTTTATATTGAAATAGTGTTGTCTTCATGAGAGTAAAGGAACCTGTAATCAAGTCCTATATTCTCCTGCGCTGTGATGTGTGGTCGTAGTCAATCAGTGGGATTGCAATTTTTTTTCCCGTACAGTAATATATAGAGAAAGTATTATTGCCATCTTGCGTTTACAAGCCATATAATACTATCAGCTCCGGAGCCCTGTAATATCTGTAATAACTTCTCCTCCACCGGTAAAGAAGAGACCATCCTTAAAGCTAAAACGAAGGTATTTTCTTATGTTATGGAGAGTTATCGGCAGAAGATAAACCGTTTTCTCGATATCCGCATCCTCACAGTTTCTTTAGAAAATAGATTCAGTGTTAAAAGTTTATTGCTCATTTCAGACCTCAACTACTGGTACAGAGCAAGATTTAAAGGGGGTCTAAGATGGTTTTCCGTCAATGGCTGTGACTAAATTAGTTAAGCGCCCGAGTCTTCTGGAATTTAAGATTCCTACCGCTTGCCGTTTCAGGGAGAGAGACGCGGAATTGTGCACACATCATGTTTTTATACCTCTCTTCCATTTACAAACTTCATAAAATCATTGCCCATGACTGCCGCCTGTGTAAGGGATTTAAATCTGTGAAAGTAGCAATTTCTCTGCAAATAGAAGCTTTTTTTTCTTTCTTCTTAGATTTTATTCTTCTTGTTAGAATGAATTTTATTTAGAATTTAGAAGGAGCTGAGTGCTCGGAGCGCGGCTGAGTCATCAACATGGAGCTGGATGCGGAATAGGGAAATATATTTTATTTATGCAACTTTTGCAAATTTGGATTTACAGTAGCATCGCGCAAAATTTTTGTTAATGGCCCACATTAACTCTGTCTTAAAGGAGATAGTTGGCATGATTTGCACTAAATTAATGAAAAGATTCACGCCTGAGAGGCATAAAATCAAATCTAGACCCATGGATAATAAATGTATGATCGATAGAGTGCTCGACTATCTCGGGCAGACCCATAGACATTTAATGGACCGGTAATGCGAATGCGCATTCAAACAGGGGACACACGACCCTCGTTCTTGTGATCGGTGGAGATCCAGTGGATAGGTGATAAATGTTTTTGGTGGGCCAATCCATTTAATACATTTGACTAAAACTTTTTAGTGAAGAGTAAAGACACAAAACTTGCTTTTTTAAAGTTTTTGAAAAAGTCCATTATATTTCGCAGGAATTTTTTATATTTGTTAGAATTGTTTTTCAACTAATTGTGTATTTTATTTTTATTTAATAATTTGTTGTAATTGTTTAAAACAATTTGTAAGAAACAGGATTAACAGATTTGAAATTGGAAAGCAAATAGCAAAACAAGTTGCACCTGGGCCCTTCAGCCTGAGCGGCCCAGAAGGTCTCTGACCCATATGAGGAGGCCATTTCTATAAACAGTGCGTGACAGTTGGGAGGTCCTGTTACAGATTTTGCATAGGGTCCAGGAGCTTCAAATTATTCCTCCAGCTCGTAGGCGCTTTGCCACTTGTTCCTATAACCCCCATATAGTTCTTCTGCCTTCTTCATCCTTTCTCGGCCGTAACGAGCAACGCTGGATTGCCAAACTGGGGTCACAAGACCTGCATTCTCCCAATAGGTTGAGGTCGAAAAGGGACCCCCCCCCCACTTATCAGTCATTTGTGCTATATTCTACAGACGTTATAAATGTCTATAGTCATAATACCCCTTTAACTAAAGCCACCACACCCGCATGGTGACATTACTATTTTTCCCCTGAAAGACGACCTCTGTTTACAAGTAGAAAAGATAAGAAAATATCGTGTTGTAACAGAGGAGTTGCCATACAACTACCAGGCAGGATACAATTGGCAGAGCCATAACTGGGTTTTACTTTACCCAAAATAAAGCTTCAGTTGCCCTAGCCCTGTAACTAAATACCCTGCCTAAGGCAAAATAAATTGTTGGCACCCCCTCCCCACATGACACCCAGCACCCGGGGCACATTATCTGGTAGCCCGTCCTAGCTGTACCCTTGCATTTGAGATGCTAGACCTTTGTTCACTGGTACAGTCAGAGAAAGATGAATAGCATCCATAAAATTGAAAACCAAGGAGTGAGGAAAGGAGGAGAGAGCTGATAGTCTGTATACTGGTTGAGTGGCCAGGTGACCATAAACAGTACTCTATGGCCTATAAAATGGCTGACTGTGGCTGCAACTTCCTGTTCTAACTGTATCGAATGAGATGAGTATGCCGGAAAAAAACAACAGGGACACATGGAAGCCTTACTATTCGGATAGAGATGTGCTTTACCTCTTGAATATATCATTTAGAGCTGATGATATTGTCAGTGAGTGGAGCAACACTTTAAGATTTTTTACGTTATTTCTGGTGCTTATTACTATAGGAGAAATAAACTGCCATCATTTAATGAGCAATAAACCTAAATGGGCAGCAGTATAGTTGATGGGAAAAATAATATAGAAAATGACTTTCTTTATGATGTCAAACAATCATTATGGAAATAGAATTTTATTACTTATATATGGTAGAAAAATATGTAAGGCAATTACGCTGAAGAGATTCGACCTCTACAGTCATACTTACCGCTAGATCTGCTGGTGGAGAACAAAGCTTGGTGACATGACATAATCTCAGGGCGTAGCTACCTTTGCACAGGGGCGTGCTACCTCTGCAACCGGGCCCTGGTGCATGAGGTGACCCAATTGGGGGGGGGGGCCTGTTACCGATTCTTGCATTGGGGCGAAGGAACTTCTACCTATGCCTCTACATAATCTGCATGTTAATGAATTGCTGCTCAAGGAACAGGCCCCATCATTACCAAGAATTCAGCACCATTTGGGTTCTGGGGGGCATCTGTGGCTGGCACTATAGAGATATCTGTGGCTGATACTCTGGGGGGCATAGGTGGCCGGCACATCAGAGGTCTGTGGATGGAACTCTGGGGGCCTTTATTTCTAGCACTCCGGGGAGCATCTGTGGCTGGCGCACTGTGGGATACTTAATAATGTACTGTGGGTTGTTTTTTTTACTCTGGGGAACAGATTATTGTAATTCTTTTTCAATCTTCGAAAGTTGGAGTGTATACTCCAATATAATGTGGAGGAGTTTAGTATATATCTCCCATTCTTAAAAATGGGAAGGAAAGACAGGTATATGATTTATTTAGACACACAGTTGTTACATGTGAGCTCAGCCCCTCAATATCAAGGTCCGCCAGGTCACACAAGATGATATTGTGTCTCAGTTTGGTTGCATAGTCCTTGTGGTCTAATGGTATTAGTATTAATAGTGCAAGGCAGAGCAATGCACAATGGTAGTATCACCTACACTAAAATGCCCAAAGTACCAGATGAAGGATTAATAGGGGCAGATGTAGTAATGCTCAGATTCAGCTATGTTTAATAATAGTGTCTACCAAAGTGCTATAAGTATTGCCAACCCCCGCCATGCTCATTAAAAGTGTGAGCCTTAGAAGTGCTCAATAATAGTGCCAGTTCTAACAGTGTCCAATAATAATAATAATAACAGTCCTAATGGTGCCCTATAGCAGTTCCACTCCTAATGGCACCCAACAGTAATAATAGTCCTAATGGTGCCCTATAGCAATTCCAGTCCTAATGGTGCCCAATAATAATAGTCCTAATGGTGCCCAATAGTAATAACAGTCCTAATGGTGCCCAATAATAATAGTCCTAATGGTGCCCTATAGCAGTTCCAGTTCTAATAATGCATAATAATAATAACAGTCCTAATGGAGCTCAATTATAATAACAGTCCTAATGGTTTCCAATAATAATAATATTCCTAATGGTGCCCTATAGCAGTTCCAGTCCTAATGGTGCCCAATAATAATAGTCCTAATGGTGCCCTATAGCGGTACCAGTCCTAATGGTGCCCAATAATAATAATAGACCTAATGGTGCCCAATAGTAACAACAGTCCTAATGGTGCCCAGTAATAATAGTCCTAATGGTGCCCTATAGCAGTTCCAGTCCTAATATTTCCCTTATTGGATTTGTCCTATAATTGTGACATTCAATGCCAGCCTGAATAGTGCCCATTTAAAGCATCAGCAGTAATAGTGCCCATTAATAGTGCCAGTGCCCTGGTATAAATAGTTAGTAGTGCCTATTAACAGTGCCAGTGCTAACAGAAAGTAGTATGCTCCTCTCAGACATTATTTAACGATAAGAGCGCTCTTATAACGCAATGCCCGGTTACCCTGACTCTGATGAAATAAGACGTGCCCTGTGTATAAGGACAGGGGACAGGCTAATATTCTATGGTTCCCCGCTGCAGAGGTGTAGCCAGGCTTTCTTTTACCCAGGGAAGTAATCCCTGGTCAAGGCAGAGTAGTTTAATGGCAACCCCCACCCCGACACCCAGCAACAGGGGTACATGCTCCGCTAGCATCCCGTAAACTACGCCCCTGCCCTTCTTTGCAATTTTCAAGGCTATTTAGTTCTGCCTTGATAGGTCATCACGTAGTCACGTAGGTGCCCGAGTCAGAAGAAAGTTTTCCTAGGAAGAGTTTCCCTCTTAAGTCCAGACAGAAAAGTAATTCCGAAGGATGGTGGAGTAATATATTCAATGCATTTTTTAAAATGTCAATTAGTAATTTTTGGGATTTATTCCTCATTAGAAAAAAAGAAATATCTTTGCTTGACTCACAAACGTCTTGTAAACAATGGCGCTGTATATGCCCCGGCTTCATTTTAACTCTTCCTAGGGGATACGCAGTGTTATATGGTTTGAGCCAGAGAACAAAACATATTGATGGGAACATAAATGTCTGTTCTTTAGCATTAGTCATAAAAAGGTTTTAGAAGAACAGAATACCCCGTCAAGCAATAACTTTAATGATGTAAAAATGGTTTCACTGCAAGAGTCAGTAATCGTCTGAGCAGAGTCTGGGAAGAGGATGTGTGCAGTTTGGAGACAGAGAAATTATTTCAGCTCGGAAGACAAAAGGGTAAATGTTCTTGAGGCTTTTTGAGTTGAGTTGCGAGCACTTTTGTACAAGTTGAAATGCTCTGCCATTTATTCTACCTTAGTTATAGAAACACACGTGAACAAACCTGCAGCATTATTTAGTACTTGAACTAATATGGCATCAGCATTACAATACTTGGCTTAAATGATTGAAAACACATTTTGAGTCATTTGCCTGACTTGCATAAGGTCTAGTTGACATCGCGTTTTTGCCTTTCGTCAGAGGTATACGTCAGGATGTGCAATGTACCTCAGACGGAAGGCTGCAACGTATCCCGTTGTATAGGCATACGGTGGAATACGTCGCCAGAACCCCCTGGGAAGAGCACTACCTGAATCGATGTGTCCGGGTAAGCTCCTGACTTTATTGTCCACATATGGACAGTGATGTCAGGAGCTACAATGCTGGAGACCACAGCCAGAGCATCATGAGCGATATGGCTGAGTCATCCGGCTCTGGGGAGCCCTTGAGATCACTGTCCATTTTTGTACAATGATATCAAGAGCTTTACAATGCCGGAGATCCAGGCCAGAGCATCTGAAGCACTCTGGCCAGGGGACTCCGGCTCTGGAGAAGCCCATATATGGACAGTGATGTCAGGAGCTACATTGTGATCTTGCTGGGCACTCCGGACCTGGGGAAGCCCTTACCATAACTGTCCATATATGGACAGTGATGTCAAGAGATTTACAATGCCGGAGTCCCTGGCCAGGACATTGGAAGCGCTCTGGCCGGGGACTCTGGCTTTTGGTAAGATCCTGATCACTGTGTTGTCAGGAGCATCCTGACCTATACGTTTATCATATACCTGTGACGGATGCTGTAAAGTGGCATTCATCACTTATAGGCTCCCATGTTAAAATACGTACAGTATACCGATAATTTTTTTTTGCGGGATTTCACAGGATAGAATAGCGTAGTATACTATATAAAAAAAAAGGTATACTGACGTATATCAGCCTGACGGAGATCACTCTTTTGGTCTCCGTCGGGCTAATGGAGTCCTATGGGCATGTTTAGCATGTATGTCGGAAGCTTTTCCAACATACAAGCTAAATGTAGGGCCAAAATGCAATGTGAACTGGGTGGGTCCGCCTGCAGGAATACCTTGTGATTAGCTGCCATCACCAAGCTTACCACAAAGTAAATTCTAATTTTTCCTGCAGATCCACTCCAATGGCTGCGCACTATACGTAAATACGTAGGCAGTCCTCCAGATCAGAAAGCCAAACACATAAAATATGAAGCCATGAAAATGTGTAGCAAGATTGAATAAAAAATATAAATTAGTATTAATTTATTAATAGAATTTTATCTATATTCGGTAGATTTTATTTCCATAGCCACATATGTAGGTAGTGTGAATTTCACGCTACGAGTATTTGCCAAGATAGATTTATATTTAAAGGCTATGTAAACCTGTGAAAGATATAATTTATATATATATATATATATATATATATATATATATGTATATATACATACATACACACATGTCAGTCAGTGTGTTTGGTGCTACTTTATAATTACTTTTTATTAAAAATTATTCTTACTTTTTGAGATACAGCTGCTTTGTGTCCTGTATACAGAGCAGCTGTATCTTTCGCTAAGACCTGAATCAGTCAGTCAAACAGACCTGATGTGTTCAGTGTCAGCGAGACACGCAGGATCCACCTGTAATCTATCACATCTAATTTATGACGACGCAGGACCCGCTGACACAAAACCCGTCAGTCCTGCTGACCTGACGGATACAGGTTTCAGGGCTAGATACTCTTCTGTGTTATATGGGGAAGGGGTGCTTTAACTGGAAATAATAATATAGGAAGTGAACACAGAAGAGGGATGAGGGCATAGAGGTATCAAAATTCAGCCCTTTCATCCGGGGGCGGACATAGAGGAGAGACGGCCCCATAGCAATGGGGTCCCATCCTGGTGGTGGTTCATGCCACCATGCCATCCTGATAACAGGACAGTTTGGGGCTTGTTGATCCTCCAACCCATTTCTTGCAGAACTAACGTGACTTATGGCCATGGGGCTGCTTTTCCCTTTGCTATTGAGAAACTTGATTCGCCCCCCCCCCCTCGCTTCATGGGCCCCAAAGTAGCCTTCTCTTTTGCCTCTATGGTATATATGACTTTACCTCCATCTCAATGGCGTCGGGTCCGCTTCTCCATCCCAAGTCATTAGTGCAGATATTGCAACTCTGCATGATTTCCCATAGTTGACACCGGAAATATTAATATTTATCAAATATTTATATTTAACTTTATTGCAGCATATTTAATATTCAATATTAAAGTGCTTGAAAGACATTCTAAGAAAGAGCTCTCATTTATTTACTTTATTTTCTGAGCACAGCGCCACTGTTCTCCATGGGCTGTATGTGGTATTGCAGCTTAACCCTATTCCAGTGAAGTGAAGGGCATTTCTAGTCTGATATTTTAAAATCCCCCCTTCTGGTCATGTCCATATACTTCTTATAGTAGGTAATGCCGTTGTAGTAGATATTATTTCCCAATCTATTAATGGCTAAAGGCCTTGAAAATTTTGGGATGAGCAAATCTGTGAAAATTTTACAGAGAAAAAACTAAAACAATGGAGTCTGAAATAGGAGTCTGTATTAAAATATTCCAGTCTCCAGAACCTGGAAATTCGTCTTTGTAATAGGAAATATGGTCAGTCGTGAAATGCCAGTTAAGTGGAAACTCCTGTATTTTAAAAAGCGCTTTACAAAAACGGTTTTCTTGAGCGCCGTGTGAACAACCCTTACAGCAATGCAGGGTCTTCTCCAAGAGTTTGTTTTTTTTTTGGCCTGTACCGCTGTCACAGAGTCCCTATGGTTCTGTACTATGAAGCTGTAAGCACTCAGTGTACTGTCTTATAGTAGCTCTGTACTGCACTGCATGATGGAGATATTTGAAAATAACATAAGGAGGAGGAGTCTGACAAATATTTTCTTGTGTGGGAAAATAGGTGTCATGTAAATAACAAGAACCAGCTGCTACAAGGACTGAGCTACTCCTTGGTTTTATAATGGCAATGATTAAATAGTTGAAGTGGCCGTAGTGTGTACAAAATATATGCATTCAAGCAAATAAACAAAAGTTTATCTATCTATCTATCTATCTATCTATCTATCTATCTCATATCTATCTATCTCATATCTATCTATCTCATATCATATCTATCTAATATCTATCTATCTATCATCTATCTATCTATCTATCTATCTCATATCATATCTATCTAATATCTATCTATCTGTCTGTCTGTCTGTCTGTGTCTGTCTGTGTCTGTCTGTCTGTCTGTCTGTCTGTCTGTCTGTCTGTCTGTCTGTCTGTCTGTCTGTCTATCTATCTATCTATCTATCTATCTATCTATCTATCTATCTATCTATCTAACTATCTAACTATCTAACTATCTATCTATCTAACTATCTAACTATCTATCTAACTATCTATCATATCTAGAAAATGGTGACAGCACACTGCGAACACTAATGTCACCTAAGCCAATAAATATAAATAAATCTGCGTTACTGCTAAATCGACTTACAATAGGGAGGTTCTTAGCACACATTTTGATCAAATTGTGTGAGCCCACCTGCCACGACAATGAGACCTCTATGAGGTGGGAACCTACGCTGCACATACACCCAGAACTGGGACTAAGCCTACATATTCTTGGGGATGGTAGGAACCAGCATTAAACTAATTAAAATCACCCAGGGCAGTATGGGAGGAATGCAAGATTAAAAAATGAGGCAGTCACTAACCCCACATATATGAATTACATAAACAACACAAACGTTTGAACAGCACATTCCAACAAAATGAAACAAAACGTGTGTATAGGTGCAAGAACACCTGTGACCGCACATTTTGATCAAATTGTGTGAGCCTACTTGCCTCGACAAGGCAACCTCTATGAGGTGGGAACCTACGCCGCACATTCCAACAAAATGAAACAAAGAACGCTAAGAACCCCCCTATTGTAGGTAGATTTAGCAGTAATGCATATTTACTTATATTTAGTGGCTTAGGTGTCATTAGTGTTTGCAGTGTGCTGTATCTATCTATCTATCTATCTATCTATCTATCTATCTATCTATCTATCTATCTATCTATCTATCTATCTATCTATCTATCTATCTATATCTCTATCTATTTACCTATCTATCTATCTATCTATCTATCTATCTATCTATCTATCTATCTATCTATCTATCTATCTATCTATCTATCTATCTATCTATCTATCTATCCATCTATCTCATATCTATCTATCAATCTATCTATCTATCGCAGTGTGCTGTCGCCATTTTCTTGTGTGCTGTATAAATTGGCAGTCACGGGCGTTCTTGCACCTGTATACATGTTTTGTTTAAATGTGCTGTTCACACTTTTGTGTTGTTTATGTGATTCATATATGTGGGGTTAGTGACTGCCTCCATTGTTGATCTTGCACTCCTCCCATTCTGCCCTGGGTGATTTTAATTAGATTAATGCTGGATTCTACCATCCCCAGATATATGTAGGCTTAGTCCCAGTTCTGGCTCTATGTGCAGCTTAGGTTCCCACCTCATAGAGGACGCCTTGTTTTGGCAGGTGGGCTCACACAATTTGATCAAGATGTGCGCTAAGAACCCCCCGATTTTGCAGTAATGCATATTTATTTATATTTAGTGGCTTACCTGGCATTAGTATCTATCTATCTATCTATCTATCTATCTATCTATCTATCTATCTATCTATCTATCTATCTATCTATCTATCTATCTATCTATCCATTGATCACTGGAAGTCTCAAATTATTGTCAAGTGACCCTATTAACAAAAAGGGAATGTCTGAAGTGCCAATGAACGTATTTACCAGTAAGTTAAGGAATGTTTACAGTACTGTTGGCGCATCTATTGCTGATTACTGGAATTGCCGTTTAAGATATAGATGTTTTGATCATCCCTAGAAGGTAGACCTGGTACAACAAGCTGTAAAGAGTTTAGAGTTTATTATATGGTTGTAGATATTTCTTTCATCCCGCGTCACCATTGTTTTTCCTTTGTCGTAGACTTTTTAGCACCTGCTTTCTGGTTAACACAAACAGTGTAAGCGCAGCAAATGCTGGATGGAGACTTCTCTATTTTTGGGTGTTTTGTGTTTGACAGAAATGTCTTTTGTACGATATCTAATGAGTGATAAACTCACCAGCTGAAAATAATTAAAATTGCACATGTTCCTTCCTCCCACTGTATATCAGTCATCTACGATACGCCTCTGTCAAGTGCACACAGACATCAGGATTTACTTCATTAGAAGAAGAAAAGAAAAAAAAACACAATTTAATTGGAAAAAAAATCTGTTATTATTTTTCTTTCAAATTTATAGCACAAATCAAGAGAGATATATGCAAATGTATCTCTCCTTGAGAAGGAAGATCAATGTCTCTCTAGTGCCACCTATAGGTAGCTCCTCTATAAGTCAATATCATTACCACCAATAGGTGGCACCAAAGAAACGTTTTTCTTACTTCTAGAGGAGAGCTATTTTGCAGGGCGAGTTTTCCCAGGTAGACTTGCCCTAAAGTCTCCATACTAGCTGGTTCTCTGCCAGAAGAATCATAACTTTTTGAAAGAATAGATATAGTTATAAGAGATCTGAAAGGTGTAGTTATAATGAGTTTATAATGGCCGATGCTACAAATTAAAATTGCACTTGTCAGAAAATACACTTAGGGTAGGAACACACCCAGCGTAAACACTGCGGAAAATCCACAGTGTAAGGCTATGTTCACACGCTTAGCAAAAAAGGTCTGAAAAACTGAGCTGTTTTCAAGGGAAAACAGCTCCTGATTTTCAGCCGTTTTTTAAGCAAACTCGCGTTTTTCGCGGCGTTTTTTACGGCCGTTTTTGAAGCTGTTTACTATAGAGTCAATCAAAAATGGCTCCAAAAACGGCTCGAGAAGGGACATGCAATTCTTTTTCGCGGATGTTTTTTTACGAAGTCGTTTTTAAAAACGGCCGCGTAAAAAAAAAAGCCCCGCCTGAACAGAACGCCATTTTTCCCATTGCTCCTGATTTTTCGGCCGTTTTCAGCCGTTTATGGCCCCATAAATGGCAGAAAATAAGCCGTGTAAACATACCCTTATACAGTAGCAGCAGAGTGGATGAGATTTGAACAAGTCTCATCCCCACACATCGGAAAAAAATCCACTGAAAAAAACCATTCATAAATTGAACTGCGGTGCGTTTTTTGACGCTGCAGCATGTCAACTTATGCTGCGGAATCGGTGGTCTTCTGTTACAGGTTTTCACCATTGAATTCAATGGGATGATAAAACCCGCAACAAAGTGCTGTGTGTTGCGACATTTGCGGTGAAAATGCTGCGATTCCGCCATAAAAATCGTAAATTAAATATATATATATTTTTTTTAATATTAAAAAAATGAATAAAGCTCATACTTACCCCGTGTAGTACTAGTGACGCGTCCCTTTCTCTCTTCTGAGCATAGTCCAGCCTCCTGTGACGACGTTTCATTCCATGTGACTGCTGCAGCCAATCAAAGGTTGCAACAGTCACATGGACTACAGCGTCATCATAGGAGGCCGGGCTACGCTGAGAAGAGAGAGAGACGAATCGCCATGACTATGGGCGGGTAAGTTAACTTTTTTTTTTATGCCGCCTTAAAAACAGGATCACAATATGGTGCAGTTTTTTGGACGGAATTCCCTGCGGCTACCAGGGCGGATACGCTGTGCTGTTCTACGCAGCGTATTCGTCCTGATTCTGCCATGTGTTCCTACCCTCAAAGCGGTTGCTTGACGTTACAATATAAGATCTGCTTTATTTTCTGAAACAGCACCCCTCCTGAACATAGGCTGTGTTTGGTATTGCAGCTCAGCCCCATTTAAGTAAATGGGACGTAGCTGCAATATAGACGTCTTAAAAAAAATTACTTTTCAGGATAACCATGTATGAGGCGCTCTATGACTAGAACCCCCTTTAATCATAGCAGTTCAAAAAATAGGGGTCCATCTGTAGCTCTGCACAAGGGCCACGTGTTGTCTGTGTCTGCCCCTGAGAAGTACAGTAGAGACCCCATAGAAGTCTATAGATGCCATATTATGGCGTTATCCAAGGTTTCGTAATACAGTTCTGTACAAGTAGCCCTAAAATCGTAGGTTCTTATGCTGAAATAGAAAAGTAGACAAAGTAATAAATGAGAAAACCCTAAACCTAAAATACCTATTTACATACAATATAACTGACCAGAAAATAATTCTATTCAGGTTTGTAAATAATATCCTATTAAAGACGTTTTCCTGAAATTCCTTGTTAGATTGACTTCCCTAGAGAAAGGAATGGCGCAATGTCCTATAATGAAATGATAATACCGCACAGATAATTGTCTTCATCTTATTAATGGAAGTAAAGCTGGAAATGAATAGGGAGCATTTAATTGAGAAAGCAGCACAAGCTCCGTAATCCGAGAGCCGCTGCGTCTTCTGTGTGTTTAGCGGTTTCTTGCAAAAAGTAATTACCCAGCGGTCACCTCAGACTGTGATTAATCCTTGGTGCGCGGGTGAAAAAGTCATTTTATACAAACAAGTGCAAAATTAAAAGGAAAATTTGATATAATTGAAACAAGTTTATTTTTATTGCATTTATTCTTATCTCTTATTTAAATATTTTTCGCATTTTTTGTAATTATTTTGTTTTTCAGATTTATCATGAACCATATGTTGTGCAGACAGCGGCTCTCGGTGAATGCGTTCCCGTCTTATCTGTGCAGAAAATATTCATACGCTCAATATTTTATTGTGAAGACGACTCTGATCACAGCCATTTTTTGGGCAGATATGTTCACTGAGAATAAGGCCTCATGCACATGACTGTATTATGGATCCGTGTTGTTCAAGTTCTTAAAGGGGTTGTTCATGATTAGAAAAACAGGGTGGCTTTCTTCCAAAAATAGCACCACATATGTCCACAGGTTGTGTGCGGTATTGCGACTCAGTACCACTTTAATGGAGCTAAACGGCAATGCCTCGTATTAATGCCAGAAATAACAAATCTGATAATATTGGCCCTCTTAAAGATGACTATGGGAATAAAATTGTAGAGGACAAAGGGAGGGCTGAGATATTAAACACGTACTTTTCCTCTGTGTTTACTGATGAGCTGCCAGTACCGGATATTCAGGGAGACGGTAATAAAGTTTCTCCCCCAATATTACCTGCTTAACACAGGAGGAAGTACAGCTACGTCTGAGCAAATTAAATATTGATAAATCCCCTGGCCCAGACGGCGTTCACCCACGAGTATTCAGGGAATTGAGCTTAGTATTGGACAGACCATTGTATCTCATCTTCTTAGACTCTCTTGTAACAGGATCAGTGCCACAGGATTGGAGGACGGCTGATGTTGTACCAATATTTAAGAAGGGTAAAAAGGTGGAACCAAGTAACTACTGTCCAGTAAGTCTGACATCTGTGGTATGTAAAGTATTTGAGGGTATTCTAAGAGATAAACTACAAAAGTATATAGCAGAGAAAAGTCTAATTACTGATAACCAGCATGGATTCATGAAAAACAGCTCGTACCTAACCAACATGCTCGGGTTGTATGAGGAGGTTAGTGCAAATCTTGATGTTGGTCATGCGGCTGATGTGATTTACTTGGATTTTGCAAAAGCATTTGATGCTGTTCCACACAACAGTCTTGTTCTGAAGCTACAGACACAGGGACTGGGGGAACGTGTATGCAAGTGGGTAAAGAATTGGTTAAGAGACAATTGTTATAAATGGAGCTTACTAAAAATGGGTTGAAGTCAGCAAAGGGGACAACAAGGATCTGTACTGGGAGCAGCCACAAGGATCAGTGTTAGGCCCAATTCTTTTTAATCTCTTTATTAATGACCTTGTGGATGGGATTGATAGCAAGGTGTCAGGTTTTGCTGATGATACAAAACTTTGGAGGATACTTAAAACTCAGCTTGACTTTAAAATATTACAGAAAGAACTAGATAAGTTGGCAGCATGGGCAAAAACATGGCAGATGAAATGTAATGTTGATAAATGTAAAGTGATGCACTTAGGATACAATAATAGCATTAATTCATATACATTAAATGGAATAAAACTGGGGATAACGGAACAAAAGAAGGACCTGGGTATTCTGGTAACAAATAAGCTAAGCAGCAGCACTCAATGTCAGGCAGCAGCTGCAAAAGCAAATAGGATTTTGGGGTGTATAAAAAGTGAGATAAAAACCTGGGATTCAAATGTAATACAATATTACCCCTCTATAAATGTAATATTACCCGTCTATAAATGTAAGGCCACATCTAGAATATGGAATTCCGTTTTGGGCTCCACATTGTAAAAAGAACATAGGAGAACTGGAGACGGTTCTAACGCAGACAACTAGATTATTAAATGGGATGGGAGGTGTCCATTACAATGAAAAGCTAGAAAAATTGGGCTTGTTCAGCTTGGAAAAAAGACGTCTTAGAGGTGATCTTATTAACATGTATAAGTATATGTATGGTCAATACAGAGAACTAGCACATGATCCGTTCCTTCAAAGGACAAGGGGACACCTGTTGCGTATGGAAGAAAGACGTTTCAGACATCAATATTGGAAAGGGTTCTTTAAAGTTAGAGTGGTCAAGATATGGAATGCCCGACCCCAAGAGGTAGTGATGGCGCATACTATGTCAGCTTTTAAAAAAAGGCCAGATGATTATTTACTGACAAATTGCATTGAGGGTTATAATAAATCAAGCAATGAATGATTGGTAATTTATTGAGAAAGATTGAACCTGATGGACCTGTGTCTTTTTTCAACCTATGTATCTATGTATCCCATGGACAAGTGTGGATCTGTTTTTGGAAGAAAGAAGCCATGTTTTTCTAATCCTGTACAACCCCTTTAAGGACCTAAACAATACGGCTCCGTAATACGGTCATGCGGTATAATGGCTAGAAGAAAGCAGCCATGTGTTTGACAAACCCTTTACGGCACCGATAAAAATCTATAGGTCCATATTGTAGCTCCGTGTGCCTCCCACTGCAGATCAATTTATGATCAGCAGATTTTTTCCGCAACGTGTGTTTCTATTGTCATTTGCTGCGGATTTTCCACAATGAAATCCGTCTCAGAAAATCCGCAGCTAATCCGCCAAGTGTGAATAAGGGCCATAAAACGAAACAGCTCGCTGATCGGCGCTCTTTTGCTCCTTCCACAAGGAGCTACGATCAGTAACTTATGGGGACGAGCTCTTGTTACTACGATCACTCGTCCCCGTACATTTCCATCATGTCGGTAGTACGTCTCCCTGGGAGATGTGCTGCCGATAACGATAATATTTATTTCCGCATAAACTATACGATCAGCCGACGAACAACCGTTTGCTCGTTCATCGACTGACCGTCTCCCTGATTACACAGAGAAATGATTGGGAACGAGCGTTGATATGAACGCTCATTTGCCGGATCATTGGCCTGTGTAAAAGGGTCTTTAGTGTCTAATGTCTCCACTATTGTTTCTAGATTTTCTATTTTCAAACAATATAATTATAAATGAATGCCGTAAAAAAGCAAAAATCTGCAATAACTTAATTATTGAGCAATCCCGTCAGTTTTCTCATCTCCATTCTAAACAAGATTTCTTTGTTACAAACTTTCAGCTACAGAGTGGAATTCTAAGGAGCTGAATGAAAGTGTCATTAGTCCGTTAGTTTGTAACAACTTCTGCAATTGCATGATAAGAATGACAAAATACAAGAGAAGTGAGCGGCACCTTCATTCAAATACCTGCATTTTCCAGTCCCGGGAAGCTTTGTCTTGGAGCGGCGGGTGCATTGTTGATTCTAGAACAATGTACGGCACAATGCAGTATACACTGTACGAGAATGGCTGCCCGCTGGGTCTGATTACAGAGGCTGCTGTTTCTGTTGAGACTTCACTCTCTGCTCCATTGAGTTTTATTCGTATTTATTCCATTCCTCATCAGCAGCCGCCTATCGCAAACGTATTTCCTACTTTTGGCCTTTTGGGTGTTGTGGCATAAAAATTATCTTTTTGCAGAAGTGTTGATTTAATAACACTGTCGAGAATTGTCTTCACCGGGATTTGGAAAGAATGGAAACGCCGACTCGGAGATGAATTGTTGTGGATTTTATTTTTGTATATTTACTTCGAAGGGCATAATGGAAACACAAACATATTAAAAACTTTTGCTGCAATGTGAATTTCCTGGGAATGAATACAACGTAATTGTACAACAACTTTTTCACAGTTTATTGTAGAGTTAACTTGCTCGGCGAACAGAAGAAATAAAATATTCTGCGGGGCGTTGTGGCTTTATTAAATAAAAGTCTCATAAATAATTAGGAGACGGGATATAATTAGAAGATCTGTTTGCTGAAGTCTTTAAAGGGGTATTCCAAGAAAAAAATAAAAAAAAGTGTTAGATCGGTGGCGGTCCGACTGCTGGAACCACCACTTATTGCTAGATCGGAGAACTCCGGTCCCCCATCCCCCTCAGCTGCTGTAAAGAAGAGTTTGAATGGAACGGTGGTCCATGCAAAGCCTATGGCTATTTTAGCAGATTCTACCTTGACTCCTTGTGTAATGTTTTGCCCCTCAGGCCCCTGCACTAGGCTTAGCACAATGGCCCACATTTAGATAGTGTAAACAAAATGTGCCAAAGGTATCACAGTGTGTGATTCATGTCCTATTAGACACTTTTCTCTTCTTTATACCACTTTTGAGCTAACTTACTATGCGATAGAATCTTGTGCCAATTGTTTAGCGCACATTGGGGTATTTTAAGCTACACCCCCTTTCTGACAAGCCACACCCCTTTGGAATACATTTAAAATGTGTCTAATAAAGTGCAAACTTCAAAATTGGGCCAAACTGCAGAACACTGCTCCAATTATTATTATTTTTTACACTTTCTAAACCCAGACACAGCAGTAAATCTGGCCCAGTGTATCAGTTTTGAGTGGAGTGGTTCTTTAAGGGAAGACAAAAAAAGAGGCCTTTGATCCAGCGCTGAGATAGTTTAAAAGGAAACAATGTTCCAAGTTGAATCCAAACAAGATTAAAATTCCAATATGCACAGGGGTGGTTGCCATGAGAATTGGTCTACGCGTTTCGGACAACGCTCTTGTCTTTATTCTTGGCTTGTGATCCGAGTGCGGCCTGGACTGAGACACTCTGTTAGTGAGCTGTAGGATTCCTCCTGTTGGTTCTTTAAGGCTCTGTTCCCATTTGTGTTGGAAGCTCCATTGCATAATTATTCTGGAAAAAATAACTAACATGATTGATACCCTGACGGAAACCTGACAGAACCCATTAAAGTCAAAGGGATCCGTTGGGTGCCGTTGTTTTCTATCATGTGATTCGTCAAGGCACTGAATTCTTATTTTCGGCTTCCATGAGGAAACATAAGAATGGAAGATGTGAATTGAGTTGTTGCAGATGCCAAACCCAGCACTACTACCTTGACAAACTGGACTCTGCTACATCTGTGGGATTCCTATACTTCTGGCCCTCAAGCAACACTCCCAAGGAGACCATGGCACCTGTTTGTCCTCTTTGTACAATCGGCTCTTATAATCTATGATAAGAACTCTGTTTTTCTTTTTTTCTGTATTTTAATATTTGGAATTAATGTTTGTTGTAGAAAACTCGTCAAAGCCTGATTTGATATATTTTATGTATGTTATTAATTTGTCTTTGTGTATAAATAAGAGGGAGAAGACGTCTTCAGGAGCAGGAGAGTCGCTCAGGCTGACATTTAATAAAGATATTCATGATTTATGTGAAATCCCCCCCATAAACTCTCCGCTCTGCTCCGGTTTCCCTCTATTGCTTTGATTTACTATGTACTGTCATGCCTTGTGTATCTCGCGATTGATGAATATGACACCGTCCTGACAACATTGTAAATTTATGTTTTTAGTCTCTTTTTTTTCTACGCCAATAAGAGGCGACTTATATAAACGATAATTGTGGAGGAAGATTAGATACGTTTACAAGGTTCTATGGATAGATTATGGAAAGGGGCGACAGGTAAGGCTGATACCAGACAGAGGGACCTATTCTGTGTAGAAAACACGTAGAAACATCGAATAGTCATAGCAAAAGAAGACCAAACGCTCAATCTCTACTAACCCCGCAGACTAACCATTCGGGTTTATAGCCACTTCTGGCCGGCAGTTAATGGTCCAATCCAGTCCCAGTGAATTTCAAGTTTAAAGGGGTTGTCCGCTTTGGACAATTCCTACTTGTTAGAAGTGTCCACTTGCTGGGATCCCCCGCGATCACCTGTAATCTGTAAGTAAATGTTCAATTTCCCTGCAGTGCCACCACAGGCAAAATAAAGTATTACACAAGGGTCATGAAAATTAATCGGCTGCCTGGACAGGACAGGTCCTCCAAAACGAGAGACGCTCTTCACTCTGGCCAAAGATATGGATCCAGATCAAGGCACCATCTTCTATTACCGCAGAATTCCCTAAGAGGGCATCTGAAAATGGTTTTGAAACGTCCATTTTTAGAGCTACATTTTTTATCTTACGATAAATTAGTACTGGATTAAAGGACCACTACGAGTAAACACTATAGCAACCACTACAGGGGAAATTTTGTATTACATGGTACCCATACAAATAAGTTCTTTGCAGGGGTTCTCCACACTAGTATGTTCACACAGAATTTTTTGCAGGCAGAAAATTCTGCCTCCAAATTCTTTCTGGAACTTTGAGGCAGATTTTGATCAGCCTGCACGCTGCTGCCGCATTTTTCGCCGCAGGCAAAAATGCTACTGAAAAATGCTTTCTATGCCTCCCATTGATGTCAATGGGAGGTCAGAGACGTAAACGCCTAAAGATAGGGCATGCCGCTTCTTTTTCCCGGTAAAACTGGCTCGCGGGAAAAAAACGCCTCCGCCTCCCATTGAAATCAATGGGAGGCCTTTTCGGACATTTTTTAGCGCATTTTCCGACGTGGTTTCTGCGTAAAAAAACTGTGCGAACAGAGCCTTAGAGAGGCATATGGCATATGGACAGGGGTGGCCCCAATAGTGACAAATATTCCCCATTTTATATATAATAATGAAAAAATATACCCTAAATATTTTTCAAATCCTTCACTGTGGTCTGGGCTATATGTAAGTGTCTACTATTTGATACCTGGCCACATGACCATGTTACTAGACTGTCCCTACAGGAAAATAAGATCATTCACAATCATAATATTTTTTTGTTGATGCTTTTTGTTTGTTTGTACTATTTTATGTTATGTATAAATCATAGAAATGTAACAATAAGCAGAATTTTCAGGGAAAAACCTCATTAATTATTTGTATATCCCTCGGGCTAGAGGTAATTTGAGAGTTAAACACTTCACCGATGGGAAGGGAATATATCTGCATGTATATATGGATTGCCAAGGACAGACTGTAAACAGAATATTTAATGTGCTGCCTTCACTTTGATTTTTTTCAAGCTTTATTTAGATTGGTGATTACACCGACAGTCTTCTCCTGCCTTGTAAAACTCCGGCAAGGTCACTCAAGTAGGAGAACACAAGAAGAGAAGAGTTCCCATAAGACGTTCTGCTTTATATTTACTCCATTTTAATTTTTGCTATTATTAAATATGTTATAATGATGACATGAATATTTTTCAAAGAGTCCCCAACGATCAGCTGATGTTAAAGTATATTGTTGTTGGGACCTTCAGCAATCAGCAGACAGCAAGTGGAAACCTGACAGCAAGTGTTCAATGTTCATGCAGTGCCCCTAAAGGGGAATTGAGGCATTACATCCTTCTTATTGAAACCAATTGAATGTCCATATAATGTGCAGATATGCTGGGTCCTCCACAGCAAGACATGCTCTTTGTAGCCACCCTCTTCACAGGCTAATGGATAATGGTCTTGAAGACAGACCCCTTCTATTAACTCCTTAATGAGGTATTGAAACATATTTATTTTCTTTAAATCAGACAACCAACTTTAAGGCTTCCATTTTTGACAATATCTCCACCAAGCCTTTTTTTTTGCAGAGCTGCAGCTAGGCTTTCTTTCACCCCAGAAAAGATTTTGTTCCCTGCCCTAGCCCTGAATCTAAATACTCTGGCCAAGGTAAAGTGGGTCGTTGGCACCCCCTGGCACCCAGCACCCGGGGCACAGCCACGTTAGCTCCCATCTAGCTATGACCCAACTCTCAGTACAAACATTTGTCGTTGTTTTTGATCTTTAAACAGGAGGTAGGGACCTTAAACAAGTCTGTGCAGCAGGGTGAGGGAGTCTATTGTATAGCAGATAAAACTTCATATGAACACTTCAGTACTTCACTTCACTACAGTGTTGAGGAACCTGGGAAAAATGCTCCTTGCATCGGGCGCTCTTGTGTGGGTGGTTCAGTAATTCCACAGAACCTTAGGATGAAGTTTAAAACAATTTATTTAGAACATACTAAAACAATAAAAGTCACTGCTGCAACGCGTTTCAACCTCGTGCTGAGGTCTTTGTCAGGCACGAGGTTGAAACGCGTTGCAGCAGTGACTTTTATTGTTTTTGAGTATGTTCTAAATAAATTGTTTTAAAGTTTATCCTATGGTTCTGTGGAATTACTGAACCACCCACATAAGAGCGCCCAATGCAAGGAGCATTTTTCCCAGGTTCTTCATTCTAAGTGACTACAGCAAAGAAACCCCAATTTTGGAGCTATCAACCGTGGGTCTGCTCCAGAGGCCTGCACAGTGTGTCCGAGATTAGGGTGAATTCACCCGACAAGCAGCAAAGTTAAGTTGTGCTGATGATCCTGCACAACCAGATCAGGTGAGTCGTTCAAAACTCACTTCTACACAAATTATAATTTACAATACTTTATCACCTTAGAGGAGCGCCGTCTCTCTCCTTTGTTTTTCTCCATATATCGAACATTCACTACAGTGTTGTTAAATGGTGGTCACCCATACAGAAAGTCAAGGTGTCACTATGCAACCAGAACTATCACGCTCTTTAGAATAAAGTAAGGTGGGTACTGAAAAATGAGAAGTAAACGTAGGTTCTACAAAGCTATATAATACGAATGCATGGATACTTCAGTAGAATTAGGCTTCACAGGTAAAACACTCTATTTTGGACTCTTGTAGTTGGGTTTTCAATACTGCACTCTAATTGAAGTTGGTCAAGGCTCTGAGCTCTTTGACTTACACAGTCCAATTTTGAAATCAAATTTGAGTAACACTCTCTCGAACATAGAGGAGGACCCTATAGCAAAAAAGGAGCCTCCCTCATTCTTACCACCCATGAGAAACGCGTGTTAGATGAAACTGGGCTGTCATACTCCCTTCCTCCATGGCTCTTATTCATGCCAATAGAACCCATATTTCAAAAAGAAGAAGAGGACACATAAAGCGCTCCCTATAGGAGGAAATGGGTACTGAAAATTGTAGAGCCAGATATTCGCGGCTCCATAAAGAATTATATTGTAGCCTTATTATTGCCTTATTAAGTACAGCACCACCTAGAATTACTAAGCACTCCCCAATTTTAATGATTTCCTTTTAATAATTCTATGCTGCACTCCAGCGTTGGCAGTTCTGCATGAAACAAATACATATATAAGATATTGCACAAACTCTGCGGTAACTTGTAGCACATTATAGGTCAGTTATCCGATGCATATTCATCCGTATTACATTGTGACAATTCTAAACCAATTTTCTACTGTCCAAAAGGAAACTATCGCGGTATTTATGTTAAGGGCACATAGAGATGAACAAAATGATTTAGCAAATAGTTACAAGCCAGCACCATATATAAGGAAAGCAGTGGAGCATTCTGGGTAACAAAAGGCAAATCTCTATTTCAATCTTGTGATGAGAATCGTGATGTGCACCGTGGTTCACACATCTCCTTAATACAAGCAATCTTAAAAATATGAGTTATTGTTGAAGTATTATAGATTTAGTAGAGCTGAGTTTGTTAGATGTAGCAGAGCTGAGTTTGTTAGATGTAGTTGGGCATAACTCTTCTGTACGAGACAATGTGACATCTTTGGACTATAGGTAAACTTACCACATTATCTAAACCCTAGGTTTTAAACCTGTGGTACATGTACATGATGGGTCTCTAGGGTGTACTGGCATTGTCCTCATGATGTGCAGCATAGTGTATGACCCATAGCATTGGGGGTACTTGCCTTAGGAACATTGAGAAACCCTCTAAGCCATGGTTCACATGAGGAGGCGTTAAAGATAACCTCTGACCACTCATAGGGTACCTTTTATTATTAGAAAAATCATTAGCCTATCTACTGTATTCATATAATATTTATCGATAGTTTAAAGTTGCATTACGTTTCAGGCCATAATATTTATTTCTTTATTTATTTTCAGATATTTAGTTTGGAACCTGCTCCTAGTTTCGGACTTTTCTCCTGTGGACATGTTCCTCCCTGTTCTACATGCTGGATGGGAGGTCTGTGTGTCCAGGATGCTGCTGCCTTCACTAGCTCTCATGTATTAGTGTAAGAAGTGGACCAAGCACAGACAAGGGGTTCTGTTAGTGACGCCCCCACAAGAGGAATGGTGCAGTAACTACAAAACTGTTTTGTTGTTTTTTTTTGCCAAACTCTACTGTTTATTTCCTCTGGGAGCAGGGTGAAATTCTGTGAAATTCCTCTCTGCACTCTCTACTGTGGGTTTTCTTCTCCTCCTCTAATACATCTTGCTCAGCTGTGTACAACCTACTCCCCTCCCAGTTAGTACCTCTGACACTGAGAAAAGGGAGGGAGTAGAGTAGAGAGAGTAAATGAGGCCAGTCCTGAGCCGACAGCAGACAGGAGTAGCTGGATCTATGTCAGAAGCAGCAGCACAGCCATCTATGTACAGAGCTGCACAGCAACAAAATGATAGAATATTTTTAAACAAGACTTTTTAGAAAGTTGCGTACTTTTACATTTAGTACACAAATTTACAATATAAAAAAAGTGTACATAGCCTTTAAAAACCAGCTCTGCTATATTTTAAGGTACATATTTTCCATAAATACTTATAGAAATATCCACAATAATGCATTGGGGACTGGTGGATATTTTCCGCTCCCTGAGTGCTGGGACAGAAAGTGCTTGTGGCAATTATTAATACCTGCCACCAGCCCTTCTTCAGTATGGTAGATGACACGGCTAGACCTCCATAAGGTTGTAGATGTCCAGCTGCGTAGATTATTTCCTGTGGCATCTGGTACTAAGAAATGGTCCAAACCTAAATTTCTGTACTCAGCACAACCCGCTGCCCACATAGCGAGTCCAAAGAAGTCCTATAAGGGATTGTCTCTTCATCACAAACCCTTTTTAGAATGGAAGCCGATCTGGGTATTGGCATATCACCAG
Organism: Rhinoderma darwinii; assembly: GCF_050947455.1. Classification (NCBI taxonomy): domain Eukaryota; kingdom Metazoa; phylum Chordata; class Amphibia; order Anura; family Rhinodermatidae; genus Rhinoderma; species Rhinoderma darwinii. The sequence continues at coordinate 65,916,831 of NC_134695.1, read as the reverse complement.
GGGTCCGGTTTCAGAAATCCTCTGTAACTAGAAGTTATCCCCATGGGAAGCTGTGGAAACCATTAATTTCCCCTACAGCAGCCACCATCCAAATGCATGGCCAAGCATGTAACACATGGAGCGGCTCTTTGTTGGCAAATCTGCTTTGGCTAATAAAGCAGGGTACCGAGCAGGGTGATCATGGGACCCCCACCCTATGACTCCCATATCACCTAATAAGTAATATGGAAAGGGGCTGTCCTTGTGAGTCAGCCCCTTTAACAAATTCAATGGGAGTCTCCACTCTCCATATATTTAAAAAAAAAAATTTGGGCTCAGGCATCTCTGGCAGTATCACATGGCAGCTTATATTTTTGAAAATTAACCTCGCATGAGCCCATCTTTAATCCCGAGTCCCTCGCAGAGTTGTATAAAGTCTATAAAGTTATTTTATCATAAGTCGTGGTGGCACTTTTGATAACCAGGTAATGTTGCCAGTCCCTGCTGGGAAAGCTGATAAGGTACTAATTATGTTTCAGTTGTGAAAAATTACATGTAATTAGCAAGTAAATATTCATCATAATAATTGCACTGTCAGCGTTTCCCCCTCTGTATCTGTCTGCCATGCTGGAACCACATAGAGATGTGGATAAGAGCATCGTCTACAAAAGATCTATTACATTTAAAGGGACATGTCCGGATAAAGGAATACGACTTATATAGCACAATAGAATATGCATTTCTTCCAGGAGATGCTTCGCTCGTCTTTTCAATGCTTCAGAGATCATATACATTATTGGGCATCTTCACTTGGTGTAATAACATTGTCTCCTCTATTGGGAAATTTGTACAACATTGTAGGCAATAGAATAATTACAGAGTCAGAAGATGACCGTGATAACCAGGGCTGGACTTAGAGGGTCGAGCATCTCCTTCCTCCCTCCTGATGAAGGTGGCGCCAGAGGTCGAGCATCTCCTTCAGCCGCTCCTGATGAAGGTGGCGCCATAGATGGGTTAGCTCCTATGGTTTATAGTCACCAGGAATCTTAAAGGGGTTTCCATTACCTAAAAATTGATAGCCTATCCTCAGGATAGGCCATTAATATCTGATCGGTTGGGGTCCGACTCCCGACACCCCCGCCGATCAGCTGTTTTGAAGGTGGGTGCGCTGCTTCCTCTTCATTCCGGTCACTGCTCACACTGTGAATCACCGACACAGCAGTTGCGGTGGTTCACAACCTTCTCCCATTGAAGTGAATTTGAGAAAGCTGTAATAATGTGAACCGCCGCTATAAGTGTATCTATCGCTGCGGCCCCTTCAAAACAGCTGATCGGTGGGGGTGTCGGGAGTCGGATCCTGACCGATCAGATATTGATGGCGTATTATGAGGATATTTAATCAATTTTTATGGACAGGACAAACCCTTTAATCGTACAGTATATCTATTTTATTATGACATTACATATAACTGTTATCAGATACTTTATGTATGGAGATATTATTTGGTCACTGTATGTTGGTATTATTTGAGCACTATGTGGTGGTACAGATGTAGCCATTTTTATCTTGTCTTTTAACATATTAAATACACAGTGGCAAGAAACTTTAACTTGACTCTTTCAATGACTTTTCAATGGCTTTCGTTGTGTGATATCCCGATGCAGTAAGATATTAGAGTCAAGATAAACTTGGCTACATCTGCATTTACTTATTTTGTGGCTCTGCTACAAGGACACTGTACGATATATTATTTTTGCAGTGTATGATGAATGTTGCACTGTATAGCATTATTAGGCAACTTTAATAAAGTGTTATTTTTTTTAATGTATGGCACTCATTAGGCATTATATGGTATGGGTATTTGTGCAGTGTATGACAGTACACTATATTGGGGAGGGGAGCAACAGAAGAAAATACGCAGGGCACCATCCAACATCCAGCTTAACAGGTTTGGTTGTTTCTCTGTCCGCGACAGCAACTTCCGATGGGTTCCCCGATTGCACTAAGATTTTCCGCCTCTGGAAGTAAACAGTGAATACTGCTGTTTTATTACAAAGATCTTGAAACCCGCGAGTATATTAGACAATAACATAACTTTTAATTATACAATAAACAAACCGTATTTGAGAATTGGGAATACCCCTTTAACACTCCCTTCAACTCTGTATCAAAAGTGGCAAGCTTATACTGGGCCATATGATGATGAGACCAGTCAGTCCTAGGTCACATGGAATTTTTGGCCAAGCAGAAAAATATCTGCCTCAAAATTTTTTCAGGTGTTTTGAGGCAGATTTTGAAATGCAAGAACTTTTTGACGATTTATGTTGACGCTTTTTTGGGTGTTTTTTAAAGCATTTTTTTTTATTAAGCAAATGCAAAAACCGTGGATGTTTTTTGAGTCAAAACCGCATCAAAAACGCCCCAAACGAATGGAGCGTTTTTTTTCCTGCCTCTCGTTGATTTTTATGGAGGTTTAGAGGCGGAAATGGCTCCAAAACAGAGCATGATTCTTTTTTTTTACAAGTGGTCAAAAACTGTACTGGAAATAAAACACCTCTACCTCCCATTAAAGTCAATGGATGGAGATTTGGGCGTTTTTTGGCGCTGATTTAGACGCGGTTTCTGTGGCACAGTCAGTGACAAAAAACACCAAGTGAACTGGTTCTTAAATGTACATGTGTTAACGGGTTGTTCTGCCAAATGGTGTATTGAAGGGGTTGTCTTATAATGACAATTCATGTCCTTTTGCCCTAATGGGGCATATGGATGTCATACAGGAGAGTCACCAGCTAGGCCCGATTCTATGAGTCAGAACAGAAAGCAGCTCTGCAAGAGCAGATTCTATTATGGCAAACTAGAGCCATTCATGTATTACATCTAAAAACTGAATGGGCGCCATGTAATAATACATTTTCCCTGCCGGCCACGCCATACCCAGCAGAAACCAACTGTTTGCTTGGGGGGCCGGGAGCCAGGCACGGTTCCAAACTGAAAGGGGTATTTTCTGATGAAACAACCACTTTAACATGGGGTAAGATGGTGCCGCAAAACCACGCTTTTACATTCTAGGGGTGGGGGAGAACAAATAAACCAATAGATATTCACACAAGCCATACATTGAATTAAAAAAAGAACTTTACAAAAACTTCTTCAGCACTAGTGAGCCTGCTTGTTGACGGTTTCCAGGTATTTTTCTACATCACAGAACGTAAAGAAATTCAAAAACAACAAAAAGTTATTAAAAAATGATAAAACAATTGTTAACAATTTTTATTTGTAGATTTTAGAACCAATGTGGAGTTTCCCTGTAAATCTGCATTTTATAGTACAAAAACATTGCAGGATGATATTGTTTCTTGTGGGGCATCACTTCTTCAAGTGGTAATGGAACTTTTGAAATAATTTACATCGTGTATAAAATTGAGATCAGGGATCAGGCACCTTTTCTGTACAGATCCAGTTAATAGATGTAAGTAAAATGCTGGTGTTAAATAAGTCAGAGTTAAGTCGTTGCTGAATGATATCATTAGTAAGGCTCTAATTACCCCGCAGATTCTCGGCAGAAGACACCGTAACCCAGATAAATGCCAAGCTGATCTGTCTTTTGTGGTCAAACAACGTCTACCTTCTAATTAACTTTACTTTGTGAACCCATTACTTTGGTGATAATTAAGCCCCGAGCAGCAAATTATTGTCATCATTTACAATGTCTCACTTCTAAAGCGAGAAGGAAGGGTGGAATATTTTATTTTTATTCCCTCCATTGTGCCCTATTCCCTTCTTATTTATGTCTCGCACCAGTTGGTGTTTTTGAAAACACATTTCTTCGAGTCAAAAACATTTCACATCCGAAAACATTCATATAGCAACGTATTCTGTTCACCGGCTGGATGAAGACGCTCGGAATGTTCTGTATCAATATCATAAGAGAACATTCCACATTCATCATGGTGTGTGGGGCAGATTTAGGCGTAAACTAAGACGAAAAAAATCGCAATATGTTTACTTACACTGGATACAATTCTGTCCATGGTCATGTGATGGACACACAGATGAAGACACAGCTCTGATACACGTACTGTAACGAGCCGTGAACTATAACATGACCAAACCAGAATTGTATCAACTGGAAGAAAACAATGAAGGTTCCAACTGAATAACAACAAGCAGAGATCTTGAAAACCGTGAGGAATTATTGGGTCAGGGGCTGGGGTAAGTATTGAGAGGGCTCATTGGCTGAGCCCGCTCCATAAGTTGAATGTGTCACCAGTATGTTACAGCCAACACTTCAGTGCTACAAGTGTGATCCCTCTCCTTTTACCCCTTTAGATGTACGGTCAATAGACACCACAGCATCTAAGTCATTAGAAAGAGGGGGTGTCCCCCTCTTATGTCCCAACACCCTCCACGCGCTGCAATTGCGGGGTGTCGATGGTTGTCATGGCGGCCTGGGAGCCTAATGAAGGTCCCCGGGTCTGCCATCTTTGTGCACCAAATAAGTCAGGTCTTGATAAGCGCCTGAAGTTAGTATTGCAGTATATTGTGCAAGTGATCCAATGATCGCTGGTTCAAGTCCCCTAGTGGGACTAATAAAAAAGTCAAATACAGTTAAAAAAAAGAAAATTGAATAAATAAAATATATTAAAATTAAAAAAAAAACTTTTCCCATTTACCAGAATCTCAGTTTTTTTGTCACTTCACCTACCACAAAAAAGGGAATAAAAAGTGATCAAAGACTTGCATGTACCCCAAAATGAAACCAATAGAAACTACAGGTCGCCCCTCAAAAATAAGCCCTATACCGCTCAATCGATGCATAAATAAAAAAGTTATTTTTTACAATCAGTTTTTTCCTTGTAAAAGTAGTAAAATATAAAAAACATATAAATTTGGTATCGCCGTAATCGTACTGACCAGAATAAAGTTAACTTGTCGTTTTTACTGCACAGTGAACGCCGTAAAAACGAAACCCAAGAAACAATGGATACATCACTGTTTGTTTGTTTTTTTTATTTTCCAACCCACAAAGATTTTTATTCCAGTTTCCTCGTACATTATAAGGTACAATAAATGGTGCCATAAAAAAGTACAACTCATTCCGCCAAAATGAAAGCCCTCCTGCGGCTATATCGATAAAAAAAACCAAAAAAAGTTATGGCTTTTGGAAGGTCGGGAGTAAAATGAAAATCCGAAAAATGGTTGCGGAGGGAAGGGGGTTATTTGCTGAAACCGGAGAACCCCTTTAAGGGCTGGATAATCCCTTTAATAGGTCTGCGATGGTGACAGTTCACACCGTGTCTGACGTATTGGTAAGAATAAGATAGCAGCAATCGCATCTTTTCCCGCGAGCGCTGAGTTAGACACCGATGCAGAAACCATTTTCTAGTTCGAGCATATGTAAAGTGAGGGAACATTTGCAGAATTTATTGCGGATAATAGCAATAAACATGAAGGAAAGAAACATGAACGTTTAAGTTCATGATTAAAAAATGAATAAGTGCATTCTAATGTTTGCTTATAATTCTATCCGAAGTGTTTCCTGATTGTTTTTCACTGTCTGAAGGAACAGCCGGGAAGGAAAAATATTGTAATTAATTGCCGTGTTTTTCTCCTTTTCTTCAAACAAAATAGACGATGTTTGTATGGCATAAATTGTGCCTCACATTATAAAGAAGAAGCGCAGAAGATCCATATTAAAGGGGTTGTACGAGATTAGAGAAAAAAAACGGGTCTGCCTTTCTTTCAGAAACAGCGCCACTAATGTCCAGAGGTCGTTTCTGGTATTGCAGCTCAGCCCCATTCAAATCTGGAAACCTAATCCCGATCTAGCTCTGCGGATGCAGTTTATGGGACTGATATGATGTGTCGATATAGGGAACCCTCTATGGGCTATAAAATGGCAGCAACCACAAGTTTCTCTCGCATCCTAGAATAATAGCCGAACTTATCCATAGGGCCCCATTTACTCAACATATGGTCCTTTTGGCGTACATTTTGGGGGTAGGAACTAACATACCTATTATGTAACTATACTGAGAAGTCTAGTCGGCTAGGTTTTCAGTGCAGAGGTATCCTACAAATAAACGTAAACCGCGCCGCGGACATTTCCCTATGCATAGGACCCTGTGGCCAACTTATGACCCTGTATGGTTTACAGTTGGATATATTGGGGCATTATGTTCCGCGCATATGCGGAGAGATTTTTATGGCGTATGCACTGAACTTTAAGCTCGAAAATAGATTTTCTGAGACTCCGTTTGTCTATAAAATGTGGCTCATTTATTTATTTATTTCTATGACCCACTATATATTTCTGCCTGTCAGGTCTAGTTTTATCCTGTATAAATTTAAAGGGTTTTAAGGCATGCACAGCCACCTCCCAATTTAGCCCCCGTCTGGAATCGTCAGCTGGCGGTCGCCTCCCCATGAAAGACAGGGGTCGTGTGACCCCCATTCTCGATATTGGTGCGTGTCCAAGAGCTGGGACCCGCATCTATCAGACATTCATCACATAAACTGTGAATATGCCATACATTTCCGAGTTGGGAAAATCCCTTTTAGACAGAATTAAAAGCTATGCGGAGACCAAAAATTATTATTGGTGTAGTCCCTGCAGTATGGGAGTACACTCGCTAATATACAATTCGATTTTTATAGCGCTGCCGGGGGACCGGAGGTCTAGTTGCACAGTCTTCTTTGATGATGATACTACTCTTCATCATGTGACCGGCCCCGCTGTACTCTATGTAATCGCTGTACTACTTCTCCTGCTTGTACATGGAGTACAGCGGAGCCGGTCACGTGAAGAAGAGTCGTATCGCCATCAAAGAAGACTGTGCAAATCTATGAAAATCTCAGAATGATTGTAGAATGTATATCAGCAGTGTACTCACATACTACAGTGACTACACTGCTAATACTTTTTGGTTCCCACATAACCCCTTTAATAACTTTGCTCCATTGTCACCAAAATTTGCCAAATTTATTAACAGAGTGTGAAATTTTTTGGTGCAAAATCCATATGATAAATACACCAGCCATGAAGCCATTTATATTTTCCTACAAAATACCATCGTCTTCTGATTGTATTTGTGTAAGAAGTAACTGTCATGCCCACACGGCGCTTAAAGGGGCAAGGGGAGGTATATAAGTAAGGCTCTGTTCACATTTCGTTATTGCACTACATTCAGCATATGTGCTGGGAAAACTCGCGGGACATGTACCACAAGTAATTATAGGACCTCATTAACCTGGCGTATGCTAAAAGAGCACTCTTCTGAAATACGCCTGGCCTGTATACATAAAGTATACTTTTTTTCCACTAATTGTGTGGTGGACTATGCTATTCCATACCGTGGCATACAGTAAAATAACGTACTGTATACTACACGGTATAGAGTTTTTTTAAATGGGGTTTTATGGCCGATGTATGAAACTCTATGTCTCAGAGCCTTCCGTCAAGGGTAGGACTGGCCCACCAGAGGATGGATACTCCGGTGGACCAAGACTTTGACCCAATAATGAGTCCCAAAAGGTCCAGCAAAAGACAACCCCATTTGAAGCAGACTTGAGAGCCAATCACTTGCTACCAAGGTCTATTGCTTTTGGGTGATTCCCATATAACTTATTAGACTTTATTGACAATATGTCCTCTGTGTACAATGATAACAACAGGTGGATGTGCACGTATTTTGTATAGATGGACGGTGGACTCTCAGAATCATTCCCTCTGGTGGGCCTAAGGGACCCCAGTCCGACGCTGCTTCAATTGGAGGAATATGTTGAAAAATATTCCTGATATATATTACGAACTGAAGGTTTAAACGCAAGGTAAACAGAATATAAATACCATATTTTTTTCTTATGTTGTACACAGTGGAGTCCCATTTTTATGACCAGCAGCTAATATCCAGAGTAACCGCCATGTAAAGCACGGACAGCAGCTAGACGGGCGGGGAGTGATCAATAAGGTGCTGGTCGGTGGTCTCCGGTATCTGACGCCATGCTGACTGCAGAGCATCCCACATTTTCTGGAGGGTGCGTGGGGGAGGATCCATAGAGCGAACAAGACGATCGAGGCCCCAGAGATGCTCAATTGGGTTGAAGTCTGGAGAATTAGGGGCCAGGGAAGTACTTGGAGGTCTTGGTCGTGCGCCTCCAACCACTGTCGGACATTTCTAGCCGTGTGACATGTCGCATTGTTTTTCTGGAAGATTCTATCTGCTCCAGGGAGGACAATCAGCATGTATTTGGGGGACGTTATCTGGAATGATGGATTCATACCCAAATCGGTTCAGAGCCTTCCACACGGATGAGTGGCCCAGAGAATGTGATGAAATAATCCCCCGGACCATAACGCTTCTGCCACCGGCTTGTGTTCTTCCAGCAATGCTTGCAGGGTGTTTGTTCTCTGATGGTTCTCGCCTGACACACCAACGTCCATCCGTTTCATGAAGTAGAAAACGTGACTCATCGGAGAAGACAACCCTTTACCAATCATCGGTGGTCCAATTCCGATACTGCCGTGCAAACTGAAGCCTTTATTTTCCGCTTCACCTTTGTTACATCGGAGCAGTGACCATCCGTCGGCTTCAGAGCCCCATACGCAGTAGGTTCGCTGAACTGTTGTATTAGACACGTCTGGTAGCCCCCCAGTTGATTTTCAGAGTGAGCTGCTCCACTGTAGCGTGTCGTTCGGTCCTCGCGCACCTTCGTAGACGACGTTCACCTCTCACATCAATGGAGCGTGGTGCTCCATGGTTTCCACGTCGGTTATTCCCAATGGTTCCATTTGTCCACTCACGATACACTGTCACCACAGCAGCACGAGAACAGTTCACAAACTGCGCTCTGAGAAATACCTGCACTCTGGGCCCGAAAGCCGACAATCATCCATTATTACAACTCTGATAAATCGCCCCTTTTACCCATGGCAACAACAAGTGATATGTATTCAGACCACCTATCACACGCCTTATATACCCACCAAGCCGGCCCACGACACACCACTTCCTTCATGGGCTGCGCGCTGCCGACGTCGGAAGTAGGAGGTCGTCATCATATGGGTCTCGACTGTGTATATGTTTATATATACTGTCTTTTTTTTTGTTTATGTCCGCAAAAAAACTCCTGTAATATAGATCTTCAGGTAGTTCCCCTTTAAGGGAGATCAAGAAACGATAAAGTTAAAAATAACTAAAAAAACATTAATTGTCATATGCACATAGCAACGCCTGTGGTTACTAATTCTGACCTTTCCATATCAACTGATCAATTCGTTATAAACGGCCGTTATTTCAGTAAAAAAAAAATATTGTGTTTCGTCGTGTTTTGTATGATTTAATATAGACACAGCTTCAATATTTTTAAATTACAATCTTCAGATGCTTAGCGCAAAAAAACGGAGTGTTTTTCTTCCATCAGACACAATAACATTGTTCCATTTCTTTTTCTCTGTGAGATTATTGATTTGCCTTGGGGGGAAAATTGCTACTTTTTGTGTGATTTTTTTTTCACCAATTTCTGTTATTTTTTTCCTTCTCCTGCCGAGAGAAATATGAAATGGCCATTTGAACAAGTTGCAATATAAGAACAAGAAAGATGTGGCACCTGGAATATGATTTAAATCGGCTTCACGTTGTTATATGCTGCGTAGGCTTTCAAATACTCATAACTTGGGGGTCCGTGGGTGGGTACTACAAAATAGCACAATACTACTTGGTGCCATCTGCACAAAAAAAAAAAGCTCCCCCTGCTGGTCAGAAATGTGATCCAGCACTGGTTCTCAGATCCTGGCAACCAAGACCAGAAGCCACCAGTGACAATAACGGATCTACATAAGAGTGTGGCGATCCGGGGTTGTCACTCATAGGCTACAGATTCTGTTACTAAGCAACAGCTTGAATACATTCAGGTCGCATCTTAGCCAACAGGGTGGTTCAAAAAATGTGGGGGGGAACTTGTATAGTAAAGGGCAGCATAAGCTTCTGGCAGTTTAGTAAGGAGAGGCTCAAGGAGGCTGAAGTAAATAATGGCGACTTTGTGGTGGGGTAACTGTTGGCACCGAAGACTGTAGACGCTACCAGGGGCAAACACAGGATTTTTAAAGGAGGGTTTCCAAACGCATACTTTTTAAATCAAGTCATTTTTGCCAGGCTCCTGCTGGTTTTTACGCTACGAGTATTGGTCTACACATATCGTATCGACCAGCCTAGCCATTAATATTACAAGCTCTAATATAAAGGGCCGAGCTAGTGGATATGTGCTGACCAAAAACTAGCATAAATAGTGCCACACTCAGTGCCCCCTGTAAATAGTTTCACAATGCTCCCTATACATAATGCCATACACAGTGCCTCCTGTAGATAGTGCCACTGTGCCCATGTAGATTGTACCACAGTGCCCTCTCTAGATAATGCCACGGTGCTACAAAAAGCACACTCACCTGTCCCTGTTCCCACGTCGTCATCCAGCAATGCAGGCCTGGCTTCCTCTGACCAAAACCTGCTCCAGCAGAATGATGCAGGCAATGCGATGATGTCATCATTCCGCCTACATCACAAGAAAAGCGGCGAATGCCGGGGAAGGGAATTGGTGGTTCCCTTGCCTTGCCAGCGATGTCAATGGCATCCACGTCCTAAGGAAACGTAACAATTGAGTCCAATTGTTTATTAGAGCCTCCAAAACCAGCGGGGATCGCCGGGGGCCCCTGATCACAGGGGGGTTTATGGGCAACTGGAAAATCCCCCGCGTGCGCCCCAGACTACTTATTTGAGCAGTTTTGTACTATGTGGAAACAGAAAAGCACCAATGATACTACAGTGTAGCTGTATGTGTGGGACTCTCTGTGGACTGTTTGACACCGTGTTTTCAGAGTATAGCACTGCGGTGGGGGGTCCTTATCCCTAAGGCCTCATTTACACGAGCGTATTATACGCGCGTGCGACGCGCGTGCTTTTCACGCGTGTCGTACGCACCTATAATAGTCTATGGGGCTGTTTAGACGATGCGTGAATTTTGCGCTGCGTGAGTGCGTTGCGTAAAACTCACGACATGTTCTATATTCTTGCGTTTTTCACGCAACACGCACCCATTGACTTCAATGGGTGCGTGAAAACAACGCATGCCACACTGACGGTCCTGCGTTGCATGCGCGAAAATCACGCAAGAGCTGTCAAACTCCTGAATGTAAACAGAAAAGCACCACGTGCTTTTCTGGTTACAAACATCCAAACGGAGTGTCAAATTAGAGATGAGCGCACCGAACTTCACCGGGTTCGGCAAAACTCGTTTTGACCGAAACCGGTAAAAAATGTTCGGGTACGCGACGTCAGGAGACAGTCACTGTCCACGGTGCTGAAAGCGTTAAACTGGTTCAGCACCATGGACAGTGACTTCCGCTCCGAAAATCCATGAACCTGTAAAAAAAAAAAGACGTTCTGACTTACCGATAACTCCGGTCCGACCTCCCGGGATGACAGTTAAGTCCAAGTGACAGCTGCAGCCAATCACAGGCCAAGCACAGGCTGCAGCCAATCACAGGCTGCAGCGGTCTCATGGACTGCGGCGTCATCCTGGGAGGTGGGGCCGGATGACGAGAGAGGGACGCGTCACCAAGGCAACGGCCGGGAGACCGGACTGGAGGAAGCAGGCAGTTCATGGTAAGTTTGAACATCTTTTTTTATTCACAGGTTGGTGTATATTGTGATCGGCATTCACTGTCGAGGGTGCTGAAAGAGTTACTGCCGATCAGTTAGCTCTTTCAGCACCTTGGACAGTGACGGGCGTCGACTAGCCTCATCTCTATGATGGCGGCTGCGCGAAAATCACGCAGCCGCGCATCATACACGGATGACACACGGAGCTGCCAAGTGCCTTTTGCGCGCGCAAAACGCAGCGTTTTTTGCGCGCGCAAAACGCACACGCTCGTGTAAATGAGGCCTAAAGCTGTACAGTATATCTGAGAAATGTCTGTCTTGGAGGTGAAAATTACTTTCTTGAAGTAAACAGGATGAAATGCCACAAGGAATCCAGGGATGGAAATGACCCTTTCCTCTCCAGAAATACCCTGTGGTTCCATTTTTCTATGGACAGTTGTTTCCTGTAGACTTTCTAAATGCTAATTTGAGGCGATCAATATCTGCAGTGACCCCCAAACAGCGTCTATTCGTTTTCCTCTGGGACCACTTCCCATGACCAAACAACGTGCAACACACTTACAGCCAAGGATTTCCCAAGACGGTCGGACTTCACACATCCTCTGTGACAATGATTCAAAGATTACAACATTAACTATTCCCCCGTGACCTATTACGTGTTGTTTCCATGTGTGTGTCACCAGTCTACACATTAGCGTGCACATCAATGAACTTACACAGCACCACCATTATGTAGGCGTAGATACTGGTTTGTTTTGGTACTTGATTTCCGAGAAATTTCCAAGGTAGAACAAGGACAAGAGCTGAAACAAAATAAAATCTCAAGTATTCTTTGTAGTAAAAAACAATGGTGTGGAGAGATAGATGAGAGAGAGAGAGAGAGAGAGAGAGAGAGAGAGAAAGAGAGAGAGAGAGAGAAAGAAAGAAAGAGAGAGAAAGAGAGGGAGAGAGAAAGAGTGAGAGAGAGAGAGAGAGAGAGAGAGAGATAGAGAGAGATATGAGAGAGAGAGAAAGAGAGAAAGAGAGAGAGAAAGAGAGAGAGAAAGAGAGAGAGAGAAAGAGAGAGAGAGAGAAAGAGAGAGAGAAAAAGAGAGAGAGAGAGAAAGAGAGGGAGAGAAAGAGAGAGAGAGAAAGAGAGAGAAAAAGAAAGAGAGAGAGAGAAAGAGAGAGAGAAAGAGAGAGAGAGATATGTGGTAGATAGATAGATAGATAGATAGATAGATAGATAGATAGATAGATAGATAGATAGATAGATAGATAGATAGATAGATAGATAGATAGATAGATAGATAGATACGGGATAGATAGATAGATAGATAGATAGATAGATAGATAGATAGATAGATAGATAGATAGATAGATAGATATGAGATAGATAGATAGATAGATAGATAGATAGATAGATAGATAGATAGATAGATAGATAGATAGATAGATAGATAGATAGATAGATAGATAGATAGATAGTAGCCCAATAAATTAAAGCTTCAGGTCCGAAGTTTTTGTTTAAAGTTTCTAAAGTTATTAACAATTTCCTGGAATCCATGGAGAAATCCGTCCGTCCAGCATTGGAATAATTTTCTCTTTCCACCAAATCAGTCTCCACTCGCTCTCTGTGCAAAGTCCCTGTATTTTATGACAGTCTCTCAAATAATTCTAGCCGGATATTTCTACCTGCAGTTTTGATTATAAATATTTCCAGGATAATCACCACCCCCCTCGTCTAATCCTCCAGTTATGGCCGCACGGTTACATTTCAGCAAAATATAACTTTGAGTAACCTGCGGATAGCGAGAACCCGAGGAACAGATGCAATTACTGAGAAAGGTAAAATGACAAAATGACGGGCTGCAGGATTAGCTCGCCGGCGTGATGTGACTGACTCTCAGGCCTCCCAGTGTTAAGGTCGACCCTGACGGTAACCTCGAAGTGTCTGCGTAACTGTTCCCGGGCTCGGAATTAATAGTCGTGAAATGTGTCATGGGGCAAGTTCAACAGAAAAGTACTGGATACCTAAAGACACGACTCCTGCGTTATACGATTTCTTCCTTCTTAGTTCTTTCGACCCAAAAAAAGGAGCAAAAAAAAAATTTCAAATTTGTGCCGGTTCTATCATAATGACGCCAATATCTAATTTTACCAATTATTAGTAAATACCTTTGATGCTCGGAAAGAAGAGTGAAAACGGTTGTGGTCGTCATGAGCGCTCAGCCGTTTCATGTCTGTTCGTTTTTTTCTGGAAAGCCGATGTATCGGAGTACAGGCTCATAGTATGCCGAAACATTGAGTTCTGGAAAAAGCCGAACAGAAGAGAAGCGGCTGAGCTGTCACACGAGCGCTTCTGCCGCTTAGTTTTAGCGATCGGTGGGGGTCTCAGTGCTCGGACCCCCACCAACCAAAACTTCTGACCTGTCACTATGACAAGTCAGAAGTTTGTTGAACGTTTAGTTACCCTTTAAGTTACTCCTCTGCAGCCAACTCTGATCTAAAGAACCGACTAATCTAAGACTAGGGTTGCCACCAGGCCAGTAAACCACCGACTAAGATGGCATTAACACGCCGGTGCCAGTAATTATGCGTAATAATTATATTTGTATTAGGTACTCCTCCTTTATCCAGCCCTAGCAACATCAACAGGGAAAGTACTAGGTCAAGTCTGACACCAGCGGGAGAAGGCAGCAGAGAGCCAGAGGATCCACAAAAATCCGAGCTCCGAATCTCATGCTCCTCTTCACACAACCGTAGAGTTAAATGCCATGTACACCCCTGAAAACTTTTTTTTTTAATAAAACATTCTATCAGTGTTTTTGGTGCAACTTTCTTATTACCTTTTCTTAAAAACTATTTTTACTTTTTCAGATACAGCTGCTTTGTATCCCGTATACAGAGCAGCTGTATCATGCGCTGAAACCTGAAATCTGTTACATGTGATCATTAACAGCTCGATCCTGTGTGTCAGGACCCGCTGTCACAAAACCCGTCAGTCCCGTTGACCTGACGGATACAGATCTTAGCGCTAGATACAAACTGATGACAGGTTCCCTTTAATAGTATGCAGCAAGCTCCTATGATCCCCCTAGTGGTGGCTGCAGGCAGATAGAATTGTATTATTTAATTATATGTCTATTTGGAGCACTGTATCAGAAAAATGAAGCTCTGAACCCTCTAAATATTTGTTAAAAATTAATGCGCGCAAAATTTGGGACTTATTAATATGGGATGGACACAAACTATGGGGTGTTTTTGTCTCATCTCTGTAACCTAAGCAGATTCTAAGCATTAAAAGGTATTTTTCCCATCATAAAAATGTATGGCATATGTAGAAGATGTCCGATAGTTGCGGCTCCCACCTTTCGCATCTTCAGAACATGGGACCCGCGTCATACATCTTATGCATAGGCCATAAATGTCTATGTTAAGAATACCCCTTTAAAGACAACTGAAGAGTATTATAAAGCTCTGCCCATCCCCCGTCATCAGAGAGCAGGTCCATCATGTCTAGGTGGCGGGGTGTCAGGTCTGGCATCTTTATGAAGGTTGCATTTCTAAACCTGTCCTGTCTCTCATACGGCGCGCTCCTTTAATTATTACAGGATTTATGAATTGTTGCTCTTATTGATTATTTCTCCACATATAAATCCTGCTGCTTTATAAAGGAGTGACCTTCTGCAGTGCAGATTCGCAGAGTCAATTAATGGAAGCCCTCGGGATAAATATCTCGCTATCTGGGTTTTTCGTGCGGGTTGTTGTTGCTCCAGACGACGCGGTGTCTGGAGCGCTTGCTTTTCTCTTTACCACATGGAATAATCTTGTAATGGGGACATAATTCACCACTCAATACTGAACATTGTGCGGCTGCTTGAGATGTTTATGAAGGATATTATTGAGCTGACTAGTCCCACTCAGTCCCTGCAGGGACTATCTGTCTGGATATCTATCGCTCGCTCTATCAGGTCACTGTAATAGCCCATGAAAGTGCCTGGGACATACACACCAGCTAATTGGCTGGAAGGTTGTAATTATGCAGATGTAGCAGAGATGAGTTTGTTATTGTGTTCTAGGTCTGCATGCTCTGTGTATTGGGATGACTTTCCGAACTAAATGGTGCAATAGGGTTTTTTTAAAAAGGTAAAATTACTAATAACACATTAAAGGACATAAACGCCGGGTTCCCACGGGTCGGATACGCTGCGTAAAAACTGTCCGTGTCCGAAAAGGATCCTGCAGCACCTTCCGTCCGAAAAACTGAATTTCCGCTGCAAAATGCAGCCTTGGGGAAAAATACAAAACGTTCATACTTGCTCCCTCCCTCTTTCCTGCGTGTAGTCTGCCCTAGGCTGGGTTCACACCGAGTTTTTTGACGCGGAAACTGCGCCGCAAATTTCGCCAAAAACCGGCCGAAAATGCCTCTCATTGATGTCAATGGGAGGCGGAGGCGTTTTCTCCCGCAAGCGGTATAACCGGCTCGCGGGAGAAAGGAGGGACATGCCCTATCTTCGGCCGTTTACGCCTCTGACCTCCCATTGACATGAATGGGAGGCAGAGAAAACTTACTTCGCAGCGTTTTTTGCACTCAATGGCCGCGGGCGAAAAACGGCGCGAAAATCGGCGTGCAGGCAGAGGAAAATCTGCCTCAAACTTCCAAACGGAATTTTGAGGCAGATTTTCCGCCTGCAAAAAACTCAGTGAAAACCCAGCCTTACTAAGATGACGTTGCAGGCCATGTGACGCTGCAGCCTGTGATTGGCTGCAGCAGTCACATGGGATAAAACGTTATCCCAGGAGGCCGGACTGCAGGAAGAAGGAAAGAGTTCTGGTTAAGTATAATTTTTTTTTTCCTGAGTTCCGATCTTTCGCTGCGATTCTGCCGCAAAATTCTCAACACTTGGCTTTCTGTTGCGGGTTTTGAATTCAATAGGTAAAACCTGCAACAGAAAATCAACGAAAACGCAGATTAAATTGACATGCCGCGGATTTAGATTCCGCACCGCAGGTCAATTTATTAACGTTTACGCTGCAGTTTTTTTCTAAATCTCACCCACTTTGCTGCTACTGTAAATGCTGCAGAATTTCCGTACAGAATTCTGTTGCGGAAATTCTGCAGCGTTTACGCTACGTGGGAACCCGGCCTTAAGGGTCTATTCATATGCAGCAGATTTGTTGCAGTAATTTCTGTGACTGTCTATTCCTATGAATTTCATGCACGTGCTGCAGAAATAACCCATTCAAATGAATGAAACTGATTATCAGTCACAGAAATAAAAAATTAAATCCTTTTTAAAATATTCTACTACTTAATGTACACAGCTACTATGCACACCCATGTGTTCCCAGGGTTACAGACTACAGACCAACCCTGTGTAGTCTGATCCTGCAGACTCTAATGAACCTGAAAATTCAGGTGTGACTGCAGCTAACCCCAAATTTGCTAAACAACCACAAATATTTTATAGAAGTATGGAGTGGTTTTGTTGCGACTAAGAAAATTGCAACAACAAAAAAATGATCGGGACCCCCGTTCCTGCGTTTCAGTCCCCCGGCTTTCCTGTATCCAAAATGGCCGACGCGGTCTCTGACTTTCCTATGGAGATGTTCTTTGCAAGTCTGAGACATGTCCCCTCCACTGCCCTCCAATGGACCAGCGCTGGTGACGACTGAAAGGTCGCTTTAACTTCAATACTGGCTGTAGAAATTCATATGCACTGAGCTCCCCCTAGTGGTGGTTGCAGGCAGCCAGAATGTTATCAGTTAACTTTATGACTGTTTTAAGAGGATTTAAAGATCTATGTGTGAAAACCACCGACCCTGATAAAAAATATATGAAGAAATTATATTGGATATTAACTTTAATAAAAAAAATAGATTTGATATGATTTTAGTTTGAACTCTCACTAGCAATAACTGTACTGAAGAATCTCAACAGAAGAATCAGAGAATCCCCTTACTAATGTAGTATGTGCCATATTGTCCTTTTACCCTCATTATAAAGTCTTCTGATTAGTTTGTTCGTAAAAAAAATGATTACAGCCTGTATTATTTTTCTCAGAAACAGCCCCACTCTTGTCCATAGGTTGTATTTGGTATTGCAGGTCAGGCCCATTCACTTAAATGGGAAGTTCTGCAATACCAGAAACATCCAGCAGACAAGAGTAGCACTGTTCCAGGAAAAAAAAAGAACAATTTTTCTAATCCTGGAGAGCCACTTTCATTTCACCGTCCCCAGATAGCGACTTATCTGTGCCCCTTCCCCATTGGAACGTATTGCACTTAATGTTTTTGCCACCAGATTTTAACAAATTGGTGTACGATTCTCCATTGCACCTATTGCATTCAATGTTTATGCCACCAGATGGCGACCTGTTAGCACACCTTAGCTGAAATTGTCCTCGACATTCGGCTCTCCAGCTGTTGCAACACTACAACTCCCAGCATGCTTCCAGGCAACAGTTATAGGTTGCAGAATACATTGAAGTGAATATCAGTGGGATTCTCGGTTTCGGTATTTTCCAACAGTAATTAGAGCAGGACAGGTGGACGCCGCGCTCTTAATATATTTCTGCCGTATGCTTAACGACTATTTTTCAGCTTATTTTTACACTTGCAGGAAACCAAGACGTCATTTACAATATTATATTCTGCAAAAAAAATGAAATCCCAGTGGCTGGTTATGAACTGCTGGACTTTTTATTTAATCTTTGCCTTTAACAGGCAGAATCCCCAGTAGGCAGCAATAAAATGAGAAGCAGGAGGCGCGAGTATTTATTGACATGTTTAGAATAACCTGACATTGAGTGTCAGCGCTGCGGGAGGAGGGAGGGAGCTGGAGAGGCAGGGTGAGGGATCGAGAGAGAAAGAAGTGACAGTAACAGAATGAGTGAGACGGAGAGAGAAGGGAAATAAGGTGAGATTAAGGTTCTTTTCCGCAACGGAATTTGTTGCGGAAAATCCGCAGAAAATACAATAGCAGTAAAGTGGATGAGATAAAACAGATCTCCTCCACACGCTGCGTAAATACTGAGCGGAAAAAATGCTCAGAAATTGACCTGCGGTGCGGAATTTTATTCCGCAGCATGTCAATTGTATTTCTGTAAACGCTGCTTATTTGTTGCGCGTTTTCCCCATTGAATTCAAATCCCCATTAAATCTCGCAACAAATAGCAGTTGTTGCATTTTTTGCGGCAGGTTCGCCGCGATTCCGCCGCAAAAGACACAAGTCAGAAAAAAAATCTCATACTTACCCAGACGTTTGTGTTCCTCCCTCTAGCGTGGCCTCCTGGGATGACGTTTCATCCCATGTGACCGGTTCAGCCAATCACAGGCTGTAGCGGGGGTCACATGGGATGAAACATCATCCGGGGAGGCTGGCCTGGATGACGTCAGAAGGCCGGCCTCCTGGGATGACAGCCTGTGATTGGCTGCAGCGGTCTCCTGAGATAAAATGTCATCCCAGGAGGCCGGCCTGCTATCAGGCCAGTCAAGTCCTGCAGTTTTCCTCAGCGGACATTATGGGTCGAAAAACTGCACTACAGTTTGGTGCTGTTTTTTGACTGGAGTTCCCTGCGACGCACAGGGCGGATACGCTGCGTGCTTTTATGCAGCGCATCCGCCCCGTGTGAGCCTAAGATGTCAAATAGAACATTTAGGGGGGAAATGCAGAAATGTAAATAATATTTATCAACAAAATTGGCATATAAATACTGAATAATAATAATAATAATAATCATCATCATCATCATCATCATCATTGTTATAATGGTAGTTCCTGTACCGGCCACCAGATGGCACCATTGGTGTTGAGCAATGATGTTTGTATATCAATTTGTCCAGGATTAGAAAAACATGGTCGCTTTCTTCTAAGGGTATGTGCACACACACTAATTACGTCCGTAATTGACGGACGTATTTCGGCCGCAAGTAACGGACCGAACACAGTGCAGGGAGCCGGGCTCCTAGCATCATACTTATGTACGATGCTAGGAGTCCCTGCCTCGCTGCAGGACAACTGTCCCGTACTGAAAACATTCAAGCCATGGAATATCTTGGCTTAATAACACATCCGAACCGCAGCCTGTTTGTACCATTGTATGCTAACTATTAATAAGACTTTCTGAGTATAAAGAATCTGTCAACACCAGCTTGTTGACGGTTTCCGGGTAACAACAGAATATATTTTTCCAACATTGCGGAGGGCCAAACTAAATAGAAAAATACGAGATCATGGAAATATATAACATCATTCATAGATTGTTAAGCTGGAGGCAGTAATGGCTGCATGCAGGATCAATAGCAAAACCAATATGGGCTCCCGCTGGGGTCGGCAATCGGTCAGCCACTCAGCAGCAGAACCCTTTCCCAGATAAGTGTCTTTAGCCAACTACTTGTTCCACTCATGGCATCGATTCTGTCTCCCTGACCTAAGAGATCAGCATTGCTGTAGGCAGGGGTGTAACCTGAGGCTCCAGGGCCCCTAAGCCAAATTCGTAACAGGGGCCCCACCTACCATGTGCCATTTATAATACTGGTGTCTTCTTATGTGGCAGAGGGGCCTTTGAGCCCTTTTGGGCCCCGGGGTCAAGTGTGACTGCTACTTCTGCACCCCCTATAGCTACACCCCTGCTGTAGGGGATGTTGATGCATTACCCACTGCCCAAAAAGCAGATTTGCCCCACTAGGGGGCAGCACTGGCCCTTCACTTCTTGGACCTCATATCAGTAGAGTATATCTAATATGAGTGTATCTTATATAATAAGTTACTAATAATAAGCTTCATATTCTTTATTTTTGTTTTTATTTGTTTTTGGTTTTTTTTTGGGTTGGGTGTAAACATTTTTAACATTTGCCATAGACGTTTCATTTTTTTAAATTCCAAAATCCTTCTCCTATGAGTGGAATATTTTCCTTTTGGTGGCCAATCATTCTTTGTCATTATATTCAGTACATAATTCTCCTTGTTGCTCAGAACTGTCGAATGTTTTTGCTGCCTTTATAAATAAATTATTATAGTAGTGCGCCCTCAGAAACGGGAACCAATTATTTTGTTCCACTTTCACACATAATAACAGGATATTCCATTTAGCCACTACCAATGTGAAGTTATTTACTGATGAGAGAGAATAGTAAAAGAGAAAAATAAAATCATAATAAATGTCATCTGCAGGAACTCAACACAAACAGTTTATAGAGATAGACCCGTCATTTTGGGACATGGCCCCTTAGGCTGGGTTCACATGAGCATGTTCGGTCCGTAAAGGACGGAACGTATTCCGGCCGCAAGTCCCGGACTGAACACAGTGCAGGGAGCCGGGCTCCTAGCATCATAGTTAAGTACGCCGCTAGGAGTCCCTGCCTCTCCGTGGAACTACTGTCCTGTACTGAAAACATGATTACAGTACGGGACAGTTGTCCCGCAGCGAGGCAGGGACTCCTAGCGTCGTACATAACTATGATGCTAGGAGCCCGGCTCCCTGCACTGTGTTCGGTCCGGGACTTGCGCCCGAAATACGTTCCGTCCTTTACGGACCGAACATGCTCGTGTGAATCCAGCCTTAAAGTAAAGCCCTACTTTTTTGAAACTTTTGGCTAAAACATAAGTTTTGGCCTTTGGGTGCTCAACCTGCAACGTGATGGGACCAAGTCAAAGTCATGACTATTGAAGGGAACACCGGCTACCCAAAAATATTATTTGTCAACCTTTTTGGTGATCTTTTTGATGTATTCATTCATACAGGTGCCATCTGCTGTCACTGTCTGCCCCTAGATTGGTGAAATCTAGCCTAGGGTGCAGAATCTAATGGAGCGCTTGTCTTCACTCCTAACCCCCTCATGGCGGTATAGTCTTTACTGTAGGGTACTCCCAGGTACGAATACACTGCAGAATTTTTAGGTATGCTACAGAGACGGGCAAATGTTTGGTGAATTTTTAATGAATGCTGTAATTTCTATTCTTTTAAGGCTTGGGCTTTTGGCCCATGAGGATTACTCCAGTTAAGTAGTGATGCAAATTGTGTATGATATGAGCTATGTGATTTTCACAAAAATGTCGCCTGGACATCACAAAACCTACCATGGCCTGGCAAGTCTTACATTACAATCGTGTCATCTTTACTGACCTATAGGGTACATTTTTGTGTAACTTTGACTACAACTGTAAAGGATCTGCCAGGCACAACTTCTGTGTATACGCCCATGGGTAATCAGTCTGCACCTGGTTCTATGTCTCTGGGACTGACTCCATCTTCCACCACTCAGGATGGCAGGCTTAGGAGTGGGAGAGCCTATCGCAGCCTGGCCAGACGGAGCTAGCTCCCGCCCTCGGTCTATTTATACCTGCCTTTCCTGTTCCTCCTTTGCTTGTGATTCTTCTCGTGTGGTTTCCTGGCCTTGCTGCAGCTCCTAGCTATTTGACTTTGCTTCATACTGACCCCGGCTTACTGACTACTCTCCTGCTCTGCGTTTGGTACCTCGTACATTCCTGGTTTGACTCGGCTCGTTCACCTCTCTTGTTGCTCACGGTGTTGCCGTGCGCAACTGCCCCATTTCCCTTTGCTTGTGTCCCCTTGTCTGTTTGTCTGTCGTGCACCTACTGAGCGTAGGGACCGTCGCCCAGTTGTACCCTGTCGCCTAGGGCGGGTCGTTGCAAGTAGGCAGGGACCGAGTGGTGGGTAGTTTAGGGCTCACTGTCTGTTTCCCTACTCCCCTGCCATTACATAATCACAAGCCTAATCACAAGCCCATATACCTAGGCTACCCTGGTCCCTCACTCTATTATGGACCCCCTTGAGACCCTGGCTCAGCAAATGCAGGGTCTCTCCCTACAGGTCCAGGCCCTGGCTCAGAGGGTCAACCAGCCTGACGCTGCCATGGTAGTACCCCTCACCTCACCTCTTGAACCCCACCTCAAGTTGCCTGACCGGTTCTCAGGGGACCGGAGGACTTTTCTCTCCTTTCGGGAGAGTTGTAAGCTCTACTTTCGCTTAAAGCCCCACTCCTCAGGTTCTGAGAGCCAGCGGGTGGGTATAATTATGTCCCGGCTCCAGGAAGGGCCCCAAGAATGGGCCTTCTCCCTGGCTCCTGACGCCCCTGAACTTTCCTCCGTTGACCGTTACTTTTCTGCTCTCGGACTCATTTATGACGAGACTGACAGGACTGCCTTTGCCGAGAGTCAGCTGGTGACCTTACGTCAGGGTAAGAGACCTGTGGAGGAGTATTGCTCTGACTTTAGGAAGTGGTGCGTAGCTTCTCGGTGGAATGACCCTGCCTTAAGGTGCCAGTTTAGGTTGTGTCTATCGAACGCCCTGAAAGACCTGCTAGTTAGCTATCCCTGTTCTGACTCCTTAGACCAGGTTATGGCTTTAGCGGTACGACTTGACCGACGTCTCAGGGAACGACAACTTGAACGGTTTTGTGTTTTCCCCTCTGACTCCCCCATGATGCCTCCCGAGGTCCCGTTGCTTCGCTCTTCCACGGAAGACTCGGAGGTACCTATGCAAATCGGGGCCTCCGTGTCCCCCCGACAACGT
The DNA here is from genome assembly GCF_050947455.1 of Rhinoderma darwinii. Taxonomy (NCBI): domain Eukaryota; kingdom Metazoa; phylum Chordata; class Amphibia; order Anura; family Rhinodermatidae; genus Rhinoderma; species Rhinoderma darwinii. The sequence goes on along the minus strand of NC_134695.1, from coordinate 65,893,675 downwards.
AGAGAGTTCCGCCGGAAGAATGGTCTCTGCTTCTATTGTGGGGATGACAAAGATCAAGTGAACACCTGTCCTAGGCGTAAGAATAAGCAGCCGGAAAACTTCCGCGCCTAAGTGATCATCGGGGAGGTCACTTGGGCGCACAGGTATATCCCGTAAATATGAAACGTAATAAAATCTTGCTTCCCTTTCAGGTCTCTTTTGGTGGTAGGTCTGCTACCGGCAGTGCCTTCGTGGATTCAGGGTCTTCTGCTAATATCATGTCTGTGGAATTTGCTATGTCTCTAGCTATGCCTTTGATTGATTTACTTAAACCTGTCCCGGTAGTGGGTATCGACTCCACTCCTCTTGCTAATGGTTATTTTACTCAGCATACCCCTGTTTTTGAACTCCTTGTTGACTCCATGCATTTGGAGCAGTGCTCTGTACTGTGATGCAGGGATTATCGTCCGATTTGGTTTTAGGCCTTCCCTGGTTGCAGTTGCATAATCCCACGTTTGACTGGAATACTGGGGATCTTACCAAATGGGGTAATGAATGCTTGACGTCATGTTTTTCTGTTAATTCTATTTCTCCCCCTGAGGAGGTGAACACGCTACCTGAGTTTGTTCAGGACTTCGCCGATGTTTTCTCTAAGGAGGCCTCCGAAGTGTTACCTCCTCATAGAGAATACGATTGCGCTATCGATTTGGTACCAGGAGCTAAGCTCCCTAAGGGTAGGATATTTAACCTTTCTTGTCCCGAACGTGAAGCCATGAGAGAGTAGATCCAGGAATGCCTGGCCAAGGGTTACATTCGCCCCTCTACTTCTCCGGTAGGTGCTGGCTTCTTCTTCGTAGGGAAGAAGGATGGTGGTCTTAGGCCATGCATTGACTACCGTAACTTGAATAAGGTCACTGTAAGGAACCAGTATCCCCTTCCTTTGATTCCTGATCTCTTTAATCAAGTCCAGGGGGCCCAATGGTTCTCTAAGTTTGATCTACGGGGGGCGTATAACCTTATCCGCATCAAAGAGGGGGATGAGTGGAAGACTGCGTTTAACACGCCCGAAGGTCATTTTGAATACCTCGTCATGCCCTTTGGGTTGTGTAATGCCCCCGCGGTCTTCCAGAATTTCATAAATGAGATTTTAAGGGATTACCTGGGGGTATTTCTTGTAGTGTACCTTGATGACATACTCGTGTTTTCCAAGGACTTGTCCTCCCACATTGAGCATGTCAGGAAGGTGCTCCAGGTCCTTCGGGAAAACAAACTGTTTGCTAAGACCGAAAAATGTGTGTTTGGGGTGCAAGAGATACCATTTTTGGGTCAAATCCTCACTCCTCATGAATTCTGCATGGACCCCGCCAAGGTCCAGGCTGTGGCGGAATGGGTCCAACCTGCCTCCCTGAAGGCGTTACAGTGTTTCTTGGGGTTCGCTAATTATTACAGGAGATTTATTGCTAACTTCTCGGTCATCGCTAAGCCTCTTACAGACCTCACTCGCAAAGGTGCTGATCTCCTCCACTGGCCTCCTGAGGCTGTCCAGGCTTTTGAGGTCCTTAAGAAGTGCTTTATCTCGGCTCCGGTGCTGGTCCAGCCCAACCAAATGGAGCCATTTATCGTGGAGGTTGACGCATCCGAGGTGGGAGTGGGGGCTGTCTTGTCCCAAGGTACCAGGTCCCTCACCCATCTCCGTCCCTGTGCCTACTTCTCCAGGAAGTTCTCGCCCACTGAGAGTAACTATGATATTGGCAACCGCGAACTCTTAGCCATTAAATGGGCATTTGAAGAGTGGCGCCACTTCCTGGAGGGGGCTAGGCACCAGGTAACGGTCCTTACCGACCACAAGAATCTGGTTTTCCTAGAATCTGCCCGGAGGCTAAACCCGAGACAAGCTCGATGGGCGCTATTTTTTACCAGATTCAACTTTTTGGTTACCTATAGGGCTGGGTCTAAAAATATTAAGGCCAATGCGCTGTCGCGTAGCTTCATGGCCAGCCCTCCTTCGGAGGAAGATCCTGCTTGTATTTTGCCTCCTGGTATAGTCGTTTCTTCTATTGATTCTGATTTAGCCTCTAAAATTGCGGCTGATCAAGGTTCAGCTCCCGGGAACCTTCCTGAGAACAAGCTGTTTGTTCCCCTGCAACTCCGGCTAAGGGTACTTAGGGAAAATCATGACTTCGCACTATCTGGTCATCCAGGCATCCTGGGTACCAAACACCTCATTGCCAGAAACTATTGGTGGCCTGGGTTGCCTAAAGACGTTAAGGCCTACGTCGCCGCTTGTGAGGTTTGTGCCAGGTCCAAGACTCCCAGGTCCCGACCAGCGGGCTTACTATGTTCTTTGCCCATTCCCCAGAGACCTTGGACCCATATCTCCATGGATTTTATCACCGATTTGCCTCCATCTCAAGGAAAATCGGTGGTGTGGGTGGTATTAGACCGCTTCAGTAAGATGTGCCACTTTGTGCCCCTCAAGAAACTACCCAATGCTAAGACGTTAGCTACCTTGTTTGTCAAACACATCCTGCGTCTCCATGGGGTCCCTGTCAATATTGTTTCGGACAGAGGGGTACAATTTGTTTCATTGTTTTGGAGAGCCTTATGTAAAAAGTTGGAGATTGATCTGTCCTTCTCCTCTGCCTTCCATCCTGAAACTAATGGCCAAACTGAGAGGACTAATCAGTCTCTTGAACAATATTTAAGGTGTTTTATCTCTGACTGTCAATTTGATTGGGTCTCATTCATTCACTTCGCCGAATTTTCCCTTAATAACCGGGTCAGTAACTTGTCAGGGGTCTCCCCCTTTTTCTGTAATTTTGGGTTTAATCCACGGTTCTCCTCCGTTTCACCTGGTAGTTCCAACAATCCCGAGGTAGAGGTCGTTCATCGGGAACTGTGCACAGTCTGGGCCCAGGTTCAGAAGAACCTAGAGGCGTCCCAGAGTATACAAAAAAACTCAGGCTGATAGAAGACGTTCTGCTAACCCCTTGTTTATGGTCGGGGATCTGGTGTGGTTATCGTCTAAGAACTTGCGCCTTAAGGTCCCATCCAAGAAGTTTGCTCCCCGGTTTATAGGGCCGTATAAGGTCATTGAAGTCCTCAATCCTGTCTCCTTCCGACTGGAGTTGCCCCCATCTTTTCGTATATACGACGTGTTTCATGCCTCCCTCCTTAAACGCTGCTCCCCGTCCTGGGCTCCCTCGAGGAAACCTCCTGTTCCCGTTCTCACCCCTGAGGGGGTGGAATTCGAGGTGGCCAAGATTGTGGACAGCAAGATGGTCCAATGCTCCCTCCAGTACCTGGTCCATTTAGAGAGGATACGGGCCTGAGGAGAGGACTTGGGTACCCGCCCGGGATGTTCACGCTGGGGTATTGGTCAGGAAGTTCCACCTTCGTTTCCCCAATAAACCAGGTCCACTTAGAAAGGGTCCGGTGGCCCCTCATAAAAGGGGGGTACTGTAAAAGATCTGCCAGGCACAACTTCTGTGTATACGCCCATGGGTAATCAGTCTGTACCTGGTTCTATGTCTCTGGGACTGACTCCATCTTCCACCACTCAGGATGGCAGGCTTAGGAGTGGGAGAGCCTATCGCAGCCTGGCCAGACGGAGCTAGCTCCCGCCCTCTGTCTATTTATACCTGCCTTTCCTGTTCCTCCTTTGCTTGTGATTCTTCTCGTGTGGTTTCCTGGCCTTGCTGCAGCTCCTAGCTATTTGACCTTGCTTCATACTGACCCCGGCTTACTGACTACTCTCCTGCTCTGCGTTTGGTACCTCGTACATTCCTGGTTTGACTCGGCTCGTTCATCTCTCTTGTTGCTCACGGTGTTGCCATGGGCAACTGCCCCATTTCCCTTTGCTTGTATCCCTTTGTCTGTTTGTCTGTCGTGCACCTACTGAGCGTAGGGACCGTCGCCCAGTTGTACCCCGTCGCCTAGGGCGGGTCGTTGCAAGTAGGCAGGGACCGAGTGGTGGGTAGTTTAGGGCTCACTGTCTGTTTCCCTACTCCCCTGCCATTACAACGACATAATTTATCCTGAGCTTAAAGGTGTTATCTCATCTATTTTAGATCGGAGATGCCACATATAATGGACATGGCCATCCATGTATCCACCATAGCTGCCCTTTGTTCCCGCTCATTGGAGAGTGTCCCAAGCAGGGGTCCCCCTCTATGGTGTACAAATTCCTTAATAGGGCCCATTGACACGGGTTATCTTCACCAAACTACCCCTTGTTTATAATGGTGCCAAATTGGCCATCCGGTAACCAATGTGAGTCCTGCTTCTGGAACCCTTCCTCTGAAGCTGCGGCTAGCCATACATTTCCCATGCAGCAGCTGGGAAATGACCCTCCATGTAACATATGGGAGAGTTGTGTCTACCACAATCAGAGCCAGTTACACTTAGTAGTTCTCCATTCTGGCTCATAGAGGTGGTCCAAAGCGGTGGACTCTCCTTATAACATCCATATGCTCTATTACAGTAGGTCATACAGAAAGGAGTTTCATAGAGACTCAGTGTCATGGTATCTACTACAATTGGAGACAGAATAATGAGGACCTAGCCATGAAAATTTTTGGGAAAAAAATGTACCCACAATTATTCTAAATATTAGCATTAAAATCAATTCTCGATACACAATTTTGTGTAAATATTTGAAAATTCCCTGTAAAATATGTTAAAACTAAAATCTAAGATATGGTGCTTGTTCCGCCTGTCAAGCAGTATAGAGAAATTGGAAATAAAAACATTTTGTAATTGCATCTCCAGTAGTATCCTCCGGGGGCAGTAACAGTCCGGGATTCCAGCCCACATTGGAACACTTAGGTAGAAATGTTTATGTAGTGATTAATTAAACGATTCCTACTTAATTACAGGAATACTAAATCTCTGGCAGAATCATGGCCTTTGATGATTGGGCCGGACAGCCCTGGTTTATAACTAGGGATAAAAATGTTTATCTGTTTTTAATGAGAAGAGAAAATGAGGAGGGGAAAATGTGAGTCGTGAGAAAAGCAGAAATAATGATGGATTTGTAGAGAGCAAATATTGACAAGGATAACGTGAGCTAAAGGCTACTGACAATGAGACACCAGGCAAAGCCTTCATTGTATTCCGGGAAACCAATTTTTAGTTTTTTTTTTCTTTTTAAACATCTATCATATAATCATGGTCAACCACTGCATTCAGAATCAACCATTATAATAACTTGTTATTGACTATGATCTCATAAATGTCTTATCTTTCGAATTATTGCAGCAGCCATAAAGAGAGATAGTGTTGCTGCCACATTAATACATCGGCTCGCCCTCTGGTGGCGGCAGCCATAACTTTATTTTACAAAGAAAATTGGGGAAAAAATGCTATTTAATATAAAATTATATATATAGTTCCCCTTGAATCAAAATTGCACCATTTTTTTTATAATATAATTTGTTATTGTTGTTGACTTATATAACAAAATATTCTATACTACACAACAAGAAAATGTTCCGAGTTAATATTATATTAAACAAAACATTATGTAGTACAGACACTATCCCCAAAAAGTCAATGCTGAAAAATCAACAATCACCTCCTAAAACCCTGGAAAATATAGCATGGGGAGGGAAGAAATGACACCAGAAACAGCTACTAACACATTTTAAACCAGCCCAAGGTATTTTTCTATTCGGGGGATAGTTCCACTATACATCTGTTCCAGATATTATATAAAAAAATAAAAAAATAAAAAAATAATATATATATATATATATATATATATATATATATATATATATATATATATATATATATATATATAACCCCTTCCTCTTTACTTAGCATCAAGTAATATGATCTTTCTAAAAGCGTCACTCTATTCACCTTATGGTGCCATTCTACTTGCTGTAGGAAATCTTTTTAGATCCATTTATAAATGATAACCAATCTTGCTAGAAACAAAATCTTTCTAATTAATTTACTACAACCACAGTTGTACCATTGGTGGTGATTTTTACTTGGGAAGACTTATTAACGGTATCCTTTGCGTGCCTTCGAAAATGGCTCAAAATTGCGAAAATGCACTAAATTGCGGTATGGCAAATTTGGTGTTACTTGCTAGGAATGTTATTAAATTTGGTGCAATTTTCAATACCTCGCCTCTCTAACTGTTTATCAAAACTATCTAGATAGGTTTAAAAAGTCTGAAAGGTTTCGTGCACACTACAGAGCTGTAGGCCCGCCATGTACTGTAGATTGGTGCTCGGTGCAGCGTCATATTACAGAGATATCTTTGTAATACTGCATTCAACAGAACATGCCTAAATTTTTGGTCTGGAAGAACTTCTGTATGATATTGAAGACATATAAAGATATACTTGGGCCCCATAGAAGTCTATAGGGGCCGTATTAATGCTTCGTACAACTCTGAGATTATAGGGAGCCGTAATACGCATTTTGTGGTGCATATCATACATTTTTCAGCACTTATGGAGTTAATGGACGTGCATCGAAAAGATAATAATAATAATAATAATAATAATAATAATAATAATGTACAACCCAGTGTAATTTGGTGCATAAAAGTACAAAAAAGAAATAATGGGAAAAAAACATAAAATAATAATAATAATAATAATAATAATAGTATTAATAATAATGAAAAAAATATTTTTTATTCCCCACTATTTTTGGTTCTATATCATATGAGGGTAAAATCAGATTTTTTTTGTATCACAAATAATATTTCATATTTCCAAGTGAGACATAAAATATAATTAACTCAAACAATATCCGCCTGTAATGTAATTAATATTGTGAAGAGTATACAGATCATTAATTAATTAATCACCCGTCACAGAATGTAGGGAATTATTTTCCCTTTTGTGTCAAACACTTTTTTATAAATAAAGCATGTTTAGGATACGTGTGTGTGCAGCCTAGTGATAATGTGTGCAGCGCCTGTTCATTTCACTCTACAATAGAATATTAAAACGCCAACATATTAAAGGGGTACTGCACTTTGTCCGCTCTGCTTTCCGTACCTCCCAATGAGTTGTATGGAGCGCCAGCTTGTACCACCATTCTATACAACTCTTCTCTATCACCGATGTGCTAGAAGGGAGGGACAGGTGACCGGGGTAACTCATCAGAGCAATCGGTGGAGGTCCCAGTGGTTGGACCTCCACTGATCTAACGTTTATCACCAATCCGGGGATCGGTAATAAATGTGCATGGCTGGAATACCCCTTTACATTTTTTACAAGAATATCCATATACTTTGAACAAGATTTTTGGGGCTATATCATGTCTGTCTCCATCTCATTAGCTTATGGTCATCAATTTAAAACATGAGGCGGGTAAAGCAGGAATAACCTGGCCTAGGGATTGTGTAGATATTCATTTTGAATGTATTTTTATTGATATTTATTTATTTAAAGGGAAAGTCTATAACTCATTGTAAATATTTATCAGACCTGGGTCACTGGACTACTCCATGCTCTTGTGTCTTCAATAGAAGGGCTGGTGGGACTTGTTCATACACCTTACCAGCCCATCTGGTCCTATCATCGGGTTCTGGTGCCTAGAACCCAATGTTGGGTCATGGAGAATTTTTTTGATTTTGTTTTTTTTAAGGAAATATTTGGTCCTTCCTGACGGAAATTTTAATGTGCAAGTCTTATCCCTTTGAAATCATACTGGGCATGAGCTGGTTACCATATTATAGTCCCAAATCCATCTCTCACTGACCCACAACTTTTGTTAATATACAATATATTCTGAAAGGAGAACGAAGGCAGCTTCAAAATTCACCCTACCACCGTGGATCTCTTAAAGAGGATTTCCGAGTTATTTAAAAAATTAGCCAATGTAGTAGGGATGCAAAAATATAAAAAAAGAGCCATTTTTCACCTCAAAGATCCCTGTCATTCCAGCGCAGCCGCTTCGTTCCTCCCCGCCGCTGTGTATTGACATAGCTCCAGTGATGGCGTACCCGTATAGCCACGTAAGCACTGGCCTCAGCGATCTGTTTCACTGAGACCAGTGATTCGCTGCAGCGATCACGTGGGTATATGGGCACATCATCGCTGCCGCTATGTCAATACACAGCAGTGGGGGGAAACGGAAGCGGCGGAACTGGAAAGACGGTGATCAGTGAGTTGAGCAATGGCTCATTTTTTTTTTTAATTCTTATTTTCGCATCCCTCCTACTCTGGCCAATTTTTTAAATAACTCATAAAACCCCTTTAACTTCAGCATGATAATTGTCGGGTGGACAGTCATTCATTTAATTGTCCCCTGTTGCACCTTTCCCCACCAATCCCTAGTGTACTAATTTATATAGGAAAGCATATGTAAAAAATGTAAAGGGCCCTCTGTCAATGGCGCCCTAGGTGCGCATGTGTCACCGGTGCTCCTTTCATTTCTATGGAGCTGCCAGACACACAAGCCGGTTACACACCCTGGAAGTCCCAAACTTCTCATGGAGCACTTCGGGGGACTTTCGGTTTCCCGTTCTCCTTATCGCTGGGGGTCCCAGCGGTCAGACACCCAGCGATCACACATGTATCCCCTATCTGGTGGATAGGGGATACATGTGTATTGTGGGATAACCCCTTTAAGGCTAGATGGCTATGACCAATCACATTCACTGTTACTCAGCACAAATAGCTGCTTAAAGGTAGTAGAACCTGTATTGAATATTCATGAGCAGCCATATTGTATCGAATATACAGATAAAATTTAGAAAAATCATAGTGTTAGTTATATGAATAAAATAAACCGTCACATAGTGCAGAATATATTGTATTGTCCAAACACATAGACAAGGAGTGTTTGGTGATAGATAGTAAATCAGGTGAAACGTGTCATGGAGAGAACTCTGGATCGGTGTTATCCAATATCGAGGATTCTGGACGGTTCACCCACATCCTGCCCGGCCCGGGGTTGACACGAATGTTACACAGTGAACTGCAGATATTTCAGGATCAGGCCGAACAGCAAAAATTTGTATCAAACTGATTAAAGTATTGATTCTGGGGACAGTGTGTACGGCCGGCGGGATTGGCTTCCAGTCTTATTTTCCGTCTCACTTGTAACTCTTCGATTGCCATATAGTGCAGCTCATGTAACGTGTCCACTTTTTATACCTATTATAATCCATAATTGGAATTTTTTTCCACATATCAGGCAGTCGCATAAATACTTATCCCCCAACACAATATGTATTGTCAGTGGGGAGCCCACATTCTCTTAGTGCCCAAGGCAAGGGCTTCAGATTGTGCCCCTCCACCACCAATTCAGCATGGTAGTGGTTGGATGCACAATTTTTATTTACATCTAACCCTCCCAAGACGCTTTAGATGGTCACCTTTTTTACCGAATCCTTGTCCCAGCTTTGATGGGTTTTAAAGAATCACATCTACAGATCCCATGCAGATGAATGTGTTTCCATGGTTTCAGACTACAAACAAAGCCTGTGTAGTCTGATACTGCTGACACATGATAATCTATCTCCTCTGCCCTCTTTTCCTAATAATCTACAGACAGTAGAGGAGGGGCAAGAGAATATCACTGCAAGATCAGACTATACAGTAGTCTGTAGCTATAGAGACACATAGGTCTGCATAGGAGCTGTAAACACAAAACGATGGGATATTTCTTTTATCAGGGCTAATTGCAAAGTTGCTTGGTTTTTAATTTTAGGGGCATTGAAGCAATAAAATGATTGATTGCAAAAGTGTTCTCACCCTCTAGTATTTAGATTTCCGTTTTATGGGGGACTTGCTCTTCAATCGTATTTTTTTTTTCCTAAACTTCTTAGACTTTACTATATTGATTTAGAAGATCAAATGTCGCTAAGTATTTTATGTGACTATGTACAGTTGTGGCCTTCGGATATATACTGTGATTCCAAGACCTTGTAGTAGATCATAAAGGCTAGCGATCCGCGCTCCACGATTCAATTTAATCATGGTCTTAAATAATTTCAAACACCAGTGACTTTAGATTAAAATAAAATAACTAATTTCCTCTATTGTTAACCCTTTAGCAACCCTGTCAGCACTTGAATATTCTCATAGGAAAGAAATACCTTGTCAATTTATTTTATTATTAATTCCCTGACCAAGACCTAAACCCAATAATGTATGAGTATTTTGAATAAAACATGAGAATATTGGCCTGATTTTTAACATTATTTTATGCTTTTTTTTAATTGCTATTTTTGTAAATGGTACTTAAAGGGGTTGAACCTCTTTAACTCCTTAACGACCAATGATGGATAGATTCATTTTTGGGGCCAATACTTTATTATACATTTAACAAACTACCTTAAAACATAGCATAAAAAAATGAAGACAAACTATTTTTTTCCCCTGTTTTTAGCCATTTTTCCCTAAAAAGGACCTACAAAATATCTGCTCTTTTTTTTCTCATCATTTCTTTAGCAACTGGTGCGTGAAAAACACGAACAGCACGCAGATGCCGTCCTTGTGCTGTCTGTGTTTTTCGCGCACCCATTGATTTCAATGGGTGACGTGGTCAACAAAAACAGACCAAAATAGGACCTGCAGTGAGTTTCACACAACGGACGCGGGCTGCGTGAAAAAAAACGGACGTGTTAATAGCCCCATTGAATTGCATAGGTCCGTGTGCTGTCCGATATTTAAATGGATAGCACACGGATGTAAAATACGTTTGTCTCAATAAGAGGTTTACGGGCCGTAAACGGCCGAAAAACGGCCGAAAATAGCCGGTGTGAACATACCCTTAGAATGTAGCAGTCCAAAAGGTGAAATTTTCCCTGAGGACTCAAAACACTCCCAGTCATGAGAAGTTTAAGGATTAACGTAAGTATTCACAAACTCCCCGTTTATAGCGTCCTGGCCACGAGCTCCGGTGTAATAAGCCGCTACTAATTTTATGTGGTAACAAATTGTCAAAACAATTAGTCTCCCTTTTCTTCCGTTTACTTCCTTAGTGCTGGAGATTACAATAAAAATGTCATCCCTGCATTAATATAAAATCAATTATTGCTCCTATTGCGAATGTTTCCATTATTGTACGTACATTGCACAATGGCGCGCTCGTCTCAGAAACGATGTTAATTAGTTGATGCTGAATTCAGAGCTCATCTGCAAGTAGATAAAAAAAATGCAAAAGAGGATGATAATTTCTAAGCGAACTTCACCTCATTAAGCATCTTTTTTAATTAATGTCCCATTAACCCGCTCTTCTTGATAATGTACGCTCTAAATGAGCTGCTTGGAATGTAGTTAGACATTTAACAAAACACTCACTATTATTAATATATGAAAAATAAACAGCGAGGGGAAAAATCTGTATCTTCACCCACCTGCCGGGACCTCACCTGACGCACTTTGTTAAATAATAGATAGTAAAATCAAAAATAAAAATCTTCATTTTTGATTAATGGACCTCTGAATCCCCGTTCTTGGACAGAAAGTGGGACGAGTATCCATAGAGATGATGGGACGAACATCCATAGAGATGACTGGATGAGCATCCATAGAAATGACGGGACGAGCATCCATAGAAATGACGTGACGAGCATACATAGAAATGACGGGACGAGCATCCATAGAAATGACGGGATGAGCATCCATAGAGATGACGAGCATCCATAGAGATGACGGGACGAGTATCCATAGAGATGACGGGACGAGTATCCATAGAGATGACGGGACGAGTATCCATAGAGATGATGGGCATCCATAGAGATGACGGGACGAACATCCATAGAGATGACGGGACGAGCATCCATAGAGATGACGAGCATCCATAGAGATGACGGGACGAGTATCCATAGAGATGATGGGACGAACATCCATAGATATGACGGGATGAACCTCCATAGAGATGACGGGATGAGCATCCATAGAAATGACGGGATGAGCATCCATAGAGATGACGAGACGAGCATCCATAGAAATGGTGAGACGAGCATCCATAGAAATGACGGGACGAGCATCCATAGAGATGACGGGATGAGCATCCATAGAAATGACGGGACGAGCATACATGGAGATGACGGGACGAGCATCCATAGAGATGACTGGATGAGCATTCATAGAAATGACGGGACGAGCATCCATAGAGTTGATGGGATGAGCATCCATAGAAATGATGGGACGAGCATGCATAGAGATGACGGGATGAGTATCCATAGAGATGACGGGATGAGCCTCCATAGAAATGACGGGATTAGCATCCATAGGAATGACGGGATGAGCATCCATAGAAATGACGGGATGAGCATCCATAGAAATGACAGGATGAGCTTACATAGAAATGACGGGATTAGCATCCATAGGAATGACGGGATGAGCATCCATAGAAATGACGGGATGAGCATCCATAGAAATGACAGGATGAGCATCCATAGAAATGACGGGACGAGCTTACATAGAAATGAGTGAGAGTGTCAAAAATAGCCAAATGCGCCCTTCTTCCAAAAATGGGGATTTGGGGACTCTCGTTCTTAGCAACTGAGGGGTTTGAGAGGCAGGACCCCACCTAACTAAATTGGGACAACAACCAGGACAATCCGCGTGTACAATTCAGGGTGCATAAATTATGGTTTTGCTTCTTTATTATTTTATTGCATTGGCCCGAATTTATGGATTTAACATTCACACGTTGCAGTTTTTCTATGTAGGTTTTGTTGTTTTATCCATGTAGGTTTATAACTTAGTCTTCGTTCACATCTGCGTCAGGACTCCGTTCATGGCTACCGTCTGAGCTTTTCGTCAGGGGAAGTCATGAAGGGAACCCTGACTTGAACAAACGGAAACCATAGGTTCCCGTTTGCATCACCATTTCATTCCAATGGTGACGGATCCGGTTCAAACGGTTTCCATTTGTCACCGTTGTGTAAGGGTTACGTTGTTTTGACGGAATCAATACCGTAGTCGACTGCGCTATACATTTTGTCAAAAAGACGGAACCCTTACACAACAGGGACAAATGGAAACTATTTGCACCAGATCCATCACCATTGAAATCAATCAATGGTGATGCAAATGGAAACCCATGGTCAGTCAGGGTTCTGTTGATGGGTTCACCTGACGGAAAGCTCAGACGGAACCCATGAACGGAGTCCCGACGCAGACGTGAACTAAGCCTTAGTGAGAGTATTCCTGATAATATCTTGGTGGTCTACAGTGGTTTAGGGGATAATACTTAATATCGTATGTGGTCTAGGGGGGGTTAATGGGTTAATGGTAATATCCCTGATGTTCTAGTCTACTTATGGGATAATATCTAATATCCCTGCAGGTCTAGGGTGGGTTAGAGGGTAACACCTATAGCGACCTCTTAAAGGGGTAATGGTATTATCTGCAGTTATCTAAGGTGGTACACAACTGAGTGTACATATAGTTTTATTTAAATTTATCTTAATAAGTCCAAAATTCCATCATATATGGTTGGTGTTCTGTTTTTTTTTTATACAGATCTATGCAGCCATAAAGTTAAAGGATAAAATTCTTGCCTCCAGCTTCAAGCATGAATCCAACGGGAAAAAAATGGTGGCGTGTTCCAAAGGAGGCCTTAGTACTGGACTATTCTCCCCTAGAAGAGTTTCTACGGAGCCGCTGGAACTCCATGTTCTGATGTAAAGTCTCCTAGACAGGGCCACATCCTGACTGCTATAGGGACATGTGTATAATGCACCCTCTTAAAGGGGCAGTGTGTGCCGAAAAGTTTTCTGTCCAGCCAATGACTAATGGTCCTTTTACACAGGCCAACTATCGGGCAAATGAGCGTTCACAGAACGCTTGTTCACAATAATATCCCGGTTCAGTTAATGAACGCGCAAACTACCTGCATATCTGATTACATAAGCCGGTCTACTCCACCTTCACTGCGCCTGAACAACAAGGTTCCTGTTAGGCTATGTTCACACGCTAAACTAAAAACGTCTGTAAAATACGGAGATGTTTTCAAGGGAAAACAGCTCCTGATTTCCAGACGCTTTTTTTTAGCAACTCGCGTTTTTTACGGCCGTTTTTGGAGCTATTTTTCTATAGTCAATGAAAAACGGCTCCAAAAATGACTCAATAAGTGACATGCACTTCTTTGTACAGGGCGTTTTTTTATGCGCCGCGTAAAAAACGCCCCGTTGGAATGAAACGCCGTTTTTCCCATTGAAATCAATGGGTACATGTTTGGAGGCGTTCAGCTTTGGTTTTTTTCAGCCGTTTTTCAGGGCGTTTACGGCCCGTAAAACAGCTGAAAATAAGCCATGTGAGCATACCCTAAGTGTTAACCAATGCGTCTATAAGCAGCAATGTGCACTGTATATAATTTGTGACTCCACCCTGAATAATAAAATGTTTAGGTCCAGATCACACATGTCAGTATTTTTTTAATTGTGAGATTCCACTTCTTCCAGTGATTTACAGCAGGTAATTACCAATGTGTCTATACTCATTCATCTTATCATCACCTAAATCAATATACATCGCAGGCAGATACTAAATCCTGTCCTTTTATTTGCATAGATATACTGTGCCGCTCCAATCTCTAATTACGGCACTAACTGTATCTCAATGACTGTAATTACACGAAAAAGCCATCGATATATATATATATATGACTGCACGTACACGAATGGACGACACATCGTATATAATCCGCTCCTGCTCATTACTGGAGCTTTATTTTGTATATAAGTAAAGAAACCGGCTCTATTAATACGGAGTTTGAGCCTTTCACTGGAGGTGTATGTTGGGATAATTCCCTGTCGTTTACCTCCGATGGAAGGTTCCGACATATGCCGCTGTCTACGCATGCAGAGGAATACTGCGAGTCGCCAATAGAGTCCCATTGTAAAAACCCACAACCCACAGGTCACAAATAAAGAAAAACAAAAGATGTTCCTAAATGAGCCTCAATTTTGCCTCCTTGACCTTCTCACAGACCTCAAGTCAGAGCCATCTGGAGATGTGAGGCAGCTTGCTGCAACAGAAACCTTCTCCCAGTCTTGAGTCTGCAATGGAGACCAGGCAAGTCAAGTCAAGACTATAGCTAAACCTCACCTCCTCGGCAGCAGAAGATTTTGGGAATCGAGAGTAGATGTTCTCCGTTTTTTAGATAGATTCCTGCAAGACTGTCACGGGTAATGGCCCAGCAGCTTTTGCCGGACTTAGACACGTCATTCCTGAATTAATTGGATATTGAAGGACAACAACAACAACAACATCATCCTCAAGCAAGACAAGTGGCCTTCTAGTAACTAATAGGCTGGCCATGGAGGACTGGAGAGTGTTCAGCAAAGAATGTTTTAGATTGAAAATAGTAAACCTAAAAGGATGAAAATCGGTGATATGTCAAGAACAATAGACTCAGGGAAGGTCTTAGGGCAGATACAGATCACCACCATTAGAGGCAAGATAATACACTAATGTCATACACGATACTTATAAGGCAATGGTCAATGGTCAAGTTGGACACCAAAGCAAGAAGAGCAAGACCTAGCTTAGACACTTAAAAGGATTGTCCACGTTGGACAATCCCTACTTGTTAGAAGGGTCCCTTGACAATAAACTGCTCACAAAGTGTCCTCCTACTGAGACCTCCAGCGATCAGCTGTAATCTATGGGGTAACCTGGCAGTAAGTGTTAAATTTCCCTGCAGCGCCACCACAGGGGAATTTATGCATTACACAGTGGCCATTCAAATCAATGGGTTGTTTGTGTAATACTGGACAGGACAGGCCCTCCAGAGCAAAAGACGCTCTTTGTAGCCCTTCTCTACTCTGGCCAAGAGATGAGGAACCTGAACAGAGGACCCCCCTCTATTAAAACAAAATGCAAAACTAGGCTTTCAAAACTGGACAACCCCTTTAAGCACTATATCAGACAGCAAGGTTCCTAATTGATTGATTGAGCAGAAAAGAACTTGAGCTACTGTATATGGACCACCTGCTATTCTTCTAGTTAGACCTGCTGCAGGTGACCACCATGGCTTAGCCCTTCACACATCGCTGCCTGGTGGCAAAATAAAATGTCACCTTCTGAACATTTTTGCAAAATACATAGGTGATGTGTGCTATGATAAGGCCTCAAATATGTGAATAACCTTGCCTAGAGGACATATCATTCAGAGAAGGCCAACGGATTCCGACTGTAGGACACGAACAGTTAAAAGTCATTCTCTCCTCATTCATTTTGATTTCACATGCATTGTAGTTTGAAATGTAAATCTGGAATTACCATACGCATCAATTAGGTTCTTTATAAATTAATTTACCCCTTCACTCTGTTCACTGAGGTATTATGGAATCTAATTGGCATGGAAGGGAATAACATATGCACAATAAATTGGGTGTGAAACAATGTTAATTCATATAATGAGCATTATGTGGCATGCTGCCTCAGCGATTTCTGGTCACTAAAGGGCTCCTAATGACAATCACATGATGGAATACAGTACCAGATCGAAAATCTCCTGGGTTCAGCTACCGCCTAGGGCGGGTCGTTGCAAGTAGGCAGGGACAGGGCGGTGGGTAGATTAGGGCTCACTCTCCCTTCACCTCCTTCCTGCCATTACATAATTACAAGCCCATACCTAGTCTACCATTCTCCTACGCTGACGCTATCATGGACCCCCTTGAGACCCTGACCCAGCAGATGCAGGGCCTCTCCCTACAGGTCCAGGCCCTGGCCCAGAGGGTCAACCAGGGTGACGCTGCCTTAGTAGTACCCCTCACCTCACCTCTAGAACCCGACCTCAAGTTACCTGACCGGTTCTCAGGGGACCGTAAGACGTTTCTCTCCTTCCGGGAGAGTTGCAGACTGTATTTCCGCCTAAAACCCCACTCCTCAGGTTCCGAGAACGAGCGGGTGGGTATCATCATATCCCTACTCCAGGAAGGGCCCCAAGAGTGGGCCTTCTCCTTGGCTCCTGACGCCCCTGAACTTTCCTCTGTTGATCGTTTTTTCTCTGCCCTCTGACTCATTTACGACGAGACTGACAGGACTGCTTTAGCCGAGAGTCAGCTGGTGACCTTACGTCAGGGTAGGAGACCGGTTGAGGAATACTGTTCTGATTTTAGAAAGTGGTGCGTAGCTTCTCGGTGGAACGATCCGGCCCTAAGGTGCCAGTTTAGGTTAGGATTATCTGATGCCCTGAAGGATCTGCTGGTTAGCTACCCCTCTTCTGACTCCCTTGACCAGGTTATGGCCCTAGCAGTACGACTTGACCGACGTCTCAGGGAACGTCAGCTTGAACGTTTCAATGTGCTCCCCTCTGACTTTTCTGCGATCCCCCCCGAGGTCACGGATTCTGATTTAGCTTCTGATATTGCGGCTGATCAGGGTTCAGCTCCCGGGAACGTCCCTGGGGACAAACTGTTTCTTCCCCTGCAATACCGGCTAAGGGTACTCAGGGAAAACCATGACTCCGCTCTATCTGGTCATCCTGGCATCTTGGGCACCAAACACCTCATTACCAGAAACTATTGGTGGCCTGGGTTGCCTAAAGACGTTAGGGCTTACGTCGCCGCTTGTGAGGTTTGCGCTAGGTCCAAAACCCCTAGGTCCCGACCTGCGGGCCTACTACGTTCCTTGCCCATTCCCCAGAGACCTTGGACCCATATCTCCATGGATTTTATCACCGATTTGCCCCCATCTCAAGGCAAGTCGGTGGTGTGGGTGGTAGTAGACCGCTTCAGCAATATGTGCCACTTTGTGCCCCTTAAGAAGTTACCTAACGCCAAGACGTTAGCTTCTTTGTTTGTGAAACACATCCTGCGTCTCCATGGGGCCCCAGTCAATATCGTTTCTGATAGAGGGGTACAATTTGTTTCCTTATTTTGGAGAGCTTTTTGTAAAAAGTTGGAGATTGATCTGTCCTTCTCCTCCGCCTTCCATCCCGAAACTAATGGCCAAACGGAAAGGACTAACCAATCCCTGGAACAATATTTAAGGTGTTTCATATCTGACTGTCAATTCGATTGGGTCTCATTCCTTCCCCTTGCTGAATTTTCCCTGAATAACCGGGTCAGTAACTCGTCAGGGGTCTCCCCGTTTTTCTGTAATTTCGGGTTTAATCCACGGTTCTCCTCCGTTTCCCCTGGTTGTTCCAATAATCCTGAGGTAGAGGATGTTCATCGGGAACTGTGCACAGTCTGGGCCCAGGTTCAGAAGAACCTAGAGGCGTCCCAGAGCGCACAAAAGATTCAGGCTGATAGTAGACGTTCTGCTAACCCCCGGTTTGTCGTCGGGGATTTGGTCTGGTTGTCGTCCAGGAACTTGCGCCTTAAGGTCCCGTCCAGGAAGTTTGCTCCCCGATTTATTGGACCTTATAAGATCATTGAAGTCCTCAACCCTGTATCCTTCCGTCTGGAGCTGCCCCCATCCTTTCGCATACATGATGTCTTCCATGCCTCCCTCCTCAAACGCTGCTCCCCGTCCTGGTCCCCCTCGAGGAAACCTCCTGTTCCCGTTCTCACCCCTGAGGGGGTGGAATTCGAGGTGGCCAAGATTATGGACAGTAGGATGGTCCAGGGCTCCCTCCAGTACCTGGTCCATTGGAGAGGATACGGGCCGGAGGAGAGGACTTGGGTACCTGCCCGTGATGTTCACGCTGGGGTATTGATCAGGAGGTTCCACCTTCTCTTCCCTACTAAACCGGGTCCTCTTAGTAAGGGTCCGGTGGCCCCTCATAAAAGGGGGAGTACTGTTAGGGATCTGCCAGGTACTACGTCTAGGTATACTCCTGGGATTAATCAATCCACACCTGAGGCCAGACCTGTTAGACTGACACCGTCTCCCACCAACCAGGGTGGCAGGCTCAGGAGTGGGAGAGCCTATCGCGGCCTGGTCAGTCGGAGTTAGCTCCGCCCCCTGTCCTTTATTACCTGCCGTGTTCTCTTCCTCAGTGCTTGTAATTCTTCTGGATTCCTGGCCCCACTGCTGCTTGCTCCAGCCTGCTTCTGCCGTGCTTCTGCCTTGCTGCAGTTCCGCTTAACCTGCTTCGCTTTGCCCCTGGCTTGCTTCCTTCTCCGTGCTCACGTTGGTATACTCCACTTCATCCTGGTCCTGACTATTCATTCACCGCTCCGTTTCCTCGCGGCGTTCCATGGGCTACTGCCCCTTCCCTTGCGTGTTCCCTGTTTGTTCTCCCGTGCACTTAGACAGCGTAGGGACCGCCGCCCAGTTGTACCCCGTCGCCTAGGGCGGGTCGTTGCAAGTAGGCAGGGACAGGGTGGTGGGTAGATTAGGGCTCACTCTCCCTTCACCTCCTTCCTGCCATTACAGACAGTCTGTGTAATGTACGGATATGTTGGGTCCACCATAGAGAGAGAGAGAGAGAGAGAGAGAGAGAGGCCGTTTTTCTTTGGTTAATAGATGAGTGTCCTTAACAGTGAACCAGCCCCCTTCATTCACTCAGAATTCCCTAATTGGGTAATTGAAAGTGGGTTTTTAAGGAGAAAATGCTTAATGTCTTTCTAGCTACATCACTAGGTGTGGCCGACATGTACAGGCCATACATAGAACTGGATCCAAATGTATTACGGCAGAAAGGGTCTCCAAAATAATGTGCTGCCCACTTCTCAATTAGTGTTGGCTCACGTTACTCCTTGTAGAGCGTAGATTTGCTATTGCAGTGATCTCTTGGCTGGCACAATTTCTCAGGTAGCTCTACAGCTCATTAACTCCACGTTTTATGCTTGGTTGTGCCAAGTCAATGGGTAAACCCTCCGTCCTCTCCACCTCCCTCTCGTGGAGTTCACCTGACTCTGGAAGGTTCACAGTGCGTTTAATGCTTACAGAACAGGTGCAGAACAGATCATTTGGCATAGTTTACAATAATTACTAAACCGTACACAAAAGCTATGTATTCACAGGAGCTACAAGCAAGTAATTTTGTGCATGACATGAGCCTAATTGTTTTCAGATTTTATTTGGATGCCAAGGGAATGCCAAGACGGAACCCTGCAGCCAAAATAAAATTAAGGCTTTACTCATGTCCAAAAAAGTGACCAGACTACTTTTCAGGTAACTGAAAATAACGTCCCCAGCTGACCAACAAAAAAAGTGTACAGCAGAGAAAAGATAGATGATAGATAGATAGATAGATAGATAGATAGATAGATAGATAGATAGATAGATAGATAGATAGATAGATAGATAGATAGATAGATAGATAGATAGATAGATAGATAGATAGATAGATAGATATGAGATAGATAGATAGATAGATAGAATATAAGAGATAGATGATAGTAGTATACACGGTGCCTATGCCTATATGGACTAGTAGGTAATCCATATGCCACCACTTATCCTGGCGCTCAAGCAAAGCATCCCCAATGAGTTGTATGACAAATTCAGCTCTGCTACATTTGAATCTGCATAACCACAGCCAGCTCTAGTGTAATATGCAATCAGGTCTAATGTCTGACTCATCAGGGCACATTATGATGTTCAAAGCTGCAAATTCCACCTTTTCCCATCAGAAAAATTATATTCGCTCATTTTCCAGCCATTTAAAATTAAAATCATAATTTGTAAATTCCATTAATAACGTTCATTCCCAGGCTGCGGCGAGCGCTGGCGTAAAGACGGGCATCTCCTCGTTCACATTCACGGGCCGTGTGAGCAGGTATTAGGATCAAATGTTCCGCATTCATTAAACTTTTCCTTTCGGTGCTAAGGAGCAAGACGCAGGTCTGAGCCGAGATCCCGTCTTATCACAGGAGGATGTGACTCTCCTTCTAAACCTTCAAAGGCCCCTCATATCCAGAGATTATTCCGCCATCTGGAAGGTGAAAATTGAAATGCAGACGAGAGCCGGTTATCTCGCTTTATGTATTCGATAGGACAAAACAAATCAATTTCATGATTTCTCTCCTGAGTGGGGTAAATACTCGGCGTTACAGTCTTATTGCTGCGGCTATTATTACCGGCCTCATAACGGTTCCTTGTATTACCATAAAGTGCGGCAGTACCGGCCCGGTAATCTTATAATGTACTTTACAGCAGCCGTACTTGACTTTCCTTACGGGACCGCAGTAATGAGTAATATAATAGTCAGACACTTTTATAACAATAATGATCCTTTTTTAATAAGTTCTTATTATGTTCCTGTAGCTGCAGATGGAGAAGAACTTATTGCAGTAAACAGCAAAGAGGGCAAAGTCAGATGAAGAAATTGGTGAATTTCCCATAATCTGCCATCAATGGGACCTGGTAGATGGATTATCAAATATTCTGGATTATCAAACGATAAATAAAACTCAATTGAAGGTTTCAGGGTTTTTAGGAAGAGATTGTATATATGTATACTGAATATATTTATATATACCGTATACACTGTATGTCGTGTTTGTGTATACTATGTCATATATATGACTGTGTGTTTGTATAGACACTACATGTAGTGAAGGTTTGTATATACTGTATGAATGTCTCTTGTGTATATAGGACTGAAGATTGCGGCACATTTTTTTCCCTGTATCTACTACATAAAACAGCAATGCTAGAGCTCAATGTCGATACAGGATCACACGAAATTTGAGGCATCACGAAGACTCGCACCATAATTATCACGAATAATCCAACTGCATACAGTATATATATTAATATTTTTCCTTTCATTTCCTAATTTTGGAAATGTTCACTGACTTTGCTGATCAGTACTACAGAACTATGAGCAGACATGATGTATTAAAGGGACACTCCGGCCAAGACTAAACTTTCCCATGTGCTCCATTATGGTATTCCATGTGTCAGTCTCTCACCTGTTATTTATCTCTATATATCAGACTGGGATGGTTGCTTAGCAGCAGTGTGGATCAGGCTCGGTGACTACTTTCTCTACTTGAGTCAATGGAGATCTATGTGTCACCCATCACAGGCTTCAGCAGTTCCTGTACCACACTAGTATTACACAGGGAGGGGGGGGCAGAAACTTCTATCATCTGCTACCACTGATACTCAGACAGGTTCCTGTCGCACAGGTATAATGTAGAAGAATAAAGTGAAGCCTCCATGCCTGTATACTTATGGTTTCTCAGCATATTTAGGAGAATATAGAGAAAATGATAATCACAGTGTCCCGCAGCATGCAGAAATGGTATGGTCTTTAGCTGGTCATGTGATTCTGTGAGATTAATAGCAAAGCAGAGAAGAAGAGAAAGCTGGGGAAATCTAGGAATCAAGATGAAGTGTAGAGTGTGGTATACAGTCAGGTGGGGAATGCAGACATGAAAAGTTGTGTTTCCAGGGGAGGTCTTCTTTACTAGAGTATACAGGGCAGACTGAATATACAGTTTTTTTTTAGTTTTGAGGTTATTTTTTTTATATTACAGCTTAAATTTGTTTTATATAATTGTTTTTGTTTTAGTCATAAGCGTCTATTACTTACCCCGAGTCTGAAACTGAATTCCCTGCTAATTAAATTTACAGAATAATGGGGAGATATTCTTGGAAAAATAAAAATACTTGACGTTTATGGGGTCTATTTAGGACAGGGCTGGGCACACATATCAAAATGATGCCCCCTCTCCTAATAATGGTTATTATCACAGGGAATGGGTGGTATATCATGGCCCTGGCAGTGTTATGATCTTGAGATATAGGTACTGTAGATAGCATAAATTATCGCTGTCCCTGAAGGATTATGGTAATGGATGCCATAAATGCAACTCTGTGGAGCGACTGAACCCTTTTGGAGCTCTTAAAGTGGTTGATATTAGGGAATTCTCAGTTTCTAGACAGGGAGACCCCATTCCGGACCCTTATCTACGTATTAGTCAGAGTAGAGAATGGCTACAAAGAGCGTCTCTCTCTCTCTCTCTCTGGAGGACCCGGCATGTCCATCCGTTACACAGACAACCCATTGATTTAAATGTAAACTGTGTAATGCTTAATTTCCCCTGTGGTGGCGCTGCAGAGCAGCTGAACACTTTCTGCCAGGTTCCTCCAAACATCACATCTGATCGCTGGGGATCCAAGCAGGGCACCCTGTGACTGTTTAATCATTGGTGGACCCTTTTATAAAAATAAAAAAAAAGTAGAGAACTTTTTTAATAAGTTTCTATCACTGGAAATTGACACAATTTGGATGTAAACCTATTTACTTTATGTATGTCCTAAACTTGTTGATTTTGGGTGGATTTCCCCTTTAAGTCCTAATACTTTATCGCTTTCATATAGATACTATTCCAAGATATTATTATACACTTTATTTAAACTGAACATTTCACCCTCAGATCACTTGGAAAGTTTCTGAAAACTTTCGGAACTTTTCAAGTTTGTCTCTTTTGTCAATCTGCAATAAATAACATATTTGTGGGGGGGGGGGGTTTCTTGTGTAATGGAGCTGTCTATCAGGTCTCTTATCTGTCAGTGGAGTCGCTGCTTGCAAATCCTTTTCTGATGCTTCTACAGAGGAGAACCAATTGATTTATCTCTGGATACATTACGGATTGTTCCTGGTGTTACTCAATTACTTCTTGGAGTTACAGATCATTGGTTATCTAATTTGGCATTGAATGCATTACGTATGTGATGTTACAGATTATATTCCAGTTTAATAGCTCCGGATGGCAGGACCGGTCACGGAACAGGATGATGTAGAGAAGAGAGTGAAGGACAGGAGACTGACCAATGACTACCATCATTATTATGACCCTCCGGAAGCCGAAAAGTATGTTGTCAAGGATGTAGCATTGCTTAATAGTGATATTCTTATGTATTTATCTTAATATTTAAATTCCTTTTTACTCGGTCTCCCACGAATCCATGTACAGCAAGTCTCTGGGCCGGCCTTACAGCACTCTGGGCAGGTCCTACAGCACTCTGGGCAGGTCCTACAGCACTCTGGGCGGGTCCTACAGCATTCTGGGCGGGTCCTACAGCACTCTGGGCCGGCCCTACAGCACTCTGGGCGGATCCTACAGCATTCTGGGTGGGTCCTACAGCACTCTGGGCAGGACCTATAGGACTCTGGGCGGGACCCGAAGCTTTGCTCATCCTGAGCCCCCTGGTTCATGAATATATTAACAGATAAATGAAAGCTCCGTCAGGCTGGCATGTATAGTATTTCAGTTCATCTTTCTATCCAGAGATCTATCCAATGATTTCTGATCTTCCTTAAAAAATAATGTAACTATATTCTTTGTATCTTGGTGACTTACTCTCTTTCTTTTTCTCTTGCTCTCTAGAGCTGTCACTCCAATCCCTCGCTCACTCGCTTTCTTGCTCTCTCCCTCCCTCGCTTTCTAATTTTTTATCACTCTCTTAGACTTTCTCATTCTCTCTCACTCTCTAGTTCTCTCCCATTCTCTCACTTTCTATTTCTTATTCTCTCGCTCTTTCTCAGTCTCTCTCCCATTCTCTTGCTTTTTCCTGTTCTCTCTCTCATTCTTTCTCTCGCTTTGAACATCTCTCATTCTTTCACTCGCTCTATCCTTCTCTCTTTCTTTTGTCCTCTCTCATTCTATTGCATTTAGGGTATGTTCACACGCACTGTTTTCAGACGTAACTCGGGCGTTTTACGCCTCGAATTATGCCTGAAAAAATGCCCCTAATACACCTGCAAACATCTGCCCATCGCTTTCAATGGGTTTTACGATGCTCTCTTCCCACGAGGTGTAATTTTACGCGTCGCTGTCAAAATACAGCGCGTAAAAAGACGCCTGCGAAAAAGAAGTGCATGTCACTTCTTGGGAAGTTTTTGGAGCCGTTTTTCATTGACTCCATTGAAAAACAGCTCCAATAACATCCGTAAAATACGCAGCGAAAAATGCGAGTTGCTACAAAAACGTCTGAAAATCAGGAGCTGTTTTCGCCTAAAAACAGCTCCGTATTTTCAGACCTTTTTGGTCACTGCGTGTGAACATACCCTTACTTTCTTGCTCTCTTTCTCTCTTGCTTTCACTTTCTCTCACTCACTCTCTCTCATTCTCTCTCTTACTTTTATCTTCTCTCACTCTCTCGCTCTATCGCTCTCTTTCGTTCTCTCTCACTCTATTGCATTTTCTATCTAGATCTCTTTCTCTCTCACTCTCTCCTATTCTCTCGCCCTTTCTCATTCTCTCTCTCTGGCTTTCACCTTCTCAAACTCTCTCGCTCTATCATTCTCGCTCTGTTCACTCTATTGTACTTTGTGGCACTCTTTCTCTCTTGCTTTCTGTCTCCCATTCTCTCGCTCTTTCTCTCTCTGGCTTTCATTTTTTCGCACTCTTTCATTCTATTATTCTCTCTCTTTCAAGCTCTCTCACTCTATTTCACTACCTCGCTCTCTTTCTTTCTTTCTTGCTTTTTCCCTCACTCTCTCATTCTCTCGCTCTCCCTTTCTTTCTCACTTATTTTCTTTCTCCCTCTTGTTCTCTCACTCTCTTTCTCTCTTTTTTTCTCTCTCACTCATTCTCTCGCTCTCTCTCTTTATCGTTCTCTGTCTCTTTCAAGCACTCTCAAAATATTGCACTCTTAAAATTTGCACTCTTTCGCTCTTATTTTCTCTCACTCTCTCTCTCTCTCTCTCGCTCTCTCTCACGCTCTCTCACTCTCTCACTCTCTCTCTCTCTCTCACTCTCTCGCTCCTATTGCTCTGCCTTTGTAATTGTCAACTTATTGTGCAGTTCTGCTCTTCTATTTATTAAGATCAGGAAGAACAAATCTAAATAATTACCAATCTAGTAAGGAAAGTGTTAGAAACTGTTTTGTAATGTTTCGTCTTTATGTTTCAATATTTCAATAAACAAACAGTATAAACTATAAAGTAAATATTTTAACATAGACTCAAAATGTTCACCCAGACTTTACAGAATAGAAATAGATCAACCAAATATTTTGCAAATCAACACAAATGCCTAAGAAATAGAAAGTATTCTCATCATCAGAGGAGAAAAAGCAATGAAGATATCATTGACCTAATTCTTGTCGATATTTTACCATTGTAAAAAGTCTCATTACATGATCACATGATTAAAGAAAAACAGACAGCAAGCAAATTGTAGTGTGTCAGTCTTTAATGCAATTCTAGAATTCTATTCAAGAACAAGAAAGCTCTGGATGAAAGGTGCAATCAATCAATCAATCAATCAATCAATCAATCAATCAAATCAATTCCTGCTGCAATGTATGACATAGTGTTGGATTCAGATGCTGAATTGCATATATTTTATCATACAGATGTAGCCATTTTTATCTTGACTCAACGCATTAAATACATTGTGGCAAGAAACTTGACTTTTTCAATGGCTTTTGTTGTGTGATATCACGCTGCAACAAGTTATCAGAGTCAAGATAGAGATGGCTACATCTGTACAATGGGATTTTATCAGCGACCACCAATGCTGCAGCTTCATAGTATGGTGCCTACTGGCTCTCATCATTTTTCTGCCCATGCATCTTGGCACAGGTCAAACACCCATTACTTTATAATCTGGCAATGCAATAGGCTTTGTATCCGCAAGAAGAGGAGCGTTCTGTATATAAACCGTGCAGGAAATGAATAAGAAGCAGCAGGACAAGAAGCTTTTATGGTTGGACAAAACAAGAGGTCACACATTTACTCAATGATTAATCCCGCTCCCCGCTGCACTCGGTGACTGTTTTTGTTTTTCAATTACTTATACAAACATAATCAATTCTAAGCAGCGCTACCCCGAACGCATGCTAATTACGTTGAGTATTACATCATGGCCGCTGTCATAAGCCGACATAAAACTCGCTCAAGTGTTGGACACTAAATGTTGGCCACGGTTCTGCTTATCTGTAAATCCTGTTGAAGGGTTGTAATTAAAATGGCATCGGGAGCCACTCGCTATTTGCTGCGAGTTTTAGGACTTGGTTCACACTGGTGGTAAAATTATATTGCTAAAATTATGTATTTTATGCCTCCCCTAATCCATAGGGAACAGTAATAAAAAAAACTATAGGTTAATAAAGCAGCATGTTCCATTTTTAAATACTCTCCTATCAAGGAAGGAATTATATAGAGTTCATCCTGAGCCTCCTGGTTCATGAATAGAATACCACTGGTATTATTAAAGTTGTTTTATTAGGAAAACCCCTGTCTATATAGGCCTATAGATGCCATAGAATAGTCTTCTGCTCAGGACCCTCCTCTTAGCCAGAGAGGGGAGCCGTTACTAGCCAGAGAAGAGTGGTCCCCACTTTGGAGGACTTAGGGTCACTGTATTACATGGTCGCCCATTTGTTTGACTCGGTGCCATGTAATATAATATTTCTTCTGCAGAGTCAGGGTTTTTAGTTACCAGATTCATGACGATCAGCTGATTACTAACAGATCCTCATTTAGAAAAGGGAATAAATAGAGGGTCGTAATTTAAGACGGACAATATGGAGGTACAAGTCAGGTATATACAATGCAGGAGTGAACACATCAAAATGCATCACGAAAACAAGCATGGACATAGACATGTCATATAGAGACGACCAGAAGGTGGAGGCAAATTGATGATACAGGTGACCGTCATATTGTCCGTCTTAAATTACGACCGTATCTGTATTTATGCCTTAATCAGCGTCATAGATCATCATGGGATTCTACCGTGCCTTGTGCTCACATAACGATTCATGTTGGCCAAATTATGAGTTTCCTAGACACAAGAAATCTCTCCATAGTCATCTGGCACTATCCCTGATGTGGTGCATGTTCCTGGGATCTATGTGTCTGTTTCCTCCTTTTTGTTTTTATTTGTGTTTTTACTTTCACGTCGATTTCATAGTCCTATTTGTAAGGTATACTATGTTTGAATTGACCCAGTTATTCGCTCTATTTTTGCATCTAGTACCTATATGACATATTTTATGATGTAAATTGAAGTGATAGTTCTTCTAACCCATGCTATGATCTAATCATTTGTACATTTTTCTAGTGCCCGACGAAGGTCTGTCTGACCGAAACGTCGACGTCGCACATGTAGCCTCTGGCATCCATCCAATAAAGATATATATTTTTATAACACAAGCAAGGTGTGCTTCATGAATAGAACACCATAAAGACAGTTTAGACTGACACGTAAATATTGTTAAGTAGGAAAAGAAGTGGAGAGGCAGCAGCTCTGTATAACAATGCACATTTATATCTGTGTTGGGTGGGTGACTACCTATGTTACTGCCAGTAATGGTTGTCTCCTTTGGAAATCCTTCCTCCAAGAATCACAATCTAGATGAATCACAGGAGTCCTTATAAATTAGTGACTGGAGAAAGACATTTAAAGATTAAACTGTTGGCATTGATTGTGAATGATGTATATGCCCATCATCCTGGCGCTGCCACTAGACTCATCCTTGTATTGAAATTCTACATGCTCCCGCAAATACTAACACTGATGAAGATGTAGAGGCGGTCGGAGCTTCATGCGCATTTGGCATCTCCAGTAGATTGTGTAGAACTCAGTAAAATGCACATTATTATTTAAAGAGACCCGTTCCCCTCACAAATCCAAATATCGCTGCTGAATTTTTAACACAATTTTTATGTCTGGGCAGAACATATGGATCTGTTCATCCTGGTCTTCCTGGTTCAATATTCCGCAGGAAGTGCAGATGGAGAGAGAAAGAATTATAATGTTGCAAATTTCAAGGGTATGCTCAACTTTGAACAAAATGTAAAATTAAAAGATAGTCAGAAATAAAAATTAGATAGATAGATAGATAGATAGATAGATAGATAGATAGATAGATAGATAGATAGATAGATAGATAGATAGATAGATACCAAAAGGCCAAGAAACACCATATAAATATAAAAAACATTATTTGTAGTGTGTTTTAGATTTTAAGACTATCTGCTAATATCTGTCTACAATGTTTTTTTACTTAAACAATGAAGGAAATAACTCCTCGAACGCCACAAAAAATGTTGTGTGTGAATCTATCATAAGGCTTGATTCACACATTCAGTTTTGATGTAGTTTTTGATGCAGGTTTAATTGCGTTTTTTTTTTAGTCAAAGCCAGTAGTGGATACAAAAGGAAAGAAATGTTTCCATCTTTCCTCTTTACGCTTTTTCTTCCATTTGTATCCACTCCTGGATTTGGCTAAAAAAACTTGCACCAAAAACTGCATCAAAACTGCATGTGTGAATCCAGCCTAAGGGCATGCCCACACGTGGCGGATTTCCTCCGCAACTGTCCGCATCAATGCCGCACAGAATCTGCATTGCAGATTCTGCGGCGGATCTGCCCAAAATGTACAGTAAATTGATGCGGACTAGCTGCTGCGGACTGCGGGAAAAGTGCTTCCCTTCTCTCTATTATCAGTGCAGGATAGAGAGAAGGGACAGCACTTTCCCTAGTGAAAGTAAACGAATTTCATACTTACCGGCCGTTGT
Organism: Rhinoderma darwinii; assembly: GCF_050947455.1. Classification (NCBI taxonomy): domain Eukaryota; kingdom Metazoa; phylum Chordata; class Amphibia; order Anura; family Rhinodermatidae; genus Rhinoderma; species Rhinoderma darwinii. Next base: position 65,864,371 of record NC_134695.1, on the reverse strand, counting down.
CTTGGTGACGCGTCCCTCTTTCGGCATCCAGCCCGACCTCCCTGGATGACGTGGCAGTCCATGTGACCGCTGCAGCCTGTGATTGGCTGCAGCCGTCACTTAGACTGAAACGTCATCCTGGGAGGCCGGACTGGAGACAGAAGCAGGGAGTTCTCGGTAAGTATGAACTTCTATTTTTTTGACAGGTTGCTGTATATTGAGATCGGTAGTCACTGTCCCGGGTGCAGAAACAGTTACTGCCGATCGCTTAACTCTTTCAGCACCCTGGACAGTGACTATTTACTGACGTCGCCTAGCAACGCTCCCGTAATTACGGGAGCCCCATTGACTTCCTCAGTCTGGCTGTAGACCTAGAAATACATAGGTCCAGCCAGAATGAAGAAATGTCATGTCAAAAAAGCAAGACGCATCCGCAGCACACATAACATGTGCATGACAGCTGCGGACTTCATTGCGGAATTTAGAATCTCCATTGAAGTCAATGGAGAAATTCCGCCATGAGTCCGCAACCAGTCCGCCACTGGTCCGCAACAGACAGAGCGTGCTGCGGACACCAAATTCCGCACCGCAGCCTATGCTCCGCAGCGGAATTTTACGCATCGTCTAAACGAACCCTACTAAATAGAAGTGGAAGTCAATGGAGAAACGGCTCCGCTGCGGATTAACGCTGCGGAGTGTCCGCAGCGGAATTCAAGAGCAATTCCGCCACGTGTGGCTTTGCCCTAAGAGAAAAAAAAATTCTTGGAGAAGACCCTGCATTGCTGTAAATCTGCAGTAAAAGGAAATGCCTGACATTCTCATCATCCTGCAAACAGTGGGGGTCTCCACAGAGTCTCTGAATGAAGGAAAGACCCCTGCAGTATTCCGCGTATTGATCTTCTCATGTCGCCGGACCCGCACAATACATGGCGACAACGGAGAAACATAGAGGTGCCTGTGTACCCTCAGAGGATTTCATTGTGATCCTGTAGGGGGGTTCCAAAGACGAGACGTTAGGAGGATAATATGTTAACCCCTCAGCTGCCATATGTTTGCACACGTTTCCTTTCTACCTGATGTAAAAACGGCACCAGGGCTCATCTGCAGAATGATGGCCGTCACTATATGGCCACTCTGCTACTTTAGGGACACTATTATGGGATCGCTTTGCAGGCAATGCATGGTATTATTATGTGTGCACTATATGGCAGTATTAATACCTGGCACCTTTATGTGGATACTGTATATATGTATTACATATGTAGTAGAGGTGAGGGTACTGTATGGCAGTATTAGAATAGTTTTACATCCCGTAAATCCATTTTGCTGTACGTCTTTTCAGACCAAAATGATAGGACTGTAGCACAAGGGAGAACGGAAACGGTCCTAAAGGAAATATTAGAAAGTGTCCCTCTCCCTTGGGCCGTTAACTGGCCACTGTATGGTACTATTATGTGGGCACAGTATAGTAGTATTATTTTGGACAGTGTATAACGTTGTTGTAGTTTTAACGCTGTATGGTATTATTTTGGGTACTCTATGTCAGCATTATTTGGACACGGTATGGTGCTATTATTTGAGCACTGTATGGTAGCAGTATTTTGGACAGTATATCTATGTTGTTTTAACACTGTATGGTATTATTTTTTGGGTACTATATGTTAGCATTATTTGGACATTTTATGATGCTATTATTTGGGCTATGTATGGTACTATTATGTAGGCACAGTATTATTAGATATTATTTTGGACAGTACATAACTTTGTTTTAACACTTTATGATATTATTTTTGGGTACTCTATGTCAGCATTTTTTGGACATGGTATGGTTCTATTATTTGAGTGCTATATGGAACTATTATCTGGGCACAGTATTGTAGTATTATTTTGGACAGTGTATAACTTTGTTGTTTTAGCACTATGGTATTATTTTTGGGTACTCTATGATAGCATTATTTGGATATTTGATGATGCTATTATTTGGCACTGTATGGCACTATTATTGGGGCACAGTATGGTAGCATTGTTTTGTACAGTGTATAACTTTGTTGCTTTTAAAACTGTATGATATTATGTTGGGGTACTCTATGTTAGCATTATTTGGACATGGTATGGTTCTATTATTTGGGTACTATATGTAACTATTATGTGAGCACATTATGTTAGCATTAATTTGGACTGTGTATATTTTTGTTGTTTTAACACTGTATGGTATTATTTTTGGGTACTCTATGTTAGCATTATTTAGGTATGGTGCTATTATTTGGGCACTGTATGGCACCGTTTTTTTTTTATATGTCTAAGGGTATGTTCACACGACCTATTTACGGACGTAATTCGGGCGTTTTTGCCCCGAATTACGTCTGCAAATAGCGCCTCAATAGCGTTGACAAACATCTGCCCATTGAAAGCAATGGGCAGACGTTTGTCTGTTCACACGAGGCGTAATTTACGCGCCGCTGTCAAAAGACGGCGCGTAAATTGACGCCCGCGTCAAAGAAGTGACCTGTCACTTCTTTGGCCGTAATTGGAGCCGTTATTCATTGACTCCAATGAATAGCAGCGCCAATTACGACCGTAATTGATGCGGCGTTCAAGCGCCTGCACATGCCGTTACGGCTGAAATTACGGGGATGTTTTCAGGCTGAAACATTGCCGTAATTTCAGCCGTTACGGGCGCCCTCGTGTGAACATACCCTTAATGTTATATGTGAATGGAGTTGTTTTTTAGCAGGGAACATTGATTCTTTGTGCATGTACCGCACATTTCTACCCCATCCTACATTGAAAGTCCACTCTGCAATATTCTTGAAGCTTTAGCATGCTATTACCTGGTGACAATGGGACTGTCTATATTGTATTCTGTTTACATGATGCTTTTCATCTTTTGTGTCTTCAGACAGACCTCAATAACGGCTTCATCTCTGTAATATGCACACACTTCGGATCAAAAGCTGTCAACAATTCCAATTATTGGCGACACATTTAAGCATTTCATGTATTGAGAAGAGCTTGAAATCTTTGCAGTGCAAATTACATTCTTGGATAATCCAGTGTGTAGGACAAAAACCATATACTGCTGCATTACATGAAGAGGCGGCCTACAGAGACACAAAGAATAATTATATCTATACATCTCTTCCAATAGGCATAGTAATACTGCGCCGCTTATAATTACCAGTATTTATAAGAAGAGGGAGCCCCGTATACATACAAATAAACGAGGTCATTACTGTTTACAGCGCAAGAAACGAAAACACGTCAAGTAAATAGAAATCCATTCTTAAGAACATTTCTAAATGTCCTTCTGGAGCGGAGAGCCGCCATTATAGGGAACATATAGAATATTGCGCCACTATGGATATAATTACCCTCATCCTAGTTTTCACACCGTTATTATGATCACCGTTTCCTGTATAATGGTTTGCCAAGAAATTAAAGGGAATTTGCCCCTAAATTCCTAAAATTTTCCCATAAATATAAATCTTTGGGTCATCTTCTTTGGTAAAATTCTCAAAAATTCAGTAAAATATATATTTTTTCGTTCTATCTGTTTTCAGGAACGCTGAGTGACATCATATATGGCCACCAAACTGCTCCAGCGGTCATCTGTCAGCTTCTAAAATATTTTCAAATTGCTACTGAAATTTTGAACTGCAGCTATAGCTCTGCCCATTTTTCGCTTTTTGTCTCAAGAATAAAATTTCAGAACTACAGTAAAGACCGACACAGGCGGTGCATAAGGAAAGAGGGTTTAGTGCTGCATAACAATGCAGATGGATATGCTTTTTGTGGTCTGGGACGCGGAATCGTCTCGCGAATGAGTTGCAATGTGGATGGGGTTTATGTAAATTGCATTAAAGAGGGCAATCTCGGGATGTTTTTTGGCCATTCCCGGCTGATCGGGGGATCGACTTAAAAGTGTCTTGCAAATTGGGATTAACAAGCGCTTGTCCCCATACATTACTGATCATAGCTCCTTGTGAAAGGAGCAAACGAGCGCCGATCAACGCGTGGTCTCGTTGGTCGGCGCTCGTTTTCGCAGCCCATATTGGCCCATGTAAAAGGACCCTAAGACCATGCAAGATATGGGGTCCTAAGAGAGAGTGAGCCCAGTCCTGGTCGGTCTCATTCCCTTTGCCAATGGGTGGTGAGAACCTGTACAGGACCCCCCCCCCCCCCATCCAGAGAAACGGCAGTGAATGGGAAATTGGCCCAAGGGTTATGAAAGCAAATGCCGGCAATGCCGGTCCTTGCTGGCAAAATCCTACTTAATAATATGGGGCAATTTTGATCTTTTCTATGGGGCCCCCTATGTATGTCAGTGTGAATTTTGGGGCCACAATTAAACCTTTTTGGGAACTGTATTTGCCCAGGGCTGCTGATTGTGTCAGTGTATACTATATTGATCAGCCACTTAACTATCAATCCATCCATGTGTCCGACATTAATGTGTGCGGTGTCATTATAGTCCGTCAGCCTTTGTTACTTTCTGCTTCCATCTTTCGGCCTTAAGTCAATAAATGACTTTTAGCGATCGGTGAATATATATAAGACGGCGAACATTAGGAACTGGCGGTTATAGAGCTGTGAGGGTGAATGGCGCGGTCCTACTTATAGAGCATGTAAACTGCCTGCAAAGCACTCACACCACTGCCGAATACAATCCCATCTCCTCCCTGTCACTCCGTGAGTCCCTCTTAATGATAAACTACCATCCTTTTCATGGTCAGGGACCTTGCTTTCCTTGATGCTTTGCAGAAGGCGGCCGTCAGACCATCGCAATCAGCCAGAATGGTTATTGATCATTGCCAGCCATTGATAACCCACAGCACAGCTCACTGCCTACAGTCCCTGTGAGGCCGCCGCCGACTATTCCACACCAAGAAGAGAAATGAAATCCCATTAATGCGAGAGAAAATAGCCTGAGCTCTGTATTCTCTCTCTCCAATCAAACGGTCAGCGTTCATGTGGAATAATTGAAATACACTCGGCAGGGTTAGTGGGCTGCCTATTGATTGATGCCTGTTTCACGATTAAGACTTTAAAACTTTGGGCCCTCCTACATGACAGTAACATGTAGTCAGATGTAGCAGAGCTGAGTAAGTCATTTATCAGATCACGATGCACAATGTGGTTGTGTTATCCAAATTCACAGGGTTCAAAAAGTTACATCAGTTCAATTCCACTTGCTGTATTTATAGATATAGTGGTGCCAAGTTTGTTAGGGCATGACCACACGTGGCGGATTTCCTCCGCAACTGTCCGCATCAATGCCGCACAGAATATGCGTTGCAGATTCTGCGACGGATCTGCCCAAAATGTGCAGTAAATTGATGCGGACTAGCTGCTGCGGACTGCGGTAAAAGTGCTTCCCTTCTCTCTATCAGTGCAGGATAGAGAGAAGGGACAGCACTTTCCCTAGTGAAAGTAAACGAATTTCATACTTACCGGCCGTTGTCTTGGTGATGCGTCCCTCTTTCGGCATCCAGCCCAACCTCCCTGAATGACGCGGCAGTCCATGTGACAGCTGCAGCCTGTGATTGGCCTGTGATTGGCTGCAGCCGTCACTTAGACTGAAACGTCATCCTGGGAAGCCGGACTGGAGACAGAAGCAGGGAGTTCTCGGTAAGTATGAACTTCTATTTTTTTTACAGGTTGCTGTATATTGGGATCGGTAGTCACTGTCCAGGATGCAGAAACAGTTACTGCCGATCACTTAACTCTTTCAGCACCCTGGACAGTGACTATTTTCTGACGTCGCCTAGCAACGCTCCCGTAATTACGGGAGCCCCATTGACTTCCTCAGTCTGGCTGTAGACCTAGAAATACATAGGTCCAGCCAGAATGAAGAAATGTCATGTTAGTAAAACCAATACGCTCCGCAGCAGACATAACATCTGCGGACTTCATTGCGGAATTTAGAATCTCCATTGAAGTCAATGGAGAAATTCCGCCATGAGTCCGCAACCAGTCCGCCACAACTCCGCAACAGCCATTGCTTGCTGCGGACACCAAATTCCGCACCGCAGCCTATGCTCCGCAGCGGAATTTTCAGCCTCGTCTAAACGAACCCTACTAAATAGAAGTGGAAGTCAATGGAGAAACGGCTCCGCTGCGGATTAACGCTGCGGAGTGTCCGCAGCGGAATTCAAGAGCAATTCCGCCACGTGTGGCTTTGCCCTAAATGTAGTAGAGTCGAGTTTGTCATTTATCAGGCTATTTTAATGTGTTAGCCGTTTCTATAGGACTGCAAGTAAACCTGCTGTCTGTGGAAACTTATGGGTATGCAATTAATGAAGAACTACAGTATGAGTATGCAGCCCCTCTGCCACATTAGAAGATATCAGTATTATAAATGGTACGTGGTTTGTGGGGGCCCTGTTATAGATTGTGCATTGGGGCCCAGGAGCTTCACATTACATTTCTGAATATAAGTTATTGTTTGCGTTCACCCAATGGACTGAAAATAATATAATAGGCAAAATAGCAGATGATAGATCGATAGATTTATCGATAGATAGATAGATAGATAGATAGATAGATAGATAGATAGATAGATAGATAGATAGATAGATAGATAGATAGATAGATAGATAGATAGATAGATAGATAGATAGATAGATAGAGATAGATAGATAGATAGATAGATAGATAGATAGATAGATAGATAGATAGATAGATAGATAGATAGATAGATAGATAGATAGATAGATAGATAGATAGATAGATAGATAGATATGCAGATGCAGTGTTATTAGGCGGGTCACCCTGGGTCTGATCGTTCCACATAGTAACGCGCATGCACCCGATGTAAGAGGACACCACCCTCCATAGACTAGAGACTAAGGAGGGATGTGTGAAAACCCAAGAAAATAGGACATGTCCTATATTTTCATGGACCCATCACACGATCCATTGAAATAACGGTCGTGTGAAAGGTCCCATTGAAATACATGAGTCCGTGTGACGGCCGTTGTTTTAACGCTCGTCACACGCTCTTCTGAATGAGCCCTATGAGTAAACCGCCTATTTTAAAGTCCACATTCATACCGTTGGGTTTTAATGTCCCCAACCTATGTATCCATTGTAGTGCTTTCCCCATAAGAAGTTTTGACCTATTCCCACCCTGCCTCAGTGGAGGGACATGGTCTATGACCCTGAATCTCAGTTGCCGTTCACTATGATTATGGTCAGCAAAGTGTTTGGACACTGGTCGGTCCCGTTTCTTTATACATATAGGGTATCCATGTTGGTTTAATCTAGTTTTTAGGTCTAGCGTTGATTTCCCGATGTACCACACATTGCAGGGGTATTGAAGTAAGTAAATATGTGAGGTTGTTATGAAATGTTCTAATGTATATTAACATGTAGCTTTTATGTTTGGGGTTGGTGAGGGTAGAGCCGCTGTGGAGAGTGAGGTGGGATCCTTGCGTTCGGAAGTTTGTGGGTGGCTCTGAAGGAGGATAAAGGACTTGGATTGCCTCCGGTAGAGGTAGGAGACTGGTGTGTGTCTTCACGGTGTACCGCCGGGAGACTGGAGAAAGAGGCTGGCGTGCATCTTCGGAGGACAGGGAGACTTATAGTGCGCGGCATGTGACACTGGCACATCTTGGCGTCACGACATTTGGACATTAGGAAGGAGAGCGAGGGAAATTAGATTTTCCATTTGCGTAGTGTAAGGAGAGATGACGGAAAGTTGAGAGGTCAGTGAGGAGAGGCGACGGACAGTGGAGGTGTGAGGTTTTTTTAGAGAGGAAAGACAGAGGACTGTGGTATCAAGACAGGAGAGAGAAGAGATTACAGACGGTGGTTATGTAACCAAAATAAAAAGGAAAGGAAAGATTTAAAATATATATCATTCGATATTAATGCCAGGTGGAAGAAAGAAGAACAAGATAGTTATTATAATGTTTTTATTAAATAACAAAGGAAGATATATAATGTTAAAATATCCCTGATACAATGTCAAGAATTTATAAAGGGAATCAGTGGTTCTGTGCTAACAAGTTATATAGGAAAAAGTATAATATCTTCAAGTTATCCTTTTTAGATATGTATACTATACAGTTTGGATATTCCTCTGTTATCTGTGAAAATAAAAATAAAAAGACGCCCTATAAGGCTGTGTTCACACAGAGTTTTTTGCAGGAGGAAAATTCCTCCTGCAAAAACTGCTCCAGATGGTTTTTGCACAGTGGTTTGACAAAAACTCGTCAAAACACTCGTCAAGGTGTTTTTTTCCTCTTTCTGACTGATTGAAATGGGGTTTTGGAGGCGGAAACCGCCCCGAGATGGGTCATGTCGCTTCTTTTTACCGCGACGCGTTTTTTTTACTCGCGGTAAAAAAACTCGTCCAACTCCCATTGAAATCAATGGGAGGCATTTTCTGGCGGTTTTTGAGGAGTTTTTTGGCGCGGATTCCGCGTCAAAAAACTCCTCAAAAAACCTCCGTGTGAACACAGCCTTAAGGCAGCCATTGGCTAAAACTGTTAGTTTTTATAATGTTGTTGTTTTTTTTTTCCTTTAGGGTAACTAAACGTTCAACAAACTTCTGACATGCCATAGTGAGATGTCAGAAGTTTTGATTGGTGGGGGTCCGAGCACTAAGACCCCAACCAATCGCTAAAATGAAGCAGTAGAAGCGCTCGTGTGCTCGCTCAGTCACTTCGTTTCTGTTCGGCCTTTTCCAGAAATCAATGTATCGGAGTGAGGGGTCAATAGAAAGTCTATGAGCCTGTACCCTTTTACATCGGCTTTCCAGAAAAAGCCAAACAGAAACAAAGCGGCTGCTTCGTTTTAGCGATTGGTGGGGGTCTCACTGCTCGGACCTCCACCAATCAAAACTTCTGACATCTCACTATGACATGTCAGAAGTTTGTCGAATGTTTAGTTACCCTTTAAAATATTAATAATATAAAACGCAATTGTTTTACTGAATTAACAACAACTCGGCATAAATAAAACAATTTATTTAAGACAATAATTTTTTGTTATTAGAAGGATGTTCAAATTTGTTCCCTTTCACGGCTCCGAGGAAAAACCGATCAGAAACTAAGCGGCACAACGCTCTACAGAGCGCTTCTGCATCTTCCTTTTAGCGATCGGTGGGGGTCTCAGTGCTCGGATCCCCACCGATCAAAACTTTTGACATGTCACTAGGACATGTCAAAAGTTTTTTTAAATTTGGGTTACCCTTTAAGTTGTCAAAGGAAGTTCTATAGTTGCTATACACTAGACTGCCTCAGCACACTTCACAGTTTTGTTTTAGGTTCCTCAAAGTCAGGCAACAGAAAGCACGGGAACACAAGAAGCAGCACTAGAGTAAAACATTACAGAGGCAGAGAAATCTATTTTTCGGAGGCTTGAGGGGAATATTCCGTAGTAGAAGTGGATAGACTTTAATTTAACGCTGGTAAATAAGCCTTGTGATTGCATTTTTTGCTCGTTTAGTGGCCTAATTTACTACTTGGGAAGTTAAATCTAATCTAATATGCTATTAATACCAGTAGAAAATAATCAGTGGAAAAATCTGCGAAATTAAAAGTGTAGAATCTTCTATTTCTGCCTACAGAACAACAGTGTATAATGAGCTTTCATTTGTCAGAGCAACGTTATTTACTCCAGTGCTGGTGTATGGGAGGCTGAATACACAGACATATTCCCAGTACAAGCTACAGAATGACAAGGTCTCCCTCTGGTGACATTCAACAACACAGCAGCGTATTGGGAGAAACGCCACAAAGTCAAGATCATTATTATGTGTTCTAAAAGAGCAACTCAAGTCATAAGTGATTGTTTTTAATCCTGGGAGGAGCTTTTTCCTGTGCTCTCTGTCGCCCCCTGCTGCATTGTTCACTGTTAGGCAAAGTAGAGAACAGGAAGGTAAATACAATCTCCCTGGGTACATTTCTTGGTAAGGCCTCATGCACACGACCATAGTGTTTTTACTGGCCACAAATACGGATCCGTAACCATCCGCAAGTTATCCGCATATCTGCCATGCTGTCTGCAAATACGGTCCGTAGTGCATCCATATTTAAAGCTTTGCAAAAAATGGATGGCTACAAATGATGTCCCCAACAAGTCCCAATGCCTTGAAAAGGTCACATGCTCACTTAGGCGCCATTTTCTTGGGGAATCCCCAGCCGCCGCATAGCAACACTGCCGCAATTACAGATGGCTACAGATGCACATCTGTAGCCATCAGCAATTTTGCACACGCCCATAGACTTCCATGGGCGAGTCTGTGTCGCAATTGCGGACAGGAACAGGACATGTTCTACATTTTGCAAATCATTTCTACGGCCCAGACACATCCGTAAATATAAATACGAATACGAAAAGGTGTCCGTGGCCAATAGAAACGAATGGTTCTGCAAATTATCAATCTATCTATCTATCTCATATCTATCTATCTATCTCATATCTATCTATCTATCTATCTATCTATCTATCTATCTATCTATTATCTATTTATCTATCTATCTATCTATCTATCTATCTATCTCATATCTATCTATCTCATATCTATCTATCTATCTATCTATCTATCTATCTATCTATCTATCTATCTATCTATCTCATATCTATCTATCTCATATCTATCTATCTATCTATCTATCTATCTATCTATCTATCTATCTATCTATCTATCTCATATCTATCTATCTATCTATCTATCTATCTATCTATCTATCTATCTATCTATCTATCTATCTATTATCTATCTATCTCCTCCCATTCTGCCCTGGGTGATTCAAATTAGTTTAATACTGGTTCCTACCATCTCCAGATATATGCAGGCTTAGTCCCAGTTTTGGGTGTATGTGCAGCGTAGGTCCCCACCTATGGAGGCTGCCTTGCCGTGGCAGATGGGCTCACACAATTTGATTAAAATATGCGCTAAGAACCTCCCTATTGTAAGCAGATTTAGCAGTAATGCATATTTATTTATATTTAGGGATTTAGGTGACATTAGTGTTCGCAGTGTGCGGGCGCCATTTTCTTGTGCGCTGTATCTATCTATCTATCTATCTATCTATCTCTACCTATCCTATGTTACATATCACATAATCTATACACAGTGCCGTTCACTGGATGCTGTTTTCTTAGGATCGAGTGGCTTAAGAAAAATTCACATTTGTAAATACTTCATTGGTTCTTCTGTCTCATATCTGACTATTCCGGGAGGGAATAACATATTCGTTCTCTTGATAAAAGCTTGTTCTTTCTCACTGACTTTGGTAAAAGCAACATTATCTCTATCCTCTGGACACCTCCACTGACTCTTGAAATTGAAAAGCAGAAATTTAGATATGCATGTTCCTTGCAGGTGCATATTGTGTCTGTTCAGGAGATTAGCCATGTTCCTAGGGCAGATATTTATTATCCGCAGAATGTACTACTTTTCTATATTGTAAACCATAAAACACTTATTGCAGTTTTTTATCTTATCTTTATGTAACTCCACTCAAGCCAAGTCATTTAAAACATTTTTCACGGTGATATTATAGTCTGTTATCTGTGATTTTTACATAGGACTGCAGGTAAAATAGTGAGTTGTCACAGTACAAAATAGAAACAAAGTAAAACTCCAGGAAAATCTTCACAATTAGTAAAATAGATCTACCAGGGTCATGTACCACAAGAAATAACAACTAGTGCTGCATGTTACTGGGCTTTACAGCAGAAGTTGCCAAAACAACGCACCCTTCTCTGACATCACTTTCTGCTCTGCAGCTATTGGCTGAAGCTGCATCTCACAGACTTCCTTCTCTGCCTGCCCCTGCTCTGCCATGAGAACATGAAGGGAGTTTTGTTTTATGGGGCACTTTAGCTATTATTATGCGTAGAGAAGAGCAAACTGATTCTACACTAATTGAATTTGGTCTGAATTAACTTGGATACGGACCTAGAAGACATCAGAAGTCAGATATGAGTATTTAGGGTAGTTTCGATTTGCGCCAAATTTATTTGGACCGAATCGACTTGGTTGGCCCATTGGACCCGAAAATATTTTTGGGGAAATTTCTAGTTATAGGGCTACTTTGAATGTTCCTATAGGAAGCTATGGTTGTCATTATAGAGCCACTATGGCTGGCTGTATTGATTGCACTGTGGCAGTCACTTTAGCAGTCCTTATGGGACAATTATCAATTTTTTAGGGAGGCACTAGGGTGGTCATTATGGGGGCAATGAGGTAGCCACAGTAATAGAAACACTTTATTTGTCAATATTATGTGGTATTGCAACAGTATTGCTTTGGAGGCTCTTGAAATGATAGAAAAAAAACCTGCAAGAAGCATCAGTATGTGATCACTACTGTAAGGGACTGTAGGGTCAGCTTAGTCTTATGATCGTGAATAATAGGGACAGTCTGGTCATGTTATCTTAAAGATTTAAAGGGGTTGTGCCATCAATATAAATGGCAATATATAAACAAACTCAATATACATTTTAGAGTAACTTTGTAAAGAATTTTTTTTTTTTTTTTTATGTTTCCTCACAGAAATATGGCAATTATCTGCTTATTATAGCACCCCCTGGTGTTCACACACCATTATAGTAAAGCTTTCCTAGACGTGCAGCTTCTGCTCTTATCGGTGAAACAGAGAGAAAGAAAGCCCAGCATAGGCAGTAAGGGCTCATTAAGACGAGCGTGTAACTCGTCCGTGTGATGGCTGTTAAAACAACAACTGTCACATGGACACATGTATTTCATTGGGGCCGTTCACATGGCCGTTGCTTCAATGGAGTATGTGAAGGTTCGTGAAAAAATAGGACATGTCTTATTTTACTGTGTGTCACACATCCCTCCATAGATTCTAGTCTATGGGGGATCCGTGACAACGCCCGAGGTTGCCGACGCTTGTCTGAATGCAGCCTAAGGCTTTGTTCACATCTGCGTTGGAGTCCCGTTCCGACGTTCCGTCTGAGCTTTCCGTCAGAACGGGACCCTGAACAGACACAAACTGACACTAACGGTAACCAGAGGTTTCCATTTCCATCACCATTGATTTCAATTTCGACTACACTATTGCTTCCGGCAAAATGACGGGTCCGGTGCACAACAGAGACAAACGGAAACCATGGGCACTGGATCCGTCACCATTGAAATTAATGGTGATGGAAACAGAAAGGTATACAGACTCCAAGCAGTGAGGAAAAAAGCCATTAGATAAGCACTTCACTGATTGTGCTGAACCATAGATCTTATCTCTGTCCTTGATAAGGAGGAAAGCAGCATGGACTGGTGAGGAGGTTATCTAATGGATTTAACCCTTACTGCTTGAAGTCTGTGCACACTGAGATGTGGAAGTAACACATTTGTCCAGACTTAAAGATATGCCTGTTTCCTTAACTGTATTGTACTGTGCATCATTCTCTAGAATAACGTGAAGAGACCTATAAATGTGAACAATATTGTGTGTTATTACAAGCAGATAATTACCATATTTATGAGAGGAAACATTTTTTTTTAATAACAATACTTTACAAAGTTACCCTAAAATGTATATTAAGTTTATATATTGCCATTTCTAGTGATGCAACCCCTTTAAGGATAATTTCTTAAAGGTCAGCATGCAGAATAGATACAGTATTTAGAAGCATATACTTTACAGATAAAGGAGAGGAGAGAGACGTGTAATGATGAGGGGAGAAATAAATGTTTTTTCTTACATCTCTAAGCAAATTAAGTTTTATTTGATTATTTGTAACTCACAGAGTTGTGCTAATTGACCTAAATCGGGAGCTCCTCGCATGGTTCTAAATACCACACTTAGATCCAGACACCTGTATGATTTAATTAAGTGCAAAACAAGCTTTCGACATCCAATTAGATATTTTCTTCTCCATTTTTGTTGCATTATAGCTTGTACTTTACTGAAAAGCTAATTAAACAGGTTTTACACCATGAATTTTAATATTTGCCAGCAGCTTGAGCTAAACCTTTGAGAATCTATCAGAAAATGATATCTGTTCTGTAGAACTACAGTAGACATAGTGATGGAAATGCGAGGTTTGGGGGCCATTTAGCTGGAAAGAAAAAAAAGACACTAAAATATATATGAAAGTGAATATATTATAAGGGTAATATAACCATCAGACATTGTACTAGGAGGCCACATACATTACATACAGATTATTGTCTACAAATCTCATCATTTAAAGTGCCCCCCCCCCCCCCATTATATTGTATTATGAAAGTAGCTGCATAAATGATAAGGAGCATTTTCCTAATTAATCAGATTACGTGATCCATTTTCATAACTACAGATCATAATGCCGGTTTTCTGCCACACACATACCTAGAAAGAACAAAAATTTCAACCGCCTGTTTTCACCACTAGGGGGCCGATTTGTATACAGTTGTATATGGCTCCTATTGACCTGATTGGGAGACGCATGCAGATGGCCCCTTAATGGCAGCAAATAAGGCCCAGTTTATCCCACTCTTCCTTGATGCTAGAACTACAGTAAAGGAAAGCACAAAAAGCCTGGAGGATTGAGCTTTGCATAGTCTTATGGATAAGGGCTCCATAGCTGAGTAGTCACTAGAAACCCAAGATCGCAATGTAGAATGCCAAGTGTCAGCTGGAGGGGTGTACAGCAAACTACCATTAGACCCCTGAGCAGAAGGACCAGAAGTGTGGGCAGCAAAGAGGATGCCAACTATATAATAATGCCCATGGTTTGGACTGAGATGTTCCACAAGCACTTATATTTCTGCCCATATAGACTATTTGTGTGTTTGTGTATATTTTATTTATGTACCCAAACAAAGATAATGTGATGCCCTAGATCATGGTTTGCATATCAACGACACGAATGCCAGTAGTGGCACACATGAGAATTTTTTGGCACGCAACGCATTATTGAGTGGATGAAACTTCAGTCTGGTGGTGAAGAATAAAGGTTGTGTGAAACCCAGAGCACCACCGCATTGACTGGCAACGCTCATCAGACCACAGTCACAGTAGTTACATTCTTACACCCAGGGATAGCATTCCAAGGGTATTTTGTCATTATTACTGTTATGGGGGACCTGTATCAGGTACTGTATTTGGGGGTTCTCTAGCTACCACTGTTATGGTGGTCATGTGGCTATCACTGTATTGGGGTCCTTTGGCTGTCACTAAAATGGTTGCCCTATAGATATCACTGTTAAGGGGCCACATGCCTGTCACTTTTATGGAGGTTCTGAGACAGGCACTTTGTATTATAATTTTGTGTTCATATTTATCCTGTGTCTGCATGGAGACAGAAAATCACAGTAAATCGCTATAAAATGTTGGTAAAATTGGCAATTTACAGCAATTTAACTCAAATTTTCCAAAAATTTATCAGCATTGTGTCTAGAACATTGTATCGGAAACTTCCCATGTTGGGTTATAACGCTTCATATAGAACAACACTGTTTGGGGAACTAATGCATGCCCAAGTTAAAATACCCCCAATAATTGAATCCTTTGACATGTCTATATACAATTTCAGAAGACTCTGGATTTCCCCTTTAGCCACCTCACTATCTCCTTAGTTACATTGGAATCCTATTGTTTGGCTATCCCTTAATCTGTAATAATAAATTGTGCTGCTTATATTACTTTTCCCCTCCCTATACAGTAATTGGGTAAATCATATCTATTCCCATGTCCTCCCGTGACCTCATCTCCTTTCACCTGCAGGTCGCACTTTCGGAAAAAAACGTTGCAACCTATATGTTTTCCTTCGCTCTGTCAAGTGCTCATGTTCTTGGTTTAGCCCAAAACACCAATTAGTCTGACTGAGAGAGAACCTCTTTTCCCAACTGCACTGCCGAGAAATTACAATTAAACTTAAGCACTTTTTCTCCCATGGAGAGTGCTCAATACAAAACTGATTACAGTGGGAAACTCTGACTTTTTATGTGAACAGATTGCAGCTTGAAGGGGAGCTAGCAAAGTACAGTATACTTTTAGTATTTGACACACTGTTTATATAAATATATACATACTACACACAATGTTGTGGTGAATCCAGCTAGGAACTGGTGACATAGATTTAATATATTCCGAAACGGGAATAATACGTATGATTTTGGTGCTTTTGGATTGGTATATTGGTTTAAACTAGAGTCTTAGGATCTAACCAGACTACGTAGTCAAGGTCACATGGCTTAAGGTGCCAAAACCATTTAGGTGAAAGTCAATCAAACCCATCAATTTCAGTGGGACCGGATGACTATCTCATGTGCTTGAAGATCTCTCGACTCTCCCCCAATGGCAGATGTCAACATGAATCAACATTCCCAATCCTTTGTTACCATGCGAGATATAGGGTCTGGCAGTGACTTATTTCTGTCTCCCAATGGAAACAAATATGCCTAATAAAATAGAAACATGTTAATGGGGGAGTTGGGACGAACGGCTGTCGGTCGAATGAGCGTTTTGCCGACTCCTATCTAAAATGTTTGGGCACATTTAGTGAGTCACGGCAACTAAAACTTTGACTCCATCATATTGATAGTACTAAATTGGTGGCTGGTGGTGCTTGTTCTGCAGGTTATAAGGATCCAGTGAGGAGTTCATGGGGACCTCATCCTTATATAAATCCGCAACTCGTGCCGTCTGGTCATTTAAGGCTTCCACAAGCTTTCTGCAAAGAGACACACTTACTCACTTACTATGTGAGTCTGTCTTTCTTATCAAAAATTCTCAGGTTTTGCTTTTATACTGAGGGTCCGAAGAGTGACTATAGAAAGTGGTTTTCACTATCTGATGTTTTTTATGTTTTTATCACTCTGCAAACAGGCAAGTATGCATCTGGCCATACTGATGGAGGAAAGAGTAGCTTCAGTGTGTCTTGACCCTAAGGGCTCATTCGGACGAGCGTTAGCGTATATGTAGTCCGTGTGATGGCCGTTAGAACAGCGACCGTCACACTGACTCATGTACTTCAATGGGGCCGTTCACACGATGGTTGATTTAACGGAGCGTGTGAAGGTCCGAGAAAAAATAGGACATGTCCTATTTTACTGTGTGTCATGCATCAGTCCAAAGACTCCAGTCAATCGGGGATCCGTGACAATGCACCCCGCACGGGTGCACCTCGGACGTGAAATACTGCAGTTTTTCACGTCTGTGGTTACTCCAAGGTTAGCTACGCTCGTCTGAATGTAGCCTAATACTTATTCCTTCTTGTCGTCCTGGGCAAAGATGGCATTTTTCCCCCAAAAATTAGCAATTATCGTCTCCTTCTTCTCCGTGATGTGAAAATCGTCCTCCTCTTCCTGTGGCCATCTTGACCTGGTAGGTGGCAGCCAGGGAGAGTAGACCCCTATCTTTGCTGTAATTCCCTAATACGAGTATAGCATGCATCTCTTGGGCTCCCAACACCGGTGCTACCAGGACCTGTTCTAACAGTAGCAGCAGGTACGTGACAAGTCATGGAAGCAAAAACACAAAAAAGGGTCATTGTGGGACAACCTTCCTCAGTCGTCATTGCCTCTTCACCAGTTCAGGGCAATTCTATGAACTCTGATTAATCTGAGTCGCAGTGGTTACTAGAGGCTGTGATTATTAGGTAGTGTTACCTTATTAACTGGACTCAAAGCTAGATTGGTGCTGGCCGCCACAGAAGCCAGCTTAACATTTGGGTAGCTTAGCATTTGGGTAAGATTTGCTCATATTTATCTAATACTTATAGACCTCTCTTCCGAGAGTCAACAGCTTGAGACTGTTTGGCAAAATATAAACATTTGAAGAAATTGCATGAACATCCTCCGGAGTCATTATGCAAAATACATGTGGAAGGCCGCCAGTTTAAACAAAAAATCAATCCATGAATAATTTGTGCTCCTTCTCGAGATCTCTCTGCCCTCGTCTTGTAGATGAAATGAAGAGGCCTTGTCCTGTTTATCAATGCAGATAAGGGAAGTCTTTACTTAAACCAAGTATTCTTAGGGTTCTTTCATATGTAGCATCTTGAGGTCAGGATTACACCCACAGTTTTAATGTTGTTATTGGTGAAGTTTTTTTTAGTCTAACACAGGCGTGGATACCAAAAAAAAGAGATGCATCAGCCATTTCTTTATAGTTTTTCTTCTTTTTGGATCCACTTCTGACTTTGGCTCAAAAAACGGAGCCAAAAACTGCATCAAAATTGTGTGTGATACTGGCCTTAGGGTCAGATACGCTGTGTAAAAACTATGCAGCCTATCCAACCTGGAACCCGCATTACATTCCGACCGAAAAACCACACCACATTGTGGTGAGGTTTTTCGGACTAAATGTACACATTAAGGTTCAGTTTTTCGGACTAAATGTACACATTGAGGTGCGGATTTATTTGAATAAATGTGCACACTCAGGTGCGGTTTTTTGGACTAAATTTACACATTGAGGTGTGTTTTTTTTTGGACTAAATGTACACATTGAGGTGCGGTTTTTCGACTGGAAAAAAACCAAAAACGTTTATACTTACCGCGGTCATTGTCATGGTGATGCGTCCCACCTTTGACGTCTCGTCCGGCCTCCATGAATGACGCTGCTGCCCATGTGAACGCTGTAGCCTGTGATTGGCTGCAGCGGTCACATGGTATGAAACATCATCCCAGTATGCCAGACTGGAGGAAAAATCAGGGAATTTCTTGGTAAGTATGGATTTTTTCGTTACTACTGAGTTGCTGTTTTTGTACCGGAATCGCTGAGATTCTGCCGCAAAAGCCACAACACTTGGCTTTCTGTTACGGGTTTTGCATCCCCATTGAATTCAATGGGGAAAAGCCACAACAGAAAAGCAACGAAAGCGCAGCATAAATTGACGTGCTGCAGATTTCAATTCCGGTCAATTTTTGTTTTTTTTACAGTGTAGGCATGAGATTTTCAAAATCTCATCCACTTTGCTGCTACTGTAAATGCTGCGGAATTTCCGCACAGAATTCTGTGGCAGAAATTCTGCAGCGTTTACGCTACGTGGGAACCCGGCCTTAGACGGTGTAGTCAAATTGAGGTTTACTGTCACAAAATCACAGCAAAGTGCTGCAGTTTGGAAAAACAAACGCTGGATTTCGATGCGGTTTTGTGGTAAATGTGACAATTAACCACAACTTGACTGCACCATCTGAATATACTCTGCGGCTAAGGCTACACTGAGAATTTTTGTAGTGCTGCTGATTGATTTTTAACTATGGAGTGACAGCTGTACTCCATAGGAAATCATCGGTTTGTATGCAATCATGGACTGCAGCTGTCGCTTGATAGTTAAAAATGAATCAGTAGCACTATCAAAATTCTCAGTGTAGCCTTTGGGAGGGCTGCTGGGTGGCCACAATGCGGGCAAAAATTGTGCCACAAATCGGCACAGTTTTCAAATCGATTGTTAATTGCCGCACGATTTTGCAGCTAAACATCAATTTGATTGCTAATGGCCGCGCAGCTTTCTGCGATTTTACAGCTTAAGACAGTTTAAAACTGCGTGGCGGTCCAGGGCCGACCAGCGGATGTTCCATGAGGCTCTAGCCTTAGGTTACATTGTACCTAATCTCTTAAAGAGTAACTTTCATTTCAGAAAGTTTTTGACAGGCAATAGTGACGTGTCAGAAGTTTGGATTTTTAGGGGTCCGGGTGCTGAGACGCCCACCGATCGCTAAATCAAAGGCGCAGAAATGCTCAGCATGTGCCCTTTCTGGTATCACTTCGGCTCTGTTCTCGGAAAGATGGAGTTAGCTGAAGACGGGCTCCTAAACTTCATAGACCATCTCCGAGATTAACCTGTTATACCGTTACAGTCGAAGGGCACGGTGCTTGACTGAGCGCTTCTGCCCCTTAGTTTCAAGGATGGGTGGTGATTATACCACCCGGACTCCTACTGATGAAAACTATGACATGCCAAAAGTTTTATGAAATGACAGTTACTCTTTAAAGACTTCCTTTCTGGAACTTCACATCTACATTTCAAAAAGATATCCTTAGAAAAACCAGAAGATCATTTTCTATTAAATCAGACATCTGTAGCGTCCTGCCAGCTCCACGAGATCACACTGCGTCCTGTGAAGTAAGAGCTCATTTAGCTGTTCTGACAAAGTTGAAAAGCAAGAATGAAAAAAAAAAAAGTCGAAAGCCGCTGTACATGGTTTCAATTCCAAACGTTCGAAAACAGTAACGGGTTTAATGCGTGGTAAATTAACCGGACGCACGTTTGAGCTGACAATTATGCAAACGTGGTAAGATCCAACCAGCTAAAAAAGAGAAAGAAGCCTGCACTTAAACCGAGGCGGGCTGGCAGCGCAGATTGACAAATTAGATGCTCGCGCCGCTACAAAGTCAACTAGTTTTCACGCTGACACTCCAGATTTGATTTTTTTTTTTTTCAAGAAATTTCAACCATAAAAAGAGAGAGATTTAGAAGAATTTGCAGAATAAACTCATCTTCATGCTGTTTGTCACATCTTAAAATATCATCAGTCCCAGAGAGTTATCATCAAGAAGCTATTGAGGTCATTCCTAAAACCAAAAAGCAATCCACTCCACTATAGAGAAAATGCAGCAAATGATGGCACTCGCCATGATATAAAGACCAATCAGTTATGGATTATATATTTATTCTCCATTGTATTTTATAGCATTGACTTATTACGTCGCACTGTACGCGAGAAGCATCCATGACGATCTAATTTTCCTATATCTCACAGACTAGCGTCAATGTCATTGGAAATCAGTTAAAGGGCTTGTCTTATGACCCGTTAATAATAAGTCTGGCACCTGAGACCCCAAAAAATAGCTGATTTTGCCGAAGGAAATTGCCATCAATTGCTGGTTATTTTCCTGGAGGGGAAATGTAGTATTACATAATGGCCTTTCAGACGAATGTCATAGAGAGGGGTCTCCCACTTTGGACCCCTTTCTATGAGCCAAAAAGTTGAGGCGCTACTAAGATCTCGAGTGTTTACATAGGCCGCCTATGAACAGCGCTCAGGACGACCTGCAACGCCAAGAACCGATGAAAATGTGGCCGTTATGGGAAGTCAGTGTATCAATTTATTTGTCACAGTTTTGAGATATATCGCGCATTTTAGTTCTATTATTTATGAAACTTGTAACCATTCTTTGTCTTTCTGGATTTATTCTGCTCTTTTTGTCAAAAACTTTCAATAAAAAGAGATTTGCAAAGAAAAAGAAAATGTGGCTCTTATCAAAGCTGCTCTAGATCGGGACCGACGCTTAAATGTCAGACTAATCGCAGATGAGGTAGTCAGCCGCGACGAGAGCTCTGAACAACCCTCTACATGAAGACTTGCTACGAAGAATGACAGTGTCGCTGGAATCGTTGTGTTCAATCCCAGGGGACTGAATTTGAAGGCAATTGAGCCTAATTGTATGTTCTTCGAATAAAATAATTTTCTGGGAAATCATTCTCATTACTTTTGAGACGCACCTCCTAATGTTTACTGTAACATTTGGTGTAGGAGGATAATGGTCTAGGTCGGTTTTTTAGGGGTTGGACTAAGCTCCATTATTGTTTTTGTAACGGGATGTTCAAGAAGCCCATAAAAGTGTGATGGACAGGTGTCCACATACTTTTGACCATATACTGTATATCTAGAGGAAATATTCATGAAGATATTTCCTTCTTCAGATTTAAACACAATGCCCAACATATACATTTGAAAGCTGAAAATAATTGAATTTACTTTTAATTGAATCAAAATAATATTTGAATTCTGTGTTACATCATAACTTATACTCCATTCTAACCAAAAGTTATTTCAAATTTAAAGGGTTGCCCTTGGAAACAGACTACACTTTAACCGCAGTGTGAAGTCAGTCATGTGACACAACTGCTGCTGAACTGTCATCTGATTCCCACAATGCACTGCTCTTGGGTAGCAAGAAACCATTAGATACTTGAATGCAGCTCTAGGCATAAATGTATTACAACACGTGAAGCAAATCTGTACCATGAAGAACATTTTATGTAGATTACAAAGGGGAAATGTTCTAAAAATATTTTTTAAGCTTTTTCCCTGTCCTGCTCTGATGCATGCCTTACCTGTAGATTTTTCGGTCAATTTGGTCTGGGCTACACAGACACTTTTTGAAATGCAAGTAGGAAACGAGAAAACAAGGACACTAACGGCGCTGCTAATAAGAGAGAAATTTGGAATGAACGGTGTTCATAATTTTAATAAAAAATAAATATAAGTAAAAAAGCTACGCGTTTCAACACCGGACAGGCATCTTCATCAGGCCAAAACGTTTTGAAACACAACAGATTGATTTTTAACTATCGAGCTACAGCTGCAGTCCAAAGGAATACAATGAAATGTATGCAATCTTGTGGACTGCAGCTGTCACTTGATAGTTAAAATCAATGTAAAGCGCTGCAAAAATTCTCTGTGTAGCCCAGACCAAATTCTTATTTACGTCTTGGTATGTACTCGGAAACGTTAATAAGCCTCTAAGGGGAATGTCCTTCTCTTTAGGTCAAGGAGCCTTTGTCTCTTAGCATTTCAAACAGTAATTCAAGTGACAATTCTTCACAAGGAGAACAATTGTATCCTTCCAGCACTCTGCCTAGTGGTCATAAACAAGGTATCACTGCTTCTTATGCTGCGTAATTAGGTAGATGCATTACTCATAGGCCTGCCGCAGCTGGTGATATGACAGTGTGTAAAAGCCTTGGGATATATGTCATACCTGTGGCAGCTCCAGGGACATTCTCCTGTGCAATGCTGTCACAATCAGGATTTACAACATTGCTCATGTAAATGTGGCTGTAATCGGATATATAAGCCAGTTTAATTAACTTCACATCATGTATACATTTCTACCAATGGATCAGAATAGAAAAGAGTTGTCATGTTGATTCCTGGGAGCAAATACAACAACGAGGGCCCTTCGTAGACCAACTGGTATTCTGTTAATATGTGTTCATTTCTTACACACTGTAAAGTATTGCGTTCCATGTATTCCCTGTTACAGTATGGTTTCTACATTGTAGCAACTTGTGGCTGTTATCTCCATGATGCCTATTTTCACACATCAAAAAAGACTCCACCCTCTTATGTTAATCCCTTTTTCCTACACAGGCATCCATTGGCAGATACACACAGTCATGTGATAGGCTCCACCCAGTTCTAAAAATTGGCTGTTGAATATGATGCATTATGGGGTATTTATGTAGAGTGTTTATGAATCTTGATTGTACAATCATAAGTGCGGTCATCAATGTAACATCGTGTGATGACGAGTGTAAAATGTATTTGTCCTGTTTTTGGGCATTTCAAAGGCTATATACACCTTTAATAATGTTTTTGGTTTTTTTAAATAAAAATGTGTATTAGTGTCTATGGTGCAACTTTCTAATTCGTTTTTATTAAAAAATATATATTTTTGAGATACAGCTGCTTTATATTCTGTATACAGAGCAGCTGTATCGTGTGCTGAGACCTGAATCTATCAGATCCCTGGGACTGACGGGTTCAGTGACAGTGGGCCGGATCCACCTGTTATCAATCACATCTAGGTTATGAACTAAGATGTGATCGGTAACAGAGACACACAGGACCTGCTGACACTGAACCCATCAGTCCCGCTGACCTGACGGATACAGGATTCAGTGCAAGATACAGCTGCTCTGTATACAGGATACAAAGCAGCTGTATCTCAAAAAGCAAAAATATTTTTTTAATAAAGGAGTAATTAAAAAGGTGCCCCAAACACACTTTTTTAATTTAAAAAAACAAAAACTTTTTCAAAGGTGTACATAGCCTATAAGTACTCAGCTTTTTACAAAACTTTATATTTTGTGGTATTTAAAAATACCAACTATAAACCTGTGTATTTTTTACATTGAAGACATAGCCAAGTAGAATTTCTCCCCTCCCTTAACAATCTCACAAGGCCTTAAAAATTAGATGTCAGCAGCAGGCTGCGCTATTCTTGCCGTCAGTAACACTGAAACCCCGTTTTGGGCCAATCCATACTCTAGATCTTATTCATAAACTATAGGCTGCTATAAACTGCATAACCTCAAATCAAACTAAGAGAAAATATAACTTCCTCTTGGCGGTTCTTTATGGACCTCCCGTGATGGCACTGTTTCTTCACCATGGTGAACCGATATTCAGGCCCAGACAAATGGTCATCAAAATATCAGTGGCCACCTCCATCACATTTCAATATCATTCCTATTGACCTGAAAAAAAAGCCATACACAAGTTTGTACAGAACTGACCCTCTAGTGGTGAAAACTAAGCTAGCCGCTAAGACTTTGGTAGCTCTGTGTGTGTCGGGCAGGGATAAAACCGATGCCAATCTTTTACTGTAGACTTTTCAATTATATTGACTTTGTGATCATCATCACTCATCCTGCTGCATTCTGGGAAAAAGCTTATAACTGGAACGACGCTTTCACCCATAAAATAGTACGATTTTAAACTGGAGGCACTATAGGGTACAATAAACCTAGACTATCTTCACAATCTACCTTGGTCACACCCGTGAGCTACTATCTTCACCCCAATGCACTACCTTGGTCACACCCGTGAGCTACCATGTTTATGCCTGTAATCTACCATGTTCACAACCATGAGCTACTGTATTCAGGTTCACAATCTATCTTGGTCCCACACATGAGCCACCATGTTCACGCCAACAATCTAGCTTGGTCACACCCATGAGCTTCTATGTTTGTGCTTGTCATCTACCCTGATCATACCCATGAGCTGTTATGTTCACAATCACAATCTACCTTGGTCATACCCATGAGCTACTGTATTCATGTTCACAATCTATCTTGGTCCCACACATGAGCCATCATGTTCGCGCCAACAATCTAGCTTGGTCACACCCATGAGCTACCATGACGCCTGTCATCTACCTTCATCATACCTATGAGCTATTGTATTCATGACCACAATTTACTTTGGTTCTACACATGAGCTACCATGTTCACCCTCACAATCTACATTGGTCACACCTATGAGCTACTGTGTTCAAACACATGCTCTACCTTGGTCACACCCGTGAGCTACCATGTTTATGCCCGTAATCTACCATGTTCACACCCATGAGCTACTATATTCAGGTTCACAATCTATCTTGGTACCACACATGAGCCACCATGTTCACGTCAACAATCTAGCTTGGTCACACCCATGAGCTTCCATGTTTGTGCTTGTCATCTACCCTGATCATACCCATGAGCTGTTATGTTCACAATCACAATCTACCTTGGTCACACCCATGAGCTACTGTATTCATGTTCACAATCTATCTTGGTCCCACACATGAGCCACCATGTTCGCGCCAACAATCTAGCTTGGTCACACCCATGACGCCTGTCATCTACCTTGATCATACCTATGATCAATTGTGTTCACGACCACAATCTACTTTGGTCCTACACATGAGCTACCATGTTCACCCCTACAATCTAACTTGATCTCACCTATGAGCTATCATCTTCACTCCCATAGTCTACCTAGGTTACAGCCACATAGCATTTTGTGCATAGTGACTGTTCCTTGAAAAAAGGCATTTCGGTGGCTATGAATAATCCTGCAATACAGTTTATGACAGCCAATGACAATTCAATACAGAAGACACAATATTAATTCCTGCAGCTGCTACAATACTCGTACTATTTCTTTTCCAGTGACCAAAGTGATGAAATATCTGCTGAGAAATCACTTAAAACTTTGTTAAAAATGAAACTCCTGGGTCATTATTTTCAAACAGAGCTCCAGGAAGTTGAAAGTCCATTTCTCTATAATAGTATTTATATTGAGCAGACGGAAGACAAAGGATGTGTGGTTTTGGCCTCTGGACTTTCAAATTTTTTATATTCATATCTTGTTTCCCTTAGCAATACACTGGCTCTACAGCACCCACCTGTGCACAGCTCCCAAGACTGGAAACATTACAGACACTTCAATAGATGCTGTAACGTTAGAAAAAAAAGTTCCGCAAAATTTTAAAATGGAACTTTTAAGATTTTTTATATTTTTGAATTCTGTTATGAAGCTGAATAGTTATAGAGGGTGTCTTTAGAGACCCGCTCAAAAGGATCCCCCTCTGATCTGGAAGAAATGCATAATTTTTATCTAATCGTACATCTAATACCTTTCAGTCCAAGCCAGGGTTGGATAGACAATTCCACTATTGGTCTACTGATGTAGATGGTCAGAAGAAACAAGGGGGCTCCCAAGTACCATCTGAGGAGCACATGGACTACCCAATCTAAAGCTGCCGGTCAATAACTTTCGTTTCGTTTTTTATAGGGAAAACCCAGTCCAAATGCATCTTCTTATATGTTATAGGTACATACGAGATCACAGTGGTGAAGTTTGTGATTTGTGAACTTTTATTCTGGAAATCAGTGGTGGTCCGGGATCACAGACTTCACTAATGTGACCTCACATATATTTATGAAATATCAGAAGATCATTTTGACAGGATTTCTCCTTCCACTAAATCAGCCCTTTGTTCTGTGCGTACAAAAAAATCAGCAGAGTTTACAATGTAATAATCAAAATTGGACATGAATCAAGTCTCTAGCTTCATAGTGGGCATTCAGAATAATCTTCTATGATGGGCCAGAGATTCCCAGTCTGAGGATGAACAGTAGAATGTTGATATTGGTTCACACACTGTAATGCATTTAAGGGGCTTTCCCACCTATGGATACATGTTTAATAGATGGAAGTCCTAACCCTGGGACACGAATCTGTTGGGAGAATGGGGATCACCGGCAAAGACCAGGTGGAGGGTGGGGACTGAATGGAGGTGGCTTAGTATGGCTACAGATCTCTCCATTGAAGTCCATGGGACCCGGACACGGCCGCCAACAGTAATTTATGGGCCCGATACAGCCAAGGAGTTTGGTTCCTTACCCACCTCATTATCCCCTGGCGGTGTACAATTAAATGTGGCATTAGGGGTGAAACGCAAACTGGCAGAGGCTCTGTGGAGTGGCAGGGTGGAGACAGTATATGCGCAGGGGTTTCATCAGGGTGCTACAGGTAGAGACTAGGTGGCAGGACTCTGTGCGCCGGAGAAGAGGGTGGTGAAATGAATAGTGGGAGGAGCAAGGGGGAGGTGCAAAATGACAGGGGCTCTAGGGAGGAGTAGGGAGAAGACAGTGGGTGTTTATGGGCCCTGTGGAGAAGTAGGGGGGCAACATAATAAAAAATAATTGCACTGAAGCTGCTGGCTATACACAGCAGAATCACTCACCAAGTTACAGGTCTGGCTGATGCTTCTTTCTCCTGCAAGCTTTAAGATCTTTCACCATAGCTGCACGCCCAGACGAAGTCTCCATCTCCTCCTCACACGCAGCACCCTCGTCATCTGCGTTGTTTCCAGACCAGATGCCAAAATTAATTCAGACCTTTGACCAGACTCCTCTTAAAGGGGTTCTCCAGTCCCTGAAAATTGATGGTCTATGCTCAGGATATGCTGAACGGTCAGGGTCCGACTCCCGGAAGATCCACCGATCAGCTGTTTTGAAGGAGCCGCTGTGCTCGCATGAGCGCTTCTTCCCCTCCATTCATTGTCTGGTCTAGTATTGTGAATCGCTGACACACTTTTAGCGGCAGTTCACAGTATTATAGCCTTCTCCCATTGAAGTGAATAGGAGAAAGATGTAATACTGTGAACCGCCGCTACAAGTGTGTCGGCGATTAACAGCGTGAGCAGTAAAGATAATGAAGTGAAAGCAGCTGATCTTTGGGGGTGCCAGGTGTCGGACCCCGTGAAAGTAAGTAAAATGTGTTTATGTGACTCCATCTTGTATGAAAGAATCCATTTTCTTTCAAGAATCATCTGTTTCTTTAAAGTGTCTGAATAACTATATGTTTTTATTTCTTAGCTAATGTTATGATTCCTTGTTATGGAGAATATAGCTAAATATTTACCAGTTCTTTCGAGTCTGTTGCCCCATATAATCTGGGAATACAGTTTGTTTACTATTGCTGTTATGGGGAATAGACTGGGGATATGGCAGCTGTGGGGTAATTATGACCCATCAGTCCGTGACGTTGCATGTTATGGGAAATTGCAGTCTTACATCTAAAAAGCCTTTCATGCTTGTTATAGACTCAGCACGAAAATCTCCCCATTGTATGTAATTGGCTGAGATAGAGCAAACATCACATTGTAAACGATTGGCTGACCTCAAGCATACTCCCCTTTTAAAATATTATTTTAAAATATTATTGTAATTGAATTTTTATCAATAAATCGGAGAAGCATATTTTTGGGTATACATTGTCCCTGTGTCTCTTACTTCTCCCCGATATATCGATGTAACTAATGGATTTGGATCTGGATAAGTGTACTGAACAGGTGTCAGTTGACATACCCACACTAACCTTCGGTCTAATATATTTTGGCCAGGATTGCATCAACAGACCCCGACCGATCAGATATTGATGGCCTATCCTGAGGATAGACCATCAATTTTTACGGACTAGAAAAACCCCTATAAATAAATTTAGACCTTATACCAGACTGCGGTCTTGACTTTCCACGGTTCAGGCTACTCTCAGTGCTGCCACACTAGGTCCTGATGCGGCCCCGGAAGGAGACATGACTGTGAAGCGTGAAGCTGTAAGGATTCCCCTGTGTCACGGAGTGGCAGGGGGAGATCTGAAGAGGCAGTGGTGTTGCACAACTTAGCAGGGGATGCCTGGAGTTAGCAGATGGCACACAGGCTATAGAGGGAAGGACAGAGAAGATGGCAGGGAAAAAAAAACAACTAAGGTTTCATTTTTCAATGTTTCTTTTGTCCATACCCCCTGAAAACACCACGGTGCCCATGTAGATAGTGCCGCAATGTCCCTGTAGGTAGTGCAATAGATCCGACTGATGGTAGTGTCCACATAGTTCCAGTGCCCATAGTACCACAGTGCCCACATAGTGCCACAGTGTCCACAGTGACGTCAGGGACTCACTCTAGGAGTGGTCCCTGGCCAGAGCGTTGCCGACGCTCTGGCCAGGGATTCCGCTCTCGGAGGAGCCTCTGACGTCACTGTCCATATATGGACAGAGATGTCAGTGCTCCCTCTAGGAACAGAAGCCCCAGCCAGTGCAGGGATTCTGCTCCTACAGGGAGCTATAGTAGTGCTATGTACAGGCGGGGTGGTGCTGTCTACAGGGGGGTGCTATCTACCTATCTGCCATGTAATTGATGCAGATGGCAAGCGGGGCCCTTTCTTTTACATTTCTGGCCAGGTCCCTGACGGCAGTACCGCCAGTGCGGTTCTGGATCCTGGTCAGTATAGCCCATCAGAGGACCAGTCTCTAACATAATAATGGGCCCCAAAGATCCAGCAGCAGACAACTACATTTGGAGCTGACTTTGGAGCTAATCACTTGCCTCTAGGGCCTATTTCTTAAGAGATGATTCACAAAGAACCAATTAGATCTTATTTATATGTCCTGTGTGTACAATTATAATAAAGAGTATGAAGCGGATTTGAACATGCTCTGCATAGATTAAGGGTGGCCCATTATGTCTGGTCGGTCCCAGGAACTCTAATCCAACACGGGTTAAGGCTCAGTTCTGCCAATAGATGGGAAAATCAGAGCTGGAATCCACACTTGTCAGACATCTATGGCATATCTGGCGCCGGATTTCGCTCTATGAATGAGTTTCGTTTTGATCTGTGTGGGAGCGGCGCATGCACCGTTCCCACAAAGACGGCGCATGCAACTGAGAATGGAACGGCTCCCGTTCGCATTCTCTATGGGGTTGTATGTGCCGTATTCCATCTCTGTATGTGTCGTTAATCGACACATGCAGAGATGAAGAAAAAAATGGCAGCCCCCATAGAGAAGTAAAAGTCAGAAAACATTAAAAAGTAAAACATGAGAACACAATTAAATACAATTCTTGAAAATATTATATTAAAAGCAATATGGTAAAAGAAAAAAAAATTCATGACACCTTCCCTTTAACACCAAAAATAGGCCGAACCTTAATGGGTGAAATAAATAAGCAGGCGCTTATCTGCTGTGACTTACCAATTAGTTTTTACATATTCAGCAATTCTAATATATTTGTCACATGTGGTTTTTGCCAAGCCGGTGACTAATGTGCCAAAACCTTGGCGTGAGAAATAGGCATTCGGATGTGCGGACCAAGCCGTAGAAGGTTGGCTACATGTAAAAATTTTAATAAAAATTTGGAATTATCCTTCGAAGAAGAAACAAAGCCAAGACTTTCAGCAAACACAAGGCTGTTTTATCTTATCGTAAAATGCTCTTATGGTAGTACAAATCAAATTGAGCCATTCAATGAACTAAAATTAACCTCAGCTCACAGTGCGGAGCGGCCTAGTAATGTAATCTGAGGCATGATTATATGAGAAACCCTGATCAGTTTAAATATATAAAAAATAAATCAGCAATCATGTAGCGACTGCTTGGGAATCCTTTCCAAATAGATGTTAACTTTTAATTGAAAACACCTTGATGAATTTTGGCTTCAACAAATTACATTTGTCGCATTCATCTACTAGATACGACCTTGATTAATATATTGTCCTTGAGGAAATAAAGTGCATTCTCAGCGCTGGAGAGATTTCTTTACTCGCAATCCGCATCCCCTCATTTCCAATGAATGACACAATGGATTTTTTTTATTTGCCGGCTGTTCTGACTTGGCTTTTTTTTTTACTTTTTGCTATTTCAATAAGGACTGTAGCAGAGCATGTGAGATGCACATTGAGGTAATATCACCCACCCTTTGTTTTTGTGATATCGCAGACTATGATTTGTCCCATGCTGTGACCTTCACTTCTCCGGTGGATCGGCGCAATGCTTGGGCTTTTGGTCTTGATGGGATGACATGTCGCTGTGTGATGACTTGTATCTGATCACTTGGCCCTAACCTTTGAGTTGCAATTTACAATATTTCTCAGGGTCACAAACCCCCAAATTCATTGGCTAAAGGTATTCTTACATGGGCCGAAATGGGCCGTGTAAATGAGCGTCAATCAAAGAGACAGCTCGTTGATCGGCGCTCGTTTGCTCCTTTCACAATGAGTTCTGTTTGGGGACGAGCGATCTTTACTACGATCACACGTCCTCATACATTTCTATCATGTCGGCAGCACGTCTCCCTGTTTACATAGGGAGATGTGCGGCCGACAATGATATTTCTTGCAGCATAAACGATATGATCAGCCGATGAATAAGTATTTCCTCATTCATCGGCTGATTGTTGCCCTGTTAACACAGAGCAATGATCGGGAGCGAGCGCTCACATGAACGCTTGTTTGCCCGATCATTGGCCCGTGTAAAAGGTCCCTTACCGTAGAGGACTTTTTTGGGGGAATCTTCTGGCCTAAATTGCACCTTTTTGGCGCGAATCATTTCACATTAATCAATGAAATCCAGCGCGAAGAAGAGATGTCTGCCACTCGTCCGGCAAAAAACCTAGTTTAATGGATTTATTGCACATTTATTGCTATATTATTGTCATTGTTTCTTATTATTATTGCTTTTGATATTATAAAAGGTTTTGCATTTTGCAGCAGATCTTATCATGGATCACTACACAGTTTTTAGGTCTATGGTTACTTTTAAACATGGTATTCATTGAGTTATGGTTGAATGTGCATTTCTTCGTATTTCTCGCCTTCTTTCTTTTTTATATAGGACATTATAGGACTGACTGCATATTATCAATAACACAACTTTATTGAAAAGCAATCTGATGTCGGTATTGAGTTAGGAAACCATGCCTGGAGATGGCTCAATGGTATGGGTCCAAAGGTCTAGCAGAAGACAACCCCATTTGGAGTTGACTATGGAGCTAGGCTAGGGTCTAGTTCTTAAGGAATGGTTCACAAATAACATATCCTGTGTCCGCAATGATGAAGTAGAGATACACGTATTCTGTATAGATGGCGGATGGACTTTCTCTGGTGAGCCCAAGGAACCTGAACCCCATACTGTGCACCTCCATTCTGATCTAGTACCCTTAGGTCAAGAAGACCTCCAGAGCTGGTCAAGAAACGATGGTGATCTCAGGCTTTACTTGTTCTTGGATCACTCCGGAAGGACTATATCAATGTCTTTTCTATTGTGCTAGTACATGCATGGTGGCAAATAATCCCATTTTCTCCCCAAGGCTCATATCGTCGCATTAATGAACTATTTCTAAGCCTGATAGGATTCCACGTCTCCAGTTAGCTTGGCTGTAAGACATAAACTCATTCTGGTCTCTTAGCTCCGCTGCCTCATCTGGTTACAACCATCATCTTAAAAATCACCCAAGTAATGAGAAAAAAAATTGAATTAGGTTTGAGTGCCCAAGGCCTTTTCACTAGTTAAATCATATTTCTCAATTTCTAAGCCAAGCATCTATATTTCTGCTTTTTAAAGACATTGGAATTCTGCAGCAAGTCAGGTAATAGATGAGTGGATATTGTTAGGTAATAACTACAATTCTCTGAAAGGTCACTCATATACAAGACTGTATTAAGGTCTCTTAATGTAACTTGTCATGTACTGACAGGGGGATTGTCCCTTCAGGGAAGTAGACATCGCACACCGTATGTTTACCCCGGAAAACTAACTAGATTACTTTACATACTCCACCAAGAGGTCACTTGTCCTCAAGTAATGACAAAACTGGAAATGAATGTTGTAGGCTTCAAAAATAAGACGGACAGCTAAGACTTTCCGGGGCTATTGTGCATCTCCCTGGTTCATTTACAAATTCTTTCATAATAGAAGTAATATATAAGTAACGTCATTCCAGAAAAGCTTCTCATTTTTCCGAAAAATGCCTTCGTTTTTGAAAAAAATAGATTTATTTTTGAAAAAAAAAAATTGTATTTTTTTATAGAATTATCTGTTCTTTACTTAGCCTTTCCCAAGTAGAGTTGTCATCCATTTATAATATGGCATCTCGATATTATCTGTATTAAAAGGCAAGAGAATTTGGCTCAGTGCTAAGGTCAGGAGCAGCTGACAGAGGTTGAGTAGAAAATGCTTAAGTGAGTGGAAAAAAAGAGCCCAAAATGTCAAGTCTGTCAAGCGTGGACTTATAGCTCCTTACAATTAAATGGGCTGGGACGGAGTTTCGGATATCCCTGATCTCTGTAGAGGCCTAGAAGAAAAAATCTAATTAAGAGGGAACCATGAAAGCCACTATAGGAAACTAAAGCTAGATGATGAGAGTTGTAGTTCGCTCATAGAAAATAATTGAATTACTGAAATGGCCGTAGTAGAGTTGTGTGCTTATATTAAAGGGCAATAATCCCTTCTTCATCTCCACCTGTCCTGAAGACTAAACCTACCAAATGTGTGAATTTGGCTCTATGCTAAATTATTTAAAGTGGTTGTCCGGGCACAGACAACTGATAATCTATCCACAGGATAGATCATCAGTATTTGATGAATGGGGGTCCGAAACCTGGACTCCGCACCAATCAGCTGCTCCTGCTGCCTCCGGGCACCGGATGTCCATGCCGGAAGTAGGAAGCTCCGGTCCAGAATAGCGGCCGACCTGCAGTACTGTTCAAGTGAAAAGGATCAGAGCTGCAATTCTGCAGCACGGCCGCTATGCAGTGTACGGAGCCATCTGCTTCAGTTTTCGAATGTTTCATACCCTGCATAACATCCGGTGCCCACAGGCAGCCAGAGCAGCTGATCGGTGCGGGATCCAGGTGTCGTACACCCACCGATCATATACTGATGACCTATCCTGTGGATAGGTCATCAGTTATCCGCGCCTGGACAACCCCTTTAACGATCAGGACTTTATCCAGGACCACATAAAAAGGATTTCGGGGAATTTTGAATTAAGTTCCTTGTATTGTATGTTGTATTCATACATGAATGGTGATTTCATAAATACTGATCAAGCCTGATCTATGCCCAGGACAGGACAGTGAACCCGTTCAAAGTGATCTGCGGTGTGTTTTTTTAATCCGCAGCATGTCAATTTATGCTGTAGAATTGCTATTCTTCTGTTGTGGGTTATCCCTATTAAATTCAATGGGAGGTAAAACCCGCAACAAATAACAAATTTTCAGCCGCAAAAATCGTAACTCCGAAAAATAATACCTTTTTTTGTGTAAAATTAATTAAAAAAAGTTTAGACTTACAGCCCGGGCGTTGTCATAGCGACAGTTTCTTCTGTTCTCCGCCGGCCTCCTGGAATGATGTTTCATCCCATATGACTGCTGTAGCCAATCACAGGAGGCTGGCCAGGATGAGAACAGAGGAAAGTGTCGCTATGACAACAAAGAACGGGGAAAGTATAAACTTTTTTTTTCTCTAGAACTGGTTTCCGCACTGGAGTTTCCGCCAGAAAAACTGCACCACAATTAGGTGCGGTTTTTCAGGCGGAATTCCCTGCAGGTTCCGGGATGGATACGTTGTATACTTTTACGCAGCATATCTACCTTGTTTAGATATGGCCTTAGAGGGGTTGTCTCCTCATAGGCAAAACCCCCTTCAGAATGTGGCCCCTGGAGTAATCAGCAAATCATCCCGGGTGCCTCTCTCGGCGCTATTGGCAAACCACTCATTTTGCCAGGGAAGCCACGGTCAGCCAGGCATTTCCCCTGCAGGTCAAGTGTTGTATTACATTGCGGCCATTCATAAAAAAATAAACCGACTACATCCCAGGGAATGTTCCAGATAGTAAAAAACATGAACACATGATGAGTTTTCATATATGATGAAATATTTTGAATCCAAAAGAAAAGTATTTCCCTAAATAAAATATTACAGTCTAAACTATGTCCCTCTGTCAGAATACAAGACCTGTGGCAAATCAGTGGCTCTGCCATACTGGGACTTCCCTTAAAGAGGAAGAGCGCAATTCTGAATAAACGTCTTAATATATTAAATATTGCTAATCTGATTGATTTCTCTCATTTACAATTTTGTAAAGCTTAAAGCCACCATATTAGGTTTTTATTTAATCTAAACAGGCGCAAAATTCTGTGCAGATACTTTCTTCATATATCTATAGATCGGTTTTCCTGATGCAAAACTCCAAAATCCCCTGCGAGTTAAATGACACAACTCTGTCTGCCAGCAGTCACCACTAGGTGGAGCTTACTGTATATTACTTATACATTGGATTTAAAGGGGTTATGTGGGGAGCAAAAATGATCCGCAGTGTAGTCTCTGCAGTATGTGATACACTCGCTAATATACATTCTGGTCCCCCGTTGTGCTGATTCTGAGATTTTCATATATTTTTACAGCACTGCCAGGGGACCGGATGTCTAGTTGCACAGTCTTCTTTGATGACAATACGACTCTTCATCATGTGACCAGCCCCGCTGTACTCTATGTAATCTCTGTACTACTGCTTGTACATAGATTACAGCGGGGCCGGTCACGTGAAGAAGAGTCGTATCGTCATCAAAGAAGACTGTGCAACTAGACATAAAAATCTATGGAAATCTCAGAATCATTGTGAAGGGGGACCAGAATGTATATTAGGGAGTGTACTCACATACTGCAGGGACTACACTGATAATATTTTTTGGTCCCCACATAACTCTTTAATGACAAAACAGTATGCGATTTGCACCTAAGCTCCCTCTAGTGGTGGCTGCAGGCAAACAGAATGTTATCACTTACCTCTTTGGGGGAGATGTATAAATATTGCGCCAGTCTTAATAAAAAATATAAGCTAGAGTACAATGCGACAAATTTATTAAGAATGTAGTACGACAAGGTGTTAAAAAGTGGGCATTCACTTTAAATTAGAAATAAACTAATTTTTTTCCCTATAAAATATGAAATGCACATTTTTGTCACAGATACTTTA
Organism: Rhinoderma darwinii; assembly: GCF_050947455.1. Classification (NCBI taxonomy): domain Eukaryota; kingdom Metazoa; phylum Chordata; class Amphibia; order Anura; family Rhinodermatidae; genus Rhinoderma; species Rhinoderma darwinii. The sequence goes on along the minus strand of NC_134695.1, from coordinate 65,828,599 downwards.
CTACAAGATCTCATTATCCCTTGTAATTCGGTTTTATTTTCATCCTCATAGCAGATAATGTCTTTAAATCAGTGACATGCATGTTAGAGTCACCGGTAATGATAAAATCACAGATGTTATGCAAGAAGAACATTATATGATATATTATATTGGCAGCTAATAATGACAATCTCGCAAGGACATTCCGTAATGGCTTCAAATGAGAACTCATTAATGGAAGGTGCAGACGGCACTGAATGTGCAGATTGTCTGCGGTATAACAGATTGTCACTTGGAAGTGAGGGCAGGCAGCCCGGGGGTGCAGCCTGACACCAAAGCTTAGATAAGTGCATCACCGCAGAATGGATTTGGCGCCATGGGATAGATGTACCCCCTTACGGAAAAGAATCCATTCAAAGCTTGGCTGCCATGAAGCAATGAAGTTAAAAGCTGGTACAAATCACAGAGAGGTGTCAACGGAAAGGTGGCGGTGTATTGAAACGAAATCCTTAGAACTACATTGCTGACTAATAGGTTTCCACATACCGGTAGAATGTATTACTTCTGAATAAGTGGAGAGCTTCTTCTGATACAAAGTGACAAATCCTCTTTATAGACAAAGAGTTAAAGAGGCACTCCAACTTTTTTTTTCCATCCCCCCGTTTGCTAATGGGATGTAGTTTAATTTGGACATGTGTATTGACTTACTGGGTGCTGTATTTCATGGGATGCCACTCCGTCCAGGGTTGCCGCGGGGTCCCGTCATCTTCATTCTGATTCCTCAAATCCTATAGTAGGGACCGGAAGTCAGTGTCTCAGTGCAAGTCTAGGAAAGCCTCGATGTGAGTCCCATAGACTTGCATTGAGAGACTGACCTCCGGTTTCTAGAGTAGATGCTGTAGGATTGGGATTGTCAGTGTACAGATTACTTGATCCCACAGGGGCCCGGAACGGAGCGACGTCCCATGAAATGCAGCTTAAAGTAAGTTAATAAAGATGATTACATTTTACTACATTATATTTGCAAACTGGGAGGAGGGGGCCAAAAAAAAAAAACATTAAGCCGGAGTGCTTCTTTAAATGATAAAATTGTGACTTTCTGTAGCCACCAGTAGAGGGAGCTTGGGAGCTAACTGCATACTAGTTATACATAAGACTCAATAATAACACAGTATACAATTAGCTCAGATGCTTCCCCAAGTGGCAGCTGCAGGCAGACAGAATTGTATGATTTAACTCTGTCTATGGAAGGGATTTAGAGAAGTTGTAAATCAGGGGCAACCACGTAAAATAAAATAAAAATTCCAGACATAATTTGACAATCCACCTTGTGGAAGGAGAATGTATGCATACTTTATGATAACAGTTTTTGTTATCTCCCGTGCTATTGCGTAAAACAGCCTTGCGTCAAAATAGGTGACCTTTTTCCACCAGAAAACTGGCGCAAGTTACTTAATAAATATCCACCGCTGATACTGTTTATATGTAGTCATATCTATACCCTCAGAAGGTATCACCATAATCTGTACCAAATTACAAACTCAGCTTTGCTACACCTATAAACGAAATGTAATGTATTACATTTAGCACAGTATATGAGTATTATTTTTGTTCTTTATTTTTATTTTTCCACCCTAAAAGATTTCCGTTTGTTTTTCAATACAATTCAGTAAAGATTATAGGTGACATTAAAGGTGGAAACTGTTCTAAAATGATACATCTTGGACTGATTTTGTAACATGACAACAACCTGGCATTTTAATAGGGCTGTGTAGACTTTTTATATCCACTGTATGTCTCCATGGTAACAGACAACAACCAAGCCCTGTGTAGTCTGATCCTACAGTCCTGTGTTACTGCTTTCAGACTGTCCCTTACTTCTTCCAAAGACAATAGGTGAATTAGCAAGAGGAAGGGGACAGATGAGTCTCTCTTTATTTGCACCCCCACTATAGTATATAAGACACATTTTTAAGCTATGGAATGTTTTTTATAGCCTGTTCCAAGCATTTATTATATCACCGCATCATTTACAATCAAGTCCCTTTAAGCAGCGGATAAAATATGACTTCTTGAAAGTGTTTACATTTTACAAATTATCCGCAGCTCTCATATTTCATCTTTGTTATTCACTACTCCGTGCTGACAAATTTATTTAGAAAAAATAGTGTAATTTTTTTCTTGAGCTGCGTACAATCAAATGAGTCTAGCGGGCTTAGATATATATTCTCATTACCAGCTTTACTAATCAGCATGTATATGAAGCTGCGGCCTGGAAACTTGTAAATCCAGAAAAATAATGATACATAGAATATATAAAATCAACAAAACATTGTAGATCAGTGGTGTTCAACCGTAGCGCTCCAGCTGCTGCAGAACTACAACTTCCAGCATGCCCTGATAACCTGCTGGGACTTGCAGTATCACAACAGCAGGAGAGCCGCAGGATTTGACCACAGCTTTAAGAATAACAATGCAATGGGTGCAGAAAATGGGAAGCTGCAATATGGATATTTCACCATTAGGAATATAATTCTTTATAATATCTTAAAATATTAGGTTTAAAGGGAATGTATCACTAGAATAAAAAATAAAATGTGGTGTCATTTTTATGTTACTATTCATTTAAAATAAATCCTGAAATATTCCTGTTTTTATACTGGTTTCTGGAGCAGATACAATTGTCTGACTCTTCCTGTTTTCTGAAGCTCACTTTGTAAGCTTTGTTGTGTAGACAGAGACAGAGTCTTCAGATTCATCTCTCAATTATTAAACGTTTGGGGAGTCAATGACAGCTGTTTTGTACTATGAGAGGACTAGATAAGGCATTACTACACTATACACACATATAAGTCTCTGTATGCCGCTCTCCTGTCATTTTCTAGTCTTTAGGTACTTTATCTCTTGCTGGAGAGTGTATTAGTCTATTGACACTTTTATGACTATTAACTTCTTTTCATTGCAGCTGCCATAAAGTAGGCACACCCGCTGCGCTGTCTATAAATGGCAAGTTTAGAGGGTATTTGGTATAGATTTTGCAAAGGGGTCATGGAGCTTCAGGCTAAACCTTTTGATGGTCCTATAGGAAGAATTAAAAAGGGGGCACTACTCTTTGTTTACACCGGTACATTCCCCTATCTCAGGACACGAAGGCCCAATTAGGAGCCTACCCAACCACAGTAGTCAAAAAGAAAAGCATGATTCTTGGGTTGGTTCCTCCAGTCTTGTTTGCTACTGTTGTAGTGGTTGCAAAAGGGAGGAGTCCTGTGCAGATAAAGACCACCCATGAGGAAGAGGAATGGAGTCAACCTGAACTATCTGTCTATGAGCCTCATAACATGTAGAGGGACTGCCATTGCTCCCTATAAGCTGGGCACACTGGAAAGCAAAGAGCTAAAAAACAACATTGCAATGAGGTCAACGAGCCCAATAATAGCTCTACCTATCTGTAGGGTGTGGTACTGCAGCTCAGCCTAATTCACATCTTTGTTATGATTAGAGGGAGTCCCCCATGAGATGTACCCCCAATAATCAAATGTTGAAGACTTATCCTAAGCTTAGGCCATCAACGTTTAAGTTCCGGAGAACATTAAGTATTAGTAATTGATGATATTCTTAATCTTTTAGGGATTGTCTATCAATTCACTTTCTTGCTTTAGTGTGAGACCACCCAACAAACCAATAGGCACTGAATTCTAACACTTTTTGATAACCTCTGTTTAAGCAGATAATACAGAAACCACTCATTAATTTCTTTTTAATTTGGTTACTGTGAAAACAGAATCACACAACAGGGGTCTGCCGTACACGGGTAATGGCGATATTATTCATGTGAGTAATCCCAGTGACCTCCATTGTGTATCACTGACGGCTAGATAGATGCTTATTGAGGAGTATTTAATACAATGTACTTTAACAATATGAGGTACTAGACCGTGTTCTGTCCTTTATTTGATTTTGTCGAAAACTTATAAGGATAGCTTTTGTTTCCAATAAAAGAGCTAAGGCAGTAAAGTAGAGTAAACTTGACCTACAGCCAGTAAACAACAAGTAGAGTCAAATCACAATTGTTATTACCACCAATAATACAGGAAACTTTCCTAACTTCAGAAAAATCTGATTTTATTTTTTTCATCAATACCTTTTTTTCTTGTGAAATTCCCTCCCATTAAACCTCAGGCTAAAACATAAATAACATTTCTCTGTCAAAACACTTATATATACAAGAATGTAATTACTATAATACTGCCCTCTGTACAAGAATATAACTACTATAATACTGCCCTCTGTACAAGAATATAACTACTATAATACTGCCAGCTATATACAAGAATATAACTACTATAATACTGCCCCCTATATACAAGAATATAACTACTATAATACTGTCCCCTATGTACAAGAATATAACTACTATAATACTGCCCCCTATATACAAGAATATAACTACTATAATACTGCCCCCTATATACAAAAATATAACAACTATAATACTGCCCCTATATACAAGAATATAATTACTATAATACTGCCTCCTATATACAAGAATATAACTACTATAATACTGCTCCTATATACAAGAATATAACTACTATAATACTGCTCCTATATTCAAGATTATAACTCCTATAATACTGCCCCTATATACAAGAATATAACTACTATAATACTGCCCCCTATATACAAGAATATAACTACTATACTACTGCCCCCTATAAACAAGAATATAACTACCATAATACTGCCCCCTATATACAAGAATATAACTACTATAATACTGCCCCCTATATACAAGAATATAACTACTATAATACTGCTCCTATGTACAATAATATAACCACTATAATACTGCCCCCTATATGCAAAAATATAACTACTATAATACTGCCCCTATATACAAGAATATAATTACTATAATACTGCCTCCTATATACAAGAATATAACTACTATAATACTGCTCCTATATACAAGAATATAACTACTATAATACTGCTCCTATATTCAAGATTATAACTCCTATAATACTGCCCCTATATACAAGAATATAACTACTATAATACTGCCCCCTATATACAAGAATATAACTACTATAATACTGCCCCCTATATACAAGAATATAATTACTATAATACTGCTCCTATGTACAATAATATAACCACTATAATACTGCCCCCTATATGCAAAAATATAACTACAATGATACTGCTCCCCTATATGCAAGAATATAAATACTATAATACTGCCTCCTATACACAAAAATATAACAACTATAAGACTGACCCCTATGTACAAGAACATAACTACTATAATACTGCCCCTACATACAAGAATATAACTCCTATAATACTGCCCCTATATACAAAAATATAACTATTATGATATAGTCCCCTATGTACAAGAATATAACTACTATCATACTGTCCCCTATATACAAGAATATAACTACTATAATACTGCCCCCCATGTACATGAATATAACTACTATAATACTGTCCTCTATGTACAAGAATATAACTACTATAATACTGCTCCTATGTACAAGAATATAACTACTGTAATACTGCCCCCTATATGCAAAAATATAACTACAATGATACTGCTCCCCTATATGCAAGAATATAACTACTATAATACTGCCTCCTATACACAAAAATATAACAACTATAAGACTGCCCCCTATGTACAAGAACATAACTACTATAATACTGCCCCTACATACAAGAATATAACTACTATAATACTGCCCCTATATACAAAAATATAACTATTATGATATTGTCCTCTATGTACAAGAATATAACTACTATCATACTGCCCCCTATATACAAGAATATAACTACTATAATACTGCCCCCCATGTACATGAATATAACTACTATAATACTGCCCCTATGTACAAGAATATAACTACTATAATACTGCTCCTATGTACAAGAATATAACTACTATAATACTGCCCTCTATATACAAGAATATAACTACTATAATACTGCCCCTATATACAAGAATATAACTACTATAATACTGCCCCTATATACAAGAATATAACTACTATAATACTGCTCCTATGTACAAGAATATAGCTACTACAATACTGCCCCTATGTACAAGTATATATCTACTATAATACTGCCCCCTATATACAAGAATATAACAACTATAATACTGCCCCCTATTTACATCAATATAACTACTATAATACTGCCCCCTATGTACAAGAATATAACTACTATAATACTGCCCCCTATGTATAATTATATAACAATATAACACTGCTCCTATGTACAAGAATATAACTACTATAATACTGCCTCTATATACAAGAATTTAACTACTATAATACTGCCCCCTATATACAAAAATATAACTACTATAACACTGCCGCCTATGTACAAGAATATAACTACTATAATACTGCTCCTATGTACAAGAATGTAACTACTATAATACTGCTCCTATATACAAGAATATAACTACTATAATACTGCCCCTATATACAAGAATATAACTACTATAATACTGCCCCTATATAAAAGAATATAACTACTATAATACTGCCCCTATATACAAGAATATAACTACTATAATACTGCCTCCTATATACAAGAATATAACTACTATAATACTGCCCCTATGTACAAGAATATAACTATTTTAATACTGCTCCTATGTACAAGAATATAACTACTATAATACTGCCCCCTATGTATAATTATATAACAATAAAATACTGCTCCTATTTACAAGAATATAACTAATATAATACTGCCCCCTATGTATAATTATATAACAATATAATACTGCTCCTATGTACAAGAATATAACTACTATAACACTGCCCCTATGTACAGGAATAGAACTACTATAATACTGCCCCCTATATACAAGAATATAACTACTATAATACTGCCCCTATATACAAGTATATAACTACTATAATACTGCCCCCTATATACAAGAATATAACTACTATAATACTGCCCATATATACAAGAATATAACTACTATAATACTGCCCATATATACAAGAATATAACTACTATAATACTGCTCTTATATACAAGAATATAACTACTATAATACAGCCCCTATATACAAGAATATAACTACTATAATACTGCTCCTATATACAAGAATATAACTACTATAATACTGCCCATATATACAAGAATATAACTACTATAATACTGCTCTTATATACAAGAATATAACTACTATAATACAGCCCCTATATACAAGAATATAACTACTATAATACTGCCCCTATATACAAGAATATAACTACTATAATACTGCCCATATATACAAGAATATAACTACTATAATACTGCCCCCTATATACAAGAATATAACTACTATAATACTGCCCCCTATATACAAGAATATAACTACTATAATACTGCCCCCTATATACAAGAATATAACTACTATAATACTGCCCCCTACATACAAGAATATAACTTATATAATACTGCCCCCTATGTACAAGAATATAGCTGCTAAAGTGCAAATTTGCCTATGTATGGGGATACAGGATTGGGGGATATACACTGTCCTGGGCAGACTTGTACGCAGATATCGCAAAAGGGTGGATTTAAGATGTAAGGAACATGCTCATCTTCCTAATCTTGGCTGATAAAACCCTATTTTATAGAATAACATGGCAACTCTGTATTTCCACTGATAATAGTTTGATGTATTGGGAACATTATTTTAAACACATATATTTTTGGACTATATTATTACATTCACTTTCCTGTGTACTTAATACGACTGTTACTAAAATATGCTGAGATGTATTATGTGAATACTGTCATTTGTAATGCAAGCTCTAGCTGTGAGCTCTGGAATAAATAAGTAAAAATAGAAATGTAATAAATTAGCTCCTATGTTACTAGTGCAGCCGAAGCTAAATTGTTTTCATTTTGCAATTGAGTAGAAAACGGTATACAACCCCCAAAACTGCAATTTAGGAGTCTATTTACTAGATGCACTGAGGACATCGTTATTATCCTTTTTGATTTCTTCAATAACCTTCCTGTTTGTTCTTACTCTGCAACCCCTGGAAACCATCAACAAGCATGCTCACTGGTATTGATATATCTTATTGGAGCTTAATTTGTATTGTTATAGTAATTAAAGTCTAACTAAACATTTAAGAAACTTTTGACATGTCATAGTGACATAGTGTCATAGTGACATCGGACCCCCACCGATGAAAACTTCTGACATGTCACTAGGACATGTCAAAAGTTTTTAAAAGTTTAGATACCCAGGATATGTTTGCTTCTTAAGTGTGTATTCACACAGTGCAGAATGGTGCCATGGAGTACAGAAATAGACAAATTAGTATAAATAAAGAGACTGTCTTCTTCAGGTTTTAGGAAGACCCACTTTATAGATGGACAGCTTAGCCCATGCATATGCCCTTGTCTTGTACATATGGAAGACACCTTCATTCAGTGGCCATGTCACCTCCTGACATGCGCCAGATCTTTTGGAGGTCTCCATATGTAGCACCTTTTCCTGGACAACCCCTTAGAGATTTTAAAGCGGTTGTCCCATTCCATAGACTTGAATTGGGCTATTGGAAACAACCAAATGAGCGCGTTCCAATATTTTCAACTCCCTCAAGTGTATAGAGAGGGTCAACACATGCACGTCCTGCTCTCCAGTCAAGAACGGGGATTAAGGTCCCTGATTCTCAGCAATGGTGGGGTTCCCAGAGGTCAGACCACACCATTCCTACTTTTATAACTAGAGCCTAATAAAAGTAGGACACCATTACCTACCCGAGGAACTATATAGAAACACACAATATGAATATGAGATCCATCAACAACAGCTTGCTGACAGTTTCCAGAAGCAACAGGCATAGAAATTAGCTATTGCTATTAGGTGGTGAGAACCAATTCAGGTTTGCGCCCTTCCGAGGAACTGCATTGTTAACAGGCAAGAAAGTGGGAAATATGCCCAAGGGTCATGGAAAGGCCTTGGAAGGGGAAAAAACATGAAGTTCTTCTGTCCTGGATGGCAAAATTTAGTCACTACATTAAGACATTTTGATCTTTGATTTAGGCCCCCTCCATTCTATGTACGGTGCCAGCGGTATCCGTATTAAGTATTGTGCTGTTCTCCAAATATGGTAAAATCTATTATGATCTGTACATATTGCGCTTCTCCCGATTCGGCCGTAGTAATTTTCTGGTAATTGTAGGAATAGAGATGTGACGCTCGGGCTGCACTTATGCATTGGTGTCATGTAATCCCATATTTCCCCTGGCGATAGTAGCTGATCACCAGCTGGTCTGTAGTTAGAAAGGCGGTTTTCCTGATGGGCCTCAGGCAAGAAATGTTACAGTTTTTAGGACACATCAACTTGAATGACCTACTTCTTCCATTTAGTGTAACAGGACCCTTATAGATTTGCTACCTATTCTATACAGAAAATACCGGCCAGGTATAGGGTGTATTTATACGTGCTGATTTTATTGAAATTTTGCTGAAATCACAGAAAAAATGCCCAAAAAGTGTAAATGCACTCTAACACATGTAAAAAGTGGTGGGTGAGCGTGGTTTGCCACGTAGCCTCAGACAGACAATTGTAACTCAAAATCCTTCTCCTCCTCCTCCGCTCTTGACTTTCGGGGCTGGGCAGGCAGCGTGCACAAGTCCGGCTGTTGAATGTGAGTATCGCTGATCTCTGCTGCCTTGCCCACTGCAATCTCCAGCTAATCCCAATCCCACACTTGACTTAGTCCTGATGTTCCTAGGTGTGGGCGGCCTGGCAATGGAGGAGCACCCAATCCAAAAATGAACTTATCTGTCTGCTCACATTAGGCAAAAATATCAGCCCTTGCTATTGTCGGTAAAAGAAAATAATTCTAACCCTGACCTCCAAGTGCAAATACCGGCTGGGCCGCCGGTGGTTTACCAGCATGGTGGCAAACCTGGACCCATAACATATGCAACATCATCAACATCTTAGCGCTACCAAGGGTTAAATCTTCCCGGTATAGTAATAACTTATTGACTAGACAAGAGTGGAAGACACAATTGACTCTATAAGGGCAATCATGCGTCGGTTACATAATTTTGAGTTAATTACATGGCATGTTGATGTATCTCTTTCATTGCGGTTTCATGTCAACGAGGATGTTTTCTCTCAATCAAGCGGCATTTAATTAACATACATTAACCACCTTCTCAATCGGAATTCAATTTGTCTCGAAACTGTAAGTGCTCATCAGACTTGGTAATGTTTAGATGTTTGAAGGTTTCTCGAGACACAAGAGTGTGATAGCCATTAATGGTTTCTGCAAAATGGCCATTATGGAGTCCTAACTGCCTCTCGTACTTCAATTAACGTGCCGGTAGTTCTGCTGGGGTCTTCAGGGCCGGTACATCCATAAGGTTAGGATCCAAGATAGACCATCGGGGGGGGGGGGTTTAAGGAGAGAAGGTTCTGACGATGCACAACGTTGCTTTACAACCCCAAGCTTTCGTCGAGGCCTTCAAAGACCATTAAACTGTAGAACGTATGAAATCATTGCCAGACCCAAGAAGCCTCCAGTATTTCAATTTGCCTTAAATGCCTTCACATCTCACTTATAATCCATTAGCTTGGAACTAAATCATTCTTATTAGGGGGATATTTTAATTTGCGGAGTGATAAAGCAGCGGATATTTGTATTATGCATGTAAAGTGCACTGCGCGGAAACATAGAGGAAGATTCATACTCACATTTGTCTACAGTCGATATGGCTCAACTGCACAAAATATTTATTAAGGCAGCTGGGTCCGTCTGAAACTTCAACTTTATTGTTACGTATATTTCACTTTTTGGTGTAGCGGGTGAAAAATTAGGGCTGTAACAGATCATTTCTATTACAGTCCCCAATTCTTAAAGGAGGATTAGAAATGGAGGTGTTGTGTGTTTTTTTGTTTTTCCAAAAACAGCTCCACTTTTGTCTAGAGGCTTTGTCTGGTATTGAAGCTCATTCTAATTCAAGTAAATGGGGCAGGATTGCAATACCAGATACAACCCATAGACAAGAGTGGCGCTGTTTCTGAAAAAAGAACAGATGCTTGTTTATAACCCAAGTCTATATAGAGATCTATATGCAGGGCCATACAGAAAAGGTTGGCAATTGCCCTCTTAAATTAACGATCTAATCAGAAAGGAACCACACAAGGTGTACACCACCAGTTCATATACAGGAAAGGGAAAGGAAGATAGTGTGTGGGTTTTATCTCAATTGAATAATAAAAAGTAACTTTTATTCAATAAACTAATATAACAAATTATTAAAATATCTAACATAGGTTTTAATAGGTAATATGCAGGGCCAACCTGGGCAGTGGTAAGGGGCCAGCGGGCTTGAGGGTCCCATGATAATCTGGGCAACCATGCTCTATGCTTGTTGTGTGTTTTTTGTTTTTCCAAAAACAGTGCCATTTTTGTCTAGAGTCTGTGTCTGGTATTGCAGCTGCAATACTAGATACTACCCATAGACAAGAGTGGCACTATTTCTGAAAAAAAACAAAAATGGATCCTTGTTTATAATGCCGGGCCCAAAGAGTGGTCTATATGCAGGGCCAATCTAGCAAGGGGCCAGTGGGCTTGGAGGGTCAATGATAATCTGGGCAACCATGCTGTATGGTTGTCAAGCAGGGGGTGGGGTAAACGGGGGACTTTTGAAATGTGATCTATTACCAACACAGAAAGAAATTTTTAGTAGGCTGATAAAAAATTCAAGACCAAGTCTTCCACAAAGGTTGCCTGAAGCCACCACAAGGGGGAGTTTATTGAATACAGATGTATACTGTAATGTCCGTGACTGCGGGCTGTCAGCTCCAGCCTCCCGCTGACAGCCGCAGCCACGAGTCGGCAAGCGCTGGCCCCAGCCTCCTCCTCAGGAGACGCCAGCTCTTGCATCCACTCACCTCCGCCGGAGCCCGCAGGGTGCGTGCGCACCCTTGTCCCCGCTCTTAAAGGGGCAGCGCGCGCACCGGACATCTTGAACGACCTTTGACCCGTGAGTACCCTGGGCTATAAGAGGGGTCCAGCCCCCTAGTTCGATGCCTGAGCGTTGTTAGTTTCCCAGTCTGTCTTGCAAATGGTCCCTTAGTGTTTCCCGTTCCTGTTGTTACCCGTACCTTGTTCCCCGTTCCTGTTTCCCATGTTTTGCCCTAGTATCAAGTCGTGCCACGTCCTGTGTCATCTGCCACGTCCTGTGTCATCTGCCACGTCCCGAGGAATCTGCCACGTCCTGTGTCATCTGCCACGTCTGGAGGAATCCGCCACGTCCTGTGTCGTCTGCCACGTCTGGAGGAATCTGCCACGTCCTGTGTCATCTGCCATGTCTGGAGGAATCCGCCACGTCCTGTGTCATCTGCCACGTCCGGAGGAATCCGCCACGTCCTGTGTTATCTGCCACGTCCGGAGGAATCCGCCACGTCTGGCGCAACTTGCGGCTCCTGTGTCATCCGCCACGTTTGGCGCCATCTGCTGCACCCATCTCATCTGTGCCAGAGCTGCGACCACCATCTGGACTATTCTGGTACCCTTGTATTTCTGGGGTGTCCTGTTGTTTGGCCAGCTGCCTCCCCGCTGCGGCGGTACGGCCTAGTGGGTCCACTAACCCGCTCCGTGACATATACAGCTCGCATTGAAGTCAATAGGAGCAATTTAAATATATATGCAGCTAGCTCCCCTAGTGGTGGCTGCCAGGGGATTTTACGGGAAACATCACTGCTGATCCTAAGGGGTAGAAGATTAGTAGATGCATACATTGGGCAACTGAGGGACAAATCTGTGTGCATGCCCAATCTAGAGCCCAACTCAGCAGGGGGGTTGATTTAGGGGACTATGGGAGACATAGGAGCCCTTTGGGCAAGGTTCAAGGTTGCCATATTGCTCGTCCAGGCCAACCATGTACATACTGACTGTCAAACCTAGTTTCCTGCAGAAAATCAAAAACACGCTCTGTCTTTTGTCTGCACCTTAAATGCACAACATTGCACAAAGTGTTTTTCGCTCTGAGAACAGAATTAACTGACGGTGTTTTATAGAATATCAGCCCGAGAACGGTTACGGCTTTTATTGGATGCGGAGTTTAGGTTGCTTGGCAACATAATTTATGAAGTCAGTCAGAATTGTTAAGCACGGAGCATTCCTTGCAGTATACAGGTGTGACTCACAATGGGCGATCGCTCCTTTGAAAACTGATTTTGCAGTAGGGAATATTTTTATTGATTGAGGGATTATAATTTTAAAGGACACAGGTTTATCCTACGAGCACAGGCAGTTGCATGGAAGCTAAAACATTGGATGGAATGAACCATATCGGAGAATGTTGAGATTTTCTAGGCATTTCATGATGAGAGATTATTAAAAAGGATTATTTTCATGGCTCACATCTTATATATACAAATTACTGTCATGTTTGTTTAACATTAAAGGCGTCATTTGCTTTAGATAATTCCAATTTGAAGGGTCTCCTGACAATGAGATGATCACAGGGTGCCCCGCTGATGCAGGGACCCAAGCGATCGGGTGGAAATTGTAGGGAAACCTGGCAGTAAGTGTTCAATTTTCCTGCAGCGCCACCACAGGAGAAAAGAAACATTACATAGTTTCCATTGAAATGAATAGCCTGCCCGTGTAATACATGGACAGGACAAGTCCTGCAGAGCAAGCGATGCTCTTTGTAGCCCCTGAGATTTGGGAAATAGATTAGGGCCTGAATAGGGGAATTAATTTCTTTAAAATTTTACTAAATCCTTTTAATTAAAAGATATCCACACCCAAAATAGAAATAATCTCTGATTTTACACCATCGATTATAATTTACTGACCTAGAAAACCAGGGTTAATTTCAAAATGCCATGTATTCCACTCAACCACCGGAGGCTCCACCACTGAACCACCAGGGATTAGAGTCTTCCTCCCCAAATATGAACACCAACAATTTCAAGTTTTTCCCAAGATCATCAGGGATTTGGTCTTCGTCTGTGTATGTATCACTTACCACAAAGTACTGTACCATTGACAACAAAGCACTAAAAACTGGATACACCACTGACCACCGGGGATGGTAAACCACCTATACCACTGAGAACCAAGGAGACTGGGCAAAAATTGCATACAGATGTGCCCTGACTTACCTTACTCTTACTTGGCTCAACATATCCTGAGATGTGCGACGCGAGATGACCAGCTTTGAAAAAGAAAAACATGATTTTGTGATAGTCTGTCATGAGGTGTCTATATGTGCCTGCCCAGTGGTTGTTATGTGAATTCCAGCCTGTTGAGGGTTTTGCTAGCATGTCGCGATATTGTATTGAACTTGTATCGTGAGAAATCGTAGTTCTTCCCAAAATTTGTGCAAAGTTAAGAGTGGACACATTTGTATATTTCTTTAAAAAGTTGAATAATAAACTTTTAACCCTTAGACTGTGGTGAACTGTGAGCAGCAGTAGTGTTGGAGTAGAGAACCTAACCAATACCATGCCAGAAAAGCTGCATAAAACCCCATTCACACACATGTAACACAGACTAAAGCACAGCCGCCAAACCATAGTAAAAGTGTTAAAAGTAAGGGCCGGTTTTAATTAATTTCACACATTTGTTATGCTATAAAAGATTAAAAAGACTGTTCAATAATATACATAAATATATAGGTGGATACATAATTGCCCCCTTCCCCTTATTGAGGCTCATTACCTGATAATCTGTTGCTTGTAGTTTATAATCATTCAATCCTTGCTGTAATATAAAATCTTCTCTGCACTGAATCCTGGTGAATGTGATATATTTGTACACAGCATCCAATTGAAATAAGCAGAGCTGCAGTGTAGAGCATGGCGGATTACAGAGCAACAATCTTATGAGTGGTTTTCAGACTACAATTCCATTAGACAATGCAGCTAAATAGAGTCACTAATCATACGTGGGCCCTAATGGACTGGAGCTAAAAAAAAAATCACTGTAGCCTCTCCTAATCCTAATGACTATGAACACTCATGCACACTACTGTATTATGGCTTCGTATAACCCTCAAGTTGTATGAAGCCGTAATATGGCCCACATAGGAATTTATGGGGCCCTACTGTACCTCCATATGCATCCCATTTAATATGGACATATACTATGCACCCTCAGATGCCGAATTAAGGAGATATTCTCCACAATACGGCGCCACCATACAGATGTAGAGTGCCTATGGCTCTGTAATATGCAGCCGCAGGGACTCCGAGTTCCTCTGTACAGCCGATGTGCCCATGGCTCTGCCACGTGCATGATGCCTAAAGTTCCTAAGGTCTCTTACACACGACCGTTGTGCCACTCGGGCTATTTTTGACGGCATCCGAGTGGCACCCGATAGTCTTCACGGACCCATTCACTTTAGCAGGTGAATCGGGTCCATGAAAAATGGTCCGAGTCTCAGATCCGAGGAAAGATAGAACATGTCCTATCCTTCCTCGGATCACTGACGGGACTCGGACGGCACGCACAGTCGTGTGCATGAGGCGTAAGTCTATAGGCACCTAAAACAGGGGAGTACATGGAAGTCAGGACAGCAATATACGATTTAGGGTGCAGAGGGTGCGACAGTCTGAGGGGTCCAGAAGGTCCCTCTGCAACATATGAATAGACCAGTACAGAGCTGTGATAGTTTGGGGGGCCCGATCAGAGATTTTATATTGGGGCCCATATTACGCCTCTAGTGGAAGCGCGGGTCATATCCACACCCAGACGGCAGTCGGTAGAAGATTTAAAACAAGACAAATATTAAAATTAAATCCCTGTTAAAATATTTATGTAGATGTGGCTGGAACATTCTGGCGCGGGATAAATCAGCGAGGACTCTGGCATTTTACAGACATATAATTCTACCATTCTCTCCTTGCGAATTTAGCACTTACAACATGTTAATGGTAATACAGCTCCCAGGACAGTCTCAGCAGACTCGATTCGATCAGCAGGTGGTAGGGATTTGCATCCATATTTCAAACCTAGTTCTATCTCATTACTGCTTTCTTATTTCTTTGTGATTTATTTCTCTATAAAATTCCAGCAAGCGCAATGGGGAATGGCATTGCAAAAAGGCAAATTCTGCATAATTCGAACATTTATCATTTTTGCCTTCTTCTATTTTTCCTCCATTTCTTCTCTGACTTTATTCCTCGAGAGAGCTGCACGGAGACTATTGAACTGCATTTTTCTTGAGTGTTATTGAAAGTATTTAATGAATTTAGCAGTTAGGGAGATGGGGTATACAGCAACTACCAGAGTAAATCACCACAGTCAATCCCCGAACAGGTAAAATCATAAAGGGTTTCTCCACCTTTGCTTTGCTCCAATGTATCAAAAATAAAAAATAGCGCAACTTTGCAAATAATCTTCATTGAAAATCTCCTACCGTTTTGTGTTTACAGCTTCTATGCAGACCTATGTGTTTCCATAGTTGAAGACTACAAACAAAGCCTTTATGTAATCTGATTCTGCTCTTATGCATTTGGCATGTTACATTTGTTTTCTTGTAGTCTGTAACCTTGGAGAATTAAAGGTCTGCATAGGAGCTATAAACATAAAACGATAGTATATGTTTAATCCAAGCTATGTTTTCCCTGTAGCTTTTGGGAGACTTGGCTTTTAGCTGCTCATAATGCAAATTGAAAATAATTGACAAATAGAAAATCTTCTTCCTCGATCAGTGGTGACCTACAGTATGGGAATCCAAAGCAGATGACCCCCTTTAAGACCACCATAGACGCATAGTTGATTCAGTTGGTAATTGTGATTGTGCCAATTATCTGTGCATCTCCAGTAACAAAATTATCAGTTCTGATGAATGGGAATCCTATGCAGAAAATATAATTGATATGTTGGAGTATTTTTGACTGTTCATGATCGTAACTGGAGTAACTAATATCATATAGAGGAAAATTGAGCCAATAACTTCCTATATAGGCAGTCTATCAAAAATATTCTTACACATTTTCTGCCAGGTCTCATACAGAAAGCCTGTGAGTCCTGCATCCTCTGCCTACTCATAGAAAAAGCCTGTGAGTCCTGCTTCATTCGGTCGCTAATAATGATGCCTGTGAGTCCTACTTCCCCCTACCCACTAATAGAGAAGCCTGTGGGCCCTGCTTCCCCCACCCACTAATAGAGAAGCTTGTGAGTCCTGCTTCTCCCTCCCACTAATAGAGAAGCCTGTGAGTCCTGCTTCCCCCACCCACTAATAGAGAAGCCTGTGGGTCCTGCTTCCCCCACCCACTAATAGAGAAGCCTGTGAGTCCTGCTTCCCCTCCCACTAATAAAATCTGTGAGTCCTGCTTGCCAACCCATCAATAGAGAAAGCCTGTGAGTCCTGCTTCCCCGCCCACTAATAGAGAAAGCCTGTGAGTCCTGCTTTCCCGCCCACCAATAGAGAAAACCTGTGATTCCTGCTTCCCCCGCCTTTCATAGTGAAAGCCTGTGAGTCCTGCTTCCCCCGCCTTTCATAGTGAAAGCCTGTGAGTCCTGCTTCCCTGCCCACCAATAGAGAAAGCCTGTGAATCCTGCTTCCCCCGCCCATTTATAGAGAAAGCCTGTGTGAGTCCTGCTTCCCCCGCCCACACATAGAGAAAGCCTGTAAGTCCTGCTTCTACCACCCATAAAAACATTGATTAACAGCTTTATCTGTATGAGTTTGCATACTGAAAAAAACCTGCCAATAATTGTGTGTGGGCAAGGTTGAAAGGACTCACAGGCTCTCTCTATAAGTCCTGGCAGCAGTTAAAGGGATTTTATTTTGAGCATCACCAAAAATAAAAACATCTAAAAATCTATTTTCCTAACTGTGGGCAACCTGATGAGCATAATCCCATAAGAAAAAATTGTTGTTACTAACTGTGACTCACCTTCTGGTCAAGCGCCATTTGTTGACATGGCTTGTGGGAAATGTGTATTTACTCACCTTCCTGCTGATACTACATTTCTCAGGATGCTTTGCACGCTCTAAGCAGCTTTCCTTGGATTCTCCCCTGTTGTTCCTGTGTAGCTCTCCACTCCCACCCGTCACCGCCCATCATCCTGCCCCATCCATGATAAATCTCTATTAGCCAGCAGGGCAAGCACTACTGCATCAACCGCGCATGAATGGTGCATTCAATACAGAGTACAACGAGGACCATGCATGTGTGTTCTCCAATGTGAAAATACATGCCATATATTGGGCTAGGACTATTGGCTCCTAGCCCATGTGATCGATATGCAGCATTTTTGAAACGGTAAGTAAAGTTGAAAGTTAGTGTGAAGTAGAGCCTAGATATAGTGACAATATACTGTAACTCGGATACTGCCCCTTTAAGCAGCTTAAGGCTTGACGCGGACACAACTGATGACAACTTGTGCAATGGTCTGGCATCTACAGCTGGATATAATTTTTTGTTTAGCGCAGGGAGACGACTGACATCACAACCAAATATAAAACTGTTCTCATTGGAAAGCATGCGATCAGTTCTGGCAACAATTTCCCTCTGGCGTTTCCGTACCATGCCGGAGGGGGAAAAAGAAACGGAATGGCGGACATATGTGAAGGGGACCTTATGCTGAAAATACTGAACCAAATCATAGAAAGCTATATATCGCCCTCTATCTTAGGCTGGGTTCACACGACCATGTTACGTCCGTAATGGACGGAACGTATTTCGCTCGCAAGTCCCGGACCGAACACAGTGCAGGGAGCCGGGCTCCTAGCATCATAGTTATGTATGATGCTAGGAGTCCCTGCCTTGCTGCAGGACAACTGTCCCGTACTGTAATCATGTTTTCAATATGGGACAGTAGTTCCACGGAGAGGCAGGGACTCCTAGCGTCGTACATAACTATGATGCTAGGAGCCCGGCTCCCTGCACTGTGTTCGGTCCGGGACTTGCGGCTGAAATATGTTCCGTCCATTACGGACGTAACATGCTCGTGTGAACCCAGCCTTATGTTGAAGAAGAATAACTTGAAGCTCCTAGACCCCAATGCAATATCTGTAACCAGACCCCAACATATAATGTACCTGTAACTGGGCCCCCACATATAATGTGCCTGTAACCAGACCCCCACATATAATGTGCCTGTAACTGGGACACCACATATCATGTGCCATTTATAATACCGCTGTCTTGTCATGTGGCAGTGGGGCCGGGGTATGACTGCAACCCCTGCACCAGCTATAGTTACACTCCCGCTATGCTGCCCTCAGGTAGGACACCTGACGGAGCAACTTTAATCTTTATAGGCGTACTTATCAATGTTAAAATCTCCAATATCCGGGCCTTTTAAGCCCCATCCCATTTGCTGTCCGGTTTTCAGGATCCCACCAAAATCGGGACTGTTTGCAAGTATGTTCATAGGACATAGTATAATCCATTGCATTATCACATGGGGTGACCCATGAAGTCATGATTGGTTAGGGGGTAGACCTCTTCATCCAGACAAAAAAAATTTCATTTGGGCTTCTGAACAATTCTATACATAAAATATCCAGCACTGTGATCAAGTAAGGGCTTCATTTACGTTGCCCTGGCTTTGGTTACAGAATGGGAATCCCTATTTCGACTAGCCATATGTCTAAGATATTTGTCAAAGGATCCCACCAATTCCAACAAGATCCCGTGTCAATCTAAGGTATATGGGACAATCAGACTTTCCCCTTGATGTTTCCTGTCAGGGAAAACAAGTATTGAAGAAATTGTTTTTTAATCTATCCAATTCTTGAAATGGTAACTGTTCTTTGAGATGAAAAAATAAAAAAATATTTCATTCCTTCCCAAAAAAATGTTTGGATAAATATTAGAAAAAGAATTTAGGAAAAAATCATAATAGTAATCAAATAACTCACAATCGGTATTTTTCACTTTTTAAAAAAATTTCAGGTTTAGTAGATTTTTCTTTTTTTTTCTGGATTTAACGAATCCATTGAAGAACATTGTACTTCACGGTAGTAGTTTATCAATAGCCCTAAGCACTTTCATTAATTCAGGTTTAATCTTAGCATTGTCCTTCAAATGTCAGACAGATTTTCTCCCTCTTTTAACGTCTAGATTGTGGAAAACGTTGAAAGCAAAATACTGTGGATAAAAGTATTTATTGGATTGTGTTATTTTCAGGTAGGTCAGACGGCTCTCCAACTTTCCGAGAGTTTCAAAAATTACCTACGGGAGATTAAAATTTTTTATTTCTTTTTGTTAAACATTCTATATCTACAAAACAAGTAAAAGGGGGAAAAAATGGTGATTTAAGTTGTGGAAATGGAAGGAACAAAAAAAGATATAAAGAAAGGTAAGAAAATAGACAATAAAATTACACAAATAAGCATAAAAATTGGAATGAAAAACATGGATTAAACCACTGTACCAAAAAGCTATGCTACAATAGTTTTTTTTTTTCCCATTTGTCCTCGTCTCCTGAAAGGCTTGCAATCTATAATTTCTAGTACATGGGTTATGTTCAATTTTATAAGGTAATGCCGACGTTGGATTCGAACCCAGGACACCAGAATTGCTAGACAAGCATGCTGATCACGAATCCACCATACATATATGCACAACTACATACGGCTGCATAAAGCCAGAATAGGAATCACGCAATTAACAGGCCAGAAGTAAGACAGAAAGCCAGGGAAATGGCAGGGCAGGCTGAAGCCCGACACCGGTGCCAGGTAGCGGTTCCCATACGGTAGTCAGTGCCAGTGCTGAGCAACTATTAGCGGGGGCCAGTACTGCTGCACCATTTGACCTATCGAGAAAAACTAAAAAGTGTAGTTCAATGGGGAAGGAAGTAGCTAGCTTCTCCTCCTACTTGGATTTTAATAGATATACACTACCGTTCAAAAGTTTGGGGTCACCCAGACAATTTTGTGTTTTCCATGAAAATGCACACTTATATTTATCAAATGAGTTGCAAAATGACTAGAAAATATAGTCAAGACATTGACAAGTTTAGAAATAATGATTTTTATTTCAAATAATAATTTTCTCCTTGAAACTTTGCTTTCGTCAAAGAATGCTCCATTTGCAGCAATTACAGCATTGCAGACCTTTGGCATTCTAGCTGTTAATTTGCTGAGGTAATCGGGAGAAATTTCACCCCATGCTTCCAGAAGCCCCTCCCACAAGTTGGATTGGCTTCATGGGCACTTCTTGCGTACCATACGGTCAAGCTGCTCCCACAACAGCTCTATGGGGTTGAGATCTGGTGACTGCGCTGGCCACTCCATTACAGATAGAACACCAGCTGCCTGCTTCTTCCCTAAATAGTTCTTGCATCATTTGGAGGTGCTTTGGGTCATTGTCCTGTTGTAGGATGAAATTGGCTCCAATCAAGCGCTGTCCACAGGGTATGGCATGGCGTTGAAAAATGGAGTGATAGCCTTCCTTATTCAAAATCCCTTTTACCTTGTACAAATCTCCCACTTTACCAGCACCAAAGCAACCCCAGACCATCACATTACCTCCACCATGCTTGACAGAGGGTGTTAGGCACTCTTCCAGCATCTTTTCAGTTGTTCTGCGTCTCACAAATGTTCTTCTGTGTGATCCAGACACCTCAAACTTCGATTCGTCTTTTTCGACTTTTTTCCAATCTTCCTCTGTCCAATGTCTGTGTGCTTTTGCCCATATTAATCTTTTCCTTTTATTAGCCAGTCTCAGATATGGCTTTTTCTTTGCCACTCTGCCCTGAAGGCCAGCATCCCGGATTCGCCTCTTCACTGTAGACGTTGACACTGGCGTTTTGCGGGTACTATTTAATGAAGCTGCCAGTTGAGGACCTGTGAGGCGGCTGTTTCTAAAACTAGAGACTCTAATGTACGTGTCTTGTTGCTCAGTTGTGCAGCGGGGCCTCCCACTTCTCTTTCTACTCTGGTTAGAGCCTGTTTGTGCTGTCCTCTGAAGGAAGTAGTACACACCGTTGTAGGAAATTTTCAGTTTCTTGGCAATTTCTCGTATGGAATAGCCTTCATTGCTAAGAACAAGAATAGACTGTCGAGTTTCACATGAAAGCTCTCTTTTTCTAGCCATTTTGAGAGTTTAATCGAACCCACAAATGTAATGCTCCAGATTCTCAACTAGCTCAAGGGAAGGTCAGTTTTATAGCTCCTCTAAACAGCAAAACTGTTTACAACGGTGCTAACATAATTGCACAAGGGTTTTCAAGTGTTTTCTAATCATCCATTAGCCTTCTAACACAGTTAGCAAACACAATGTACCATTAGAACACTGGAGTGATGGTTGCTGGAAATGGACCTCTATACACCTATGTAGATATTGCATTAAAAACCAGACGTTTGCAGCCAGAATAGTCATTTAGCACATTAACAATGTATAGAGTGTATTTCTGATTAATTTAATGTTACCTTCATTGAAAAAAAATGTGCTTTTCTCGCAAAAATAAGGACATTTCGAAGTGACCCTAAACTTTTGAACGGTAGTGTAGGTATAGTTGGCAGACTGGAATATAATTGAATAAACAGAAATAATGCCTAATGCACATGACCATTGTGTGCTGGCCGGGTCCTGCCCGCTAAAGTAAATCGATCCGTGAAAACTATTGTGTGCCATGAAAAACGGACCAAGTGGCACTCGGTCGTGTGCAACGGGTATTAAAGTAGAAGTTTATTGTACCCCTGGGGACATTTGTCCTGCGCAATTTTTGCTTTTAATAACAAGCAAGGTTCCCTTTATTTTTGCATTACATCTGCATAGTCATAAACGACATATATCTCACTCAAAAAGTTAATAGCTGTGCTTCGTTTATAGATTTGCTAATTTCAGATGAATACATATCAAAATTCTCAAGCATTGACATAAAATCTCCATGGTCAGTGACCTTTTGCCTCGGCCATTCGAAATCGTTCAATCACAACTATGACATGGGTATTGCCCCGTAGGCCCCGAGTCTTGCATTGTAAACACTCACCCGCTAATCACCTTGTCTGTGTTCTATACATTTTTTCCAAGCTTCATAGTCCTCCCTAAGGCAAGTAAGTATCACAAATCATAAAGGTTTATACTAATAATCTCAGATCCAAAGGCCAAATAATGAGGCGTGTTAATTAATTACGAAGTGGCTGAGAGGTAAAATGTTTATAGGAAAATCCATGGGCTCAGCCTGATTGTGTATCCGGTTAATTCGGTGCTGGCATATAGGTTTTAATTCAGTGAACACGTTCCCTGCATCTGTTTCCAGCAGGACATCAATTATCATTGATTTTCCAAGTCAGGTTAATGTGAGAGCAGTCTCGTTTTATTTTAGCTTTAGTGATCTCTTATATAAATTAGAAAATTGACTTTCCCATGCATGAATATGTGCATGCTTCCAACCCATGAGAACATGAATTGACGGCAGAGGAAAAAAAATGTAGGGGTTGACCACTTGGACAACCCCTTTTTTTACAGATGTGTATAATCTTACCTTAGCTTGAATTTGGTTAAGGAGTCTAATTTCTCATAAAACGAATTCAATACAATATCGTGATATGATAGCAAAACACTTGATAGTTTGCAATTCACATCACAACCACTGGGTGGCCACACATAGACAGATATAGCAAAGACATCTCGTGACAGAGTATCACGAAATCATGTTTTATTTCCAAATCTGGTCATTTTGTGCCACACATCAGGATATGTTCAGATAAAAGAAAAGGTAAGGAAGGAAACTACACGATGGGCATGAGTACCAGGGTTGCAGGCATGGGGTGGAGCAGCTAAGCGGGCCTATCTCCACCCAGTAAGTGATAAGGCCAGGGTGGGAAAATAAATGCAAATTACTACGAGACCACAGAAAAGGAGGAAAAGACATGAAACAGATTGGACACCAATTTAATTATAAACATTTCTTGTTTTGATGGAGTAAGGCACATTCCAAGTTTTGCGATGGGGCCCCATGGTTACTTGTCAGGACGTTGTTTGTAGCGGTGCTCAGGAGTAAAGAGGACTGTAGGGGCACCTGGAAGATTTGCTTGCTCCTCCAGGAGTCCGGGACACTTCTCGGCATTCTAGAACAGTTGGCAAGTATATTGCAACTATTAATTTACAAAATGTTCGCACATGTGTAGGTTAATAGCTTATATAATATGTAAAAGAAAATAAAAAAATAAAAAATTTAGACTGGCTTTTCCCAACCTGGGTAACAAGCATTACAAGGCCTCAGCAAATCATGAAATATCATATATTTGTTATAATAAACTGGGCATGCCAACAACATGCCTAAAACCAGTTTTTATACGTCATATGTGCACTGTAGGCCCACAAATTTTTATTTTTTTTAAATGATTAAACGTATATTGTAGCGCTAGTTTTGTCAAGTCATCGCAATCCTTCTGTCCTGAGACACCACCTTGTAAACCTCCCCTCATAACCTCTCTTTGGGATTACATATATTAAATTCTCTTTTCGCGACACAAATCATTTTAATAATTACATCTTGTCCAACTTTTCAGATTTAATTTATATTTTTACACTCAACCGGTTGTCATAAAATGATAGCTTCAAAGCAAAACTGATTTAGCGACAAGGGTCTTTTTTTTTTTTTCCTGAGCCTTAATTTTCTTTTACGAATTTCCATAATCTGATATTCAGCTGCTAATGCGCAATTACATATCTGCAGAGGATTCAGACAAGACTGTTGCTAAGCCACACTCTGCTAGATAAGGTACATTAATACTTCCAATAACTATATCCAGATCACTCAGATAGTAAATAGATTCTTCATTTCTTTGTGTTTTTCACCCATGAAATCTGATATATTGTATTCATGTTTTTAGGAGGAAAAAAAAGAGGCCAGGGATGGTTTCTGTGATATTTTGGCATAAAGTTTATCGATTTTTTTATTTATTACATTTATTTTATTCTGCTTTTCATAGTTTTTGTATTTAAAAAAATTAAATTATATTTCAGGTTTATTTATTTTTTAGAACAATAAATGAAAGTAAAAAAAAAAAAAAAAAATTTTTTCTTTATTTTGTCATTTATTTCTGAATTTGATACTTTTTGCATTTTTAAAAAAAAAAATCAATTACAGGTTTATTTTTATTTCGGAAAATGAATTAAAATAAATAATAAAAATGAACAATTTTTTTTATTTATGCTTTTTTTTTTTTAATTTACAAAAACTGGGCACAATATTTTCAGTTGTATTTGAGAAGCTAAAAGGAACAAACGGAACAAATCACATTGAAAATAGGGTAACTTGCAAATAATTTTTTGTTGTTGTTCTAATGCATAAATATAAATATGTGAATACAGTTCTAAAGGAGATTTATGTGTCTTCATGGTTATAGACTATAAACAAACCCTGTATAGTCTGATTAGAAGTCATTCCAGTCGATTGTGTGTAGAAATACGTAACTGCAGTATCGGACTACACAGAATTTGCATGTTGTCTGTAACCATGGAGACACATAGGTCTGCAAAGGAGCTGTATACACAAAACGATAGGGTATTTTTTTAAAATAAAGATACTTTATTTCGATTTTTAGATGCATTGGACAGATACAAAAACAACAGCTCTGTTTGAAAAAGTGTACATACTCTTTAATTTAAATCACAAAAGTATAAAAAATACTACCAAAACTAGTAAAGACAAAAAATTGTGGTGGTGCTAAGACCAACAAACATTTTGCCTAGTTATATGGCGACCCATCCAATGTTTTTAATTTCCCATTCAGGACTTGAGAAAGCTAGTAGGTGGCAGCCCTTTGTCGGAGCTGTAGTGGGAATATACTGGTTGTCTCCCAGCTCTCCCAGAAACAGATGGAACTGGCAGAGTAGAATTTTCAAACAACTTGGCTGAAGAAGACGATTCAAAGGATTAAATTTACAGGACATTTTTAGGGGAAAATATTCTTTAATAATAGTCCAACCCCCCCCCCCCCCCCCCCCCCCCCCTCAACACAACAATTCCTGTAAAGTGAAGTCTTATTTTTGCAACCCCCAAGTGTATCCAATTCAAAACTTTATACTCTACTCAACAGTTTACTTTATGGACATAGGTGCAGATGTGACCATATTAGATATGTTTGAGTAAATCTTGACATAAACTACAAAAAGTTCAAAAATATATAAACTTTTTTGTTAAATATGCTATGTCTCAATTTCCAATAAGCAGCTGAGCGTCATCTATTCCACCCAGGCACAGCATAAATCAGGAATCACACAAGAAAAAAAATTTAAGTTTAAAATGCTTGATCTGCACATCCCAAAACTGGTACAAGTCCAAAAAAGATTTGCAAAGGAGGTCTGTGCAAAAAGAATGACATTAACATATGCATCTGTCAGTAAGGATTTATTCAGTAGGTTTTAAGGGTAATATATTAGCAGCATGTACAGCGTACGAGAGAAGGAATTGTCTCAGTTGCCGTGCACTTTATAGTTTTCAATTAGTTCTGAATACATTTTGAAATTTTATATATATATATATATATATATATATATATATATATATATATATATATATATATAAACTATGAAGCTTGATTGTGTATGATTAGAAAAACATGGTAGATTTATTTCAATAACAGCGCCCTGCCTGCTCAAAGGTTGTGTGTGGCATTGTAACTCATCCCTATTAACTTCAATAGAGCTGAGCTGCAATACCAGATACTTCCAATGGGCAGGTGTGGCGCTATTTCTGGAGGAAAGCTGACAAATTTTTTCTGATCTTGTGCAACCGATTTAATTCTGATTGTTCATAATAAGCTCGATCACAAAGTTATTTTCATTACTTTATAGTTGCAACTAGCGGGAAGTTTGTCAGCCAGCAGGAACAATGAATGACTGGAACCGTTATTGAGTAGGCACAGATTAACCTGAGGTGTGTAGTGTAAGGAATTGCCTCGTTCTTCACCCTTAACCACCTCAAGGAGGTATGGACTTTGCCGGCAAGATTCCCAGGACATGGTCCACAGGATAGTCCCCAAAAGACTGAAGATGGTGGGTATGAAACGTCTTGTGGTCAAAAGGATACTGGTTGGCAAAAAGGGGGCAGCATCAGGTCCAGTAAAGGCTATCAGGAGCCAAGGTCAGGTTCAGGCCAGAGGTGAGGACATGGATAAATCTGATCGAGGGGAGTCAAGAAGAAAGCCAGGTCAAACACAGAAAAATCAAAGGTAACAACAGGATCAAACACTAGGAAACTAACCACTAGTGTGATAACCAATCACTGGAAGATTAGAGGGATTCCCCTTTAAGGGCCTGGGAGAGTAACATCACACGCCGTGCAAGGTCCCGATCCTGCAGCTGTAGCCGCGCACCACAGGAAGAGGATAGGCCATTCCATTGCCACAGTGATGCCATGACTCTGGACGAGCCAACATGCCGACCGCCGAGCAGGGAGAACTCGGCTGCTCCTTGTATCGTCCCACAACTGACTTTAGGGTTCTACTACTTTCTCTTGTGACAACACAAATTTACACCTGAGTTGATATTCTGTAAATAGCCTCCATGTTTTGCTGGACTATATCAACTATTTTTTTATGTGACCCCTGTTAAATGTTTACATCTTGGTCCCCCGGGTCCTCAGTGTCTCTATGCTTGTAGGCCTGTCTTCACCATACAACAGGTCCTATTTTCAAATATTGAAATGGCAAAAGGTTTGACTTGATTACCCGATTTATTTTAGTAGTCATATAGTTCTCACATATCTCATAGCACTATACGCAGAACGCATCCACTAATCAGAACACTGTACCCACTGGGGCTCACAATCTAATATACCTACCATAAAGGAATTGTTTGCCCCAGACAAAACTTTTTGAAATGACCTATTAGGGCATCTTGAAGTCCCGGAGCTGGTACAGCTAGTCATCAAGGAACCTTACATTACAAAAGTACCGTAGTTGGTCCAAGAGCTTCGAGTTAAGACTTTGGTCTATGAACATTTTATTTCAAGTAACTTGTAGTAGGCTAAGGGGCATGAGTTGAGTATATAGGAAAGGGAATTTCAATACAGGAAGGGATTCTTTACAGTAAAAGTGATCAATTAATCTCAGCATTCATTTCAAAATCAATAAAGAATTTAATGGAAAGAATTTCAGGAGATTTTTTTTAATGTATTTTTGGTCAATCAACCTAAATGCCAAACAATTAAACCATGGAATTATCTTGGATGGCAACTTATTTAAAGGTGAAGAGGTTCAATTTATCGATCCCTAATTATGACCATGGGGGTAATTTTCCATGATATTGGACCCATTGCCCGGAATTGCTACAAACTTTATTACAGTCAAAATAGCAAACTGCATACCTTAGTCTTTAACTCAGATGCCCCTTTAAGCTGCAAGTTTAATTTGATTCGTTAGGATGTTGATTGTATAATTAAGCTTTTCCCTGCAATTATTACTGTTGTCATTTAACTCTTCAATCATAGACAGTCTCATTTTCTCCTTTTTAAAATTATCCCCATTTTTGCGGCTTAATTATGAAGGTTTGTATCCTGCCAATTAGCCTGTTTATTGATAATCGGGAGATGATTACAAATGTCAGATAAACCGCGCACAAACCATTATAATTACTATCTTCTTGTTCAACTTTTCGATGTAACAATTTCGCAATTGTGTAATTCTCCTTAGAAGCTGAAGATATTTTGAGCTATTCTTGTAGCAGTTTAGATGTAGGCTATAGAACAGATTATTGGCGGATCTTTCACACTTTAAAAAGTGAATCTTGAAATTTGTGGAGCTTTATAGGATTATACGGTTCTCAGCCCCTATTTAACGGGGCTTCATGGTTGACTGGCCCACTAAAAGGTCCTCCGGTGGGGATAAGTTCTGATGTGAAAGTTGGATTTTGCCACAACAGCATCCATGAGATTCAGTCGAACATAACACCATCAGCAAATTACTTTTGTAACACTTTTTGGGTTATTTCGGATCTTTTATTGAGGATATGGCCCATGTGTCCTATGATAGCCACACAGAAAACAAAACAATCGTGCCTACCCATGGTCTAGTACGCCATCATAACCAATGAAAGGTTTAGAGTTCGGCTAAAGCGCCACAGGGACTATAGGTCCCATGGCATTTGTGATAAAACCACAGGTTACTGGGACTGTCACGCAAGCGTAATATTTCCCAATGAGTGAAAACTTGCGGGCGGATCCAACATAATTCTTTTGATTGCAGCAAAACCTTTTACCCCATAGGGAAACATTGAGGTCATGAAGTAACCCACAATTTTACCGTGTCCGCCACGTGACCAAAGTTAACTTTTGATGGAAAAGAGATGCCACTGGCAAAAAAAAGTTGATCCCCCTGTCTTAGAAGAGGTCAGTAAAAAATGGATATTTTACCAAAATGTTCAAAGTGCACTCAAATTTTTTTCTTCTTTTCATATTGTATCCTGCTTCCTTTTAGTTGGCCATAACCTTTTTGTCTAGGAGCTCCTTTAACAAAGGCCTCATTCTGCGGCGAGCTCATATACCTGCATTAGTTCTCTGATAATTCGGCTTTCTTTGCACTTTTTGAGGATGAGTGCGTGCTTGTGAAAAATTAATTCTGCTTTTAACTACTCTTTAAAGGACAATCAGCACTTTTCACTACAATCTATTTATCATGTCACCAACTGAAACACAATGGAAACATCAATGAAAGTCATACATCCACCCCCGCGACAGGTCAAGTCTTCTGTATTTAAGATACTGTAATTATCAATACGCTGCCTCGAAATGTATAGATATCTCCCTACACTTCACATGATGAGAAATAATTACCCCGATTCATGTATCAACATGTCCGCTATACACAAATGCTGCCTACTCCATTTAAAATTCTATAAAAATCCCTAGAAAAAAAAATTCTAAAAATGTCACCAAATTTTTCCCCCATTGTTGTCAACAAAGTTTAAAATGCCACAAAATGCAAGTAACATCCCATGGATCTGCACCCAATTGTGTGAATGGAATATTTTTTTACAAACCGTGTATTACAATATGACGTGGTCATTGGTATCACAGCGTCCAAAGAGTGGCTAAACGGGTACATGCGAACACAAATGAACTAATGAATTAGACTCTCTTCATAAGCGTCATGGCTTCTGTTCATTACGGAGCACATGACAGCTATGGTGGATCTGTTATTGAAGGGATCCTAACAAATTAAACCCAATTGACTTGTAAGGCCACGTTCACACAGAATTTTTCCACTGCAAATATTGTTGCAGATTTGGGGCAATTACGCAACGAATCTGCAGCAAAATTTGCATATTTGACCGGTAATTCAGACGTTGCAGATATCGCAGCGGACTTGCCGCAGATTTCAGTTTTTGCATTGCAAAGGCTGAAATCCGCAGTGAAATTCCGCTGCTTCTCCGCAACATAATGAGCTGCTGCGGAGGGAAAATCTGCACAACAGCCTGATTTCCGCACAGTTATTTTCACGTCTGAACTAAATTTCCTAAAAATGTATATAAACACAATTCCAGTGCGGACTGTCCGCAGCGGAGTTCAACAGCAATTCCGCCACGTGGCCTAATAGGGAGTGTCGGCATACTACACAGAACCCCTGATGGAAAGGGGTAAACACAGATGGGAATGAAGCCCAAACTTTGTAAAAGAAAAGCTTGCATATGTCACGCGATTAGAGGCCTGCGCTATTCCATAAAAGAAATGTTGTCATGAGAAATTCCACAAAAACATAATGAGATACTTCATGAATACGTTTCTATAACATTTTGGGTAAAAAACATTTCCAAAAAGTGTACAGAAAAGCCTTGCGTGAAAGGTGCCTATATGAAGACTATCTCCAGCACCATTTTTAAGTTATTAATAATTCCCATGGCGATGTCTCTGCAGCAGCCATGTAAACAGGTCTCTCTCCAGGTGGAGAATATAGCAGCTCTCTCACATGAAGTCTACTCTTTACCACCAGTGGGAAGGGAAAGGAAGTTGTGGTTTTGATTGACACAGGGCAGGTCTTCTAATCTACTGTCCTAAAAGGGCATGCTTTCTTCCCGATAGACCTCTGTCATCCTGAGGCCTGTAAAATTGGTTGGCTCATCTGGACACACCCATTTTATGTCGAAGCCGGTGATCAGTTGAGGATCTAACTTCAGAAACCCCTGGCAATGAGATGTTACCGCTGGGGAAAGCTGTGGAGGGCCATACATAGTTGGGGAATTACTTGCTGGCCATTCATTATGTTGACTGACCGGGTCTGCTGTAATGAAAGTTGTGTCTCTCTGCTTTGACTTATAGCTGCCCACTTGGACTCCTCATGAGACAGCCCCTTTAATATTGTATTCAATTCTTCTGCTGGATACAAACCATTTAAGAGCTGTTGCTTGTAACAATATTACCACAAGTATTGACACCACTAAGCAAATTTAAAGGAAATATACAGAATTTAAAAAAAACATGGCTGCTTTCCTTCAAAAACATTGCCAACCCCTGTCCATATGGTTGTAGCTCAACTCCCCTCACTGTTATGGAGCTGAGTTGCAATACCAGATACAACCCACAGGGTGGTGCCGTTTCTAGATGAAAACATGTTTTTCTCATTCTGTTTAACCCCTTTAACTTCAAAATATCTTTCGTTTTTTGTTTTGTCCATTATTTATTTAATTTTTTTTACAAAAGCAGCTACAGGAATTATGTATTTTTTTTGTTCTTCAACACAAAGCTCCATGTAGCCTAAAGTAACGTCGCTGTGTCACGGCAACATGATCTGGCCCCATTTACACCCCCGAGAGTCCAGTGTAGTGTGAATGATTTGTTAGTTTTAACTTTCCTGAACTTATTCAATATCTTCCCCTCACTAGCCTGTTAGTCATCCGGAATACAGTGCCAGACTATTTTAGTTTTTTCTTTCTTTTTTTATCATTTAACGCTTTGGCGGCTTCTCCAGCTTCGGTAAATACATCCAGCGATTTGCACATATTGTCTAACACAGCGCTTTCAATAGATAAATTCACTTTTGTGATTTCCAAATAATTTGCTGCCTGGAAGGGTATGTGCACACACACTAATTACGTCCGTAAATGACGGACGTATTTCGGCCGCAAGTACCGGACCGAACACAGTGCAGGGAGCCGGGCTCCTAGCATCATAGTTATGTACGATGCTAGGAGTCCCTGCCTCGCTGCAGGACAACTGTCACGTACTGTAATCATGTTTTCAGTACGTGAGAGTTGTCCTGCAGCGAGGCAGGGACTCCTAGCATCGTACATAAGTATGATGCTAGGAGCCCGGCTCCCTGCACTGTGTTCGGTCCGGGACTTGCGGCAGAAATACGTCCGTCAATTACGGACGTAATTAGTGTGTGTGCACATACCCGAACTATTGAGGCCCAGGAGCTTCAAATTATGCCTCAGATTGCGTGATTTCAATTCATCATTAAAACTCCCAAGAAATGGAATTACACAAGCAAAGAATTAGTTATAAGGTTCTGGGCCCCAATACAATATCTGAAACAGGGCCCTTAACCTAACAAGCGTAATTTATAATACTGGTGTCTTATGTAGCAGGAGGGACTTTGAGCCCCCTTATACCCCCTTTCCTTGTACCTAGGGGGCAGTATTATAGTAATTAAATTCTTGTATATAGGGGACAATATTATAATAGTTAGATTATTGTATATAGAGGGCAGAATTATAGCAGTTATATTCTTCTATATAGGAGAATTATTATAGCAGTTATATTCTTGAATATAGGGGGCAGTATTATAGTAGTTATATTCTTCTATATAGGGGCAGTATTATAGTAGTTATATTCTTGTATATAGGGGACAGTATTATAGTAGTTATATTCTTGTATATAGGAGGCAGTATTATAGTAGTTATATTCTTGTATATAGGTGGCAGTATTATAGTAGTTATATTCTTGTATATAGGAGCAGTATTATAGTAGTTATATTCTTATATATAGGGGACAGTATTATAGTAGTTATATTCTTGTATATAGGAGGCAGTATTATAGTAGTTATATTCTTGTATATAGGTGGCAGTATTATAGTAGTTATATTCTTGTATATAGGAGCAGTATTATAGCAGTTATATTCTTGTATATAGGGGGCAGTATTATAGTAGTTATATTCTTGTATATAGGGGCAGTATTATAGTAGTTATATTCTTGTATATAGGAGCAGTATTATAGTAGTTATATTCTTGTATATAGGGGCAGTATTATAGTAGTTATATTCTTGTATATAGGGGCAGTATTATAGTAGTTATATTCTTGTATATAGGAGCAGTATTATAGCAGTTATATTCTTGTATATAGGGGGCAGTATTATAGTAGTTATATTCTTGTATATAGGGGCAGTATTATAGTAGTTATATTCTTGTATATAGGAGCAGTATTATAGTAGTTATATTCTTGTATATAGGAGCAGTATTATAGTAGTTATATTCTTGTATATAGGGGCAGTATTATAGTAGTTATATTCTTGTATATAGGGGCAGTATTATAGTAGTTATATTCTTGTATATAGGGGCAGTATTAGGGTATGTTCACACGATGAGAGGCATTTACGTGTGAAAAGACAGACTGTTAACAGCTGCCTCGTTTCACACGTAAATGCTCCTCCTCGTAATTTACGAGGCATCTGAGAAGCTCTGAGACGCTCGTAAATCTTGAGCTGTGCTTCATTGAGTTCAATGAAGGACAGCTCAAATTACGTGGCAAAGAAGTGCCCTGCACTTCTTTGCCGAGGCAGTCAATTTACGCGTCGTCGTTTGACAGCTGTCAAACGACGACACGTAAATTACAGGTCGTCTGCACAGTACGTCGGCAAACCCATTCAAATGAATGGGCAGATGTTTGCCGACGTATTGTAGCCCTCTTTTCAGACATAAAACGAGGCATAATACGCCTCGTTTACGTCTGAAAATAGGTTGTGTGAACCAAGCCTTACAGTAGTTATATTCTTGTATATAGAGGCAGTATTATAGTAGTTATATAATTGTATATAGGAGGCAGTATTATAGTAGTTATATTCTTGTATATAGGGGGCAGTATTATAGTAGTTATATTCTTGTATATAGGAGGCAGTATTATAGTAGTTATATTCTTGTATATAGGTGGCAGTATTATAGTAGTTATATTCTTGTATATAGGAGCAGTATTATAGCAGTTATATTCTTGTATATAGGGGGCAGTATTATAGTAGTTATATTCTTGTATATAGGGGCAGTATTATAGTAGTTGTATTCTTGTATATAGGAGCAGTATTATAGTAGTTATATTCTTGTATATAGGAGCAGTATTATAGTAGTTATATTCTTGTACATAGGGGGCAGTATTATAGTAGTTATATTCTTGTATATAGGGGGCAGTATTATAGTAGTTATATTATTGTATATAGGGGGCAGTATTATAGTAGTTATATTCTTGTATATAGGAGCAGTATTATAGTAGTTATATTCTTGTATATAGAGGGCAGTATTATAGTAGTTATATTCTTGTATATAGTGGCAGTATTATAGTAGTTATATAATTGTATATAGGAGGCAGTATTATAGTAGTTATATTCTTGTATATAGGAGCAGTATTATAGTGTTATATTCTTGTATATAAGGGGCAGTATTATAGTAATTATATTCTTGTATTTAGGGGCAGTATTATAATAGTTATATTCTTGTATATAGGGGGCAGTATTATAGTAGTTATATTCTTGTATATAGGAGCAGTATTATAGTAGTTATATTCTTGTATATAGGGGCAGTATTATAGTAGTTATATTCTTGTATATAGGGGCAGTATTATAGTAGTTATATTCTTGTATATAGGGGCAGTATTAGGGTATGTTCACACGATGAGAGGCATTTACGTGTGAAAAGACAGACTGTTAACAGCTGCCTCGTTTCACACGTAAATGCTCCTCCTCGTAATTTACGAGGCATCTGAGACGCTCTGAGACGCTCGTAAATCTTGAGCTGTGCTTCATTGAGTTCAATGAAGGACAGCTCAAATTACGTGGCAAAGAAGTGCCCTGCACTTCTTTGCCGAGGCAGTCAATTTACGCGTCGTCGTTTGACAGCTGTCAAACGACGAAACGTAAATTACAGGTCGTCTGCACAGTACGTCGGCAAACCCATTCAAATGAATGGGCAGATGTTTGCCGACGTATTGTAGCCCTATTTTCAGACATAAAACGAGGCATAATACGCCTCGTTTACGTCTGAAAATAGGTCGTGTGAACCAAGCCTTACAGTAGTTATATTCTTGTATATAGAGGCAGTATTATAGTAGTTATATAATTGTATATAGGAGGCAGTATTATAGTAGTTATATTCTTGTATATAGGGGGCAGTATTATAGTAGTTATATTCTTGTATATAGGGGGCAGTATTATAGTAGTTATATTCTTGTATATAGGAGCAGTATTATAGTGGTATATTCTTGTATATAGGAGGCAGTATTATAGTAGTTATATTCTTGTATATAGGTGGCAGTATTATAGTAGTTATATTCTTGTATATAGGAGCAGTATTATAGCAGTTATATTCTTGTATATAGGGGGCAGTATTATAGTAGTTATATTCTTGTATATAGGGGCAGTATTATAGTAGTTATATTCTTGTATATAGGAGCAGTATTATAGTAGTTATATTCTTGTATATAGGAGCAGTATTATAGTAGTTATATTCTTGTACATAGGGGGCAGTATTATAGTAGTTATATTCTTGTATATAGGGGGCAGTATTATAGTAGTTATATTCTTGTATATAGGGGGCAGTATTATAGTAGTTATATTCTTGTATATAGGAGCAGTATTATAGTAGTTATATTCTTGTATATAGGGGCAGTATTATAGTAGTTATATTCTTGTATATAGGAGGCAGTATTATAGTAGTTATATTCTTGTATATAGGAGGCAGTATTATAGTAGTTATATTCCTGTATATAGGAGCAGTATTATAGTAGTTATATTCTTGTATATAGGAGGCAGTATTATAGTAGTTATATTCTTGTATATAGGAGCTGTATTATAGTAGTTATATTCTTGTATATAGGAGCAGTATTATAGTAGTTATATAATTGTATATAGGAGGCAGTATTATAGTAGTTATATTCTTGTATATAGGAGCAGTATTATAGTGTTATATTCTTGTATATAAGGGGCAGTATTATAGTAATTATATTCTTGTATTTAGGGGCAGTATTATAATAGTTATATTCTTGTATATAGGGGGCAGTATTATAGTAGTTATATTCTTGTATATAGGGGGCAGTATTATAGTAGTTATATTCTTGTATATAGGGGGCAGTATTATAGTAGTTATATTCTTGTATATAGGGGCAGTATTATAGTAGTTATATACTTGTATATAGGGGGCAGTATTATAGTAGTTATATTCTTCTATATAGGAGAATTATTATAGCAGTTATATTCTTGAATATAGGGGGCAGTATTATAGTAGTTATATTCTTCTATATAGGGTCAGTATTATAGTAGTTATATTCTTGTATATAGGGACAGTATTATAGTAGTTATACTCTTGTATATAGGGGGCAGTATTATAGTAGTTATATTCTTGTATATAGGGGCAGTATTATAGTAGTTATATTCTTGTATATAGTGGCAGTATTATAGTAGTTATATAATTGTATATAGGAGGCAGTATTATAGTGTTATATTCTTGTATATAAGAGGCAGTATTATAGTAATTATATTCTTGTATTTAGGGGCAGTATTATAATAGTTATATTCTTGTATATAGGAGCAGTATTATAGTAGTTATATTCTTGTATATAGGGGGCAGTATTATAGTAGTTATATTCTTGTATATAGGGGGCAGTATTATAGTAGTTATATTTTTGTATATAGGGGGCAGTATTATAGTAGTTATATTCTTGTATATAGGGGGAAGTATTATAGTAGTTATATTCTTGTATATAGGAGGCAGTATTATAGTAGTTATATTCTTGTATATAGGGGGAAGTATTATAGTAGTTATATTCTTGTATATAGGAGGCAGTATTATAGTGTTATATTCTTGTATATAAGGGGCAGTATTATAGTAGTTATATTCTTGTATATAGGGGGCAGTATTATAGTAGTTATATTCTTGTATATAGGGGGAAGTATTATAGTAGTTATATTCTTGTATATAGGAGGCAGTATTATAGTGTTATATTCTTGTATATAAGGGGCAGTGTTATAGTAGTTATATTCTTGTATATAGGGGGCAGTATTATATTAGTTATATACTTTTATATAGGGGGCAGTATTATAGTAGTTATATTCTTGTATATAGGGGCAGTATTATATTAGATATATGCTTGTACTAGGAGCAGTATTACAGTAGTTATATTCTTGTATATAGGTGGCAGTATTATAGTAGTTACATTCCTGTATATAGGTGGCAGTAATATAGTAGTTATATTCTTGTATATAGGAGGCAGTATTATAGTAGTTATATTCTTGTATATAGGAGCAGTATTATAATAGTTATATTCTTGTATATAGGAGCAGTATTATAGTAGTTATATTCTTGTATATAGGAGCAGTATTATAGTAGTTATATTCTTGTATATAGGGGGCAGTATTATAGTAGTTATATTCTTGTATATAGGGGGCAGTATTATAGTAGTTATATTCTTGTATATAGGGGGCAGTATTATAGTAGTTATATTTTTGTATATAGGGGGCAGTATTATAGTACTTATATTCTTGTATATAGGGACAGTATTATATTAGTTATATTCTTGTATATAGGAGCAGTATTATAGTAGTTATATTCTTGTATATAGGGGGCAGTA
Organism: Rhinoderma darwinii; assembly: GCF_050947455.1. NCBI lineage: Eukaryota > Metazoa > Chordata > Amphibia > Anura > Rhinodermatidae > Rhinoderma > Rhinoderma darwinii. Next base: position 65,790,874 of record NC_134695.1, on the reverse strand, counting down.
TTATAGTAGATATATTCTTGTATATAGGAGCAGTATTACAGTAGCTATATAATTGTATATAGGAGGCAGTATTAGGGCGGGTTCACACGTGGCGGAATTTCACTTAAATTCCGCTGCGGACCCGCCGCAGCGTTAATCCGCAGCGGTGCCGTTTGTCCATTGACTTACACTTTAATTTAGCAGTGTTCGTTTAGACGAGGCGTAAAATTCCGCTGCGGAGCATAGGCTGCGGAGCGGAATTTGGTGTCCGCAGCATGCTCTGTCTGTTGCGGAGCAGTGGCGGACTCATGGCGGAATTTCTCCATTGACTTCAATGGAGAGTCAAAATTCCGCAATGAAGTCCGCAGATCTTATGTGTGCTGCGGAGCGTATTGGTTTTACTACCATGACATTTCTTCATTCTGGCTGGACCTATGTATTTCTAGGTCTACAGCCAGACTGAGGAAGTCAATGGGGCTCCCGTAATGACGGGAGCGTTGCTAGGAGACGTCTGTAAATAGTCACTGTCCAGGGTGCTGAAAGAGTTAAGCGATCGGCAGTAACTGTTTCTGCACCCGGGACAGTGACTACCGATCTCAATATACATGTATCTGTAAAAAAACATATAAGTTCATACTTACCGAGAACTCCCTGCGTCTGTCTCCAGTCCGGCCTCCCAGGATGACGTTTCAGTGTAAGTGACGGCTGCAGCCAATCACAGGCCAAGCACAGGCTAAGCACAGGCTGCAGCGGTCACATGGACTGGCGCGTCATCCAGGGAGGTCGGGCTGGATGCCGAAAGAGGGACGCGTCACCAAGACAACGGCCGGTAAGTATGAAAATCGTTTACTTTCACTAGGGAAAGTGCTGTCCCTTCTCTCTATCCTGCACTGATAGGGAGAAGGGAAGCACTTTTCCCGCAGTCCGCAGCAGCTAGTCCGCATCAATTTACTGCACATTTTGTGCAGATCCGCAGCAGAATCTGCAACGCAGATTCTGTGCGGCATCGATGCAGACAGTTGCGGAGGAAATCCGCCACGTGTGGTCATGCCCTTATAGTGTTATATTCTTGTATATAAGGGGCAGTATTATAGTAGTTATATTCTTGTATATAGGGGGCAGTATTATAGTAGTTATATTCTTGTATATAGGGGGAAGTATTATAGTAGTTATATTCTTGTATATAGGAGGCAGTATTATAGTGTTATATTCTTGTATATAAGGGGCAGTGTTATAGTAGTAATATTCTTGTATATAGGGGGCAGTATTATATTAGTTATATACTTTTATATAGGGGGCAGTATTATAGTAGTTATATTCTTGTATATAGGGGCAGTATTATATTAGATATATGCTTGTACTAGGAGCAGTATTACAGTAGTTATATTCTTGTATATAGGTGGCAGTATTATAGTAGTTACATTCCTGTATATAGGTGGCAGTAATATAGTAGTTATATTCTTGTATATAGGAGGCAGTATTATAGTAGTTATATTCTTGTATATAGGAGCAGTATTATAATAGTTATATTCTTGTATATAGGAGCAGTATTATAGTAGTTATATTCTTGTATATAGGAGCAGTATTATAGTAGTTATATTCTTGTATATAGGGGGCAGTATTATAGTAGTTATATTCTTATATATAGGGGCAGTATTATAGTAGTTATATTCTTGTATATAGGAGGCAGTATTATAGTAGTTATATTCTTGTATATAGGAGGCAGTATTATAGTGGTTATATTCTTGTATATAGGAGCAGTATTATAGTAGTTATATTCTTGTATATAGGAGCAGTATAATAGTATTTATATTCTTGTATATAGGGGCAGTATTATAGTAGTTATATTCTCGTACATAGGGGGCAGTATTATAATAGTTATATCTTTGTACATAGGGGGCAGAATTATAGAAGTTATATTCTTGGATATAGGAGGCAGTATTATAGTAGTTATATTCTTATATATAGAGAGCAGTATTATAGTAGTTATATTCTAGTACATAGGGGCAGTATTATAGTAGTTATATTGTATATAGGGGGGAGTATTATAGTAGTAATTTTCTTGTATAAAGGGGGCAGTATTATAGTAGTTATATTCTTGTATATAGGAGGCAGTATTATAGTAGTTATAATCTTGTATATAGGAGCAGTATTATAGTAGTTATGTTCTTGTATAAAGGGGGCAGTATTATAGTAGTTATATTCTTGTATATAGGGGCAGTATTATAGTAGTTATATTCTTGTATATAGGGGGGGCAGTATTATAGTCGTTATATTCTTGTACATAGGGGGGGCAGTTTTATAGTAGTTATATTCATGTATATAGAAGCAGTCTTATAGTAGTTATATTCTTGTATATAGGAGGCAGTATTATAGTAGTTATATTCTTGTATATAGGGGGACAGTATTATAGTAGTTATATTCTTGTATATAGGGGCAGTATTATAGTAGTTATATTCTTGTATATAGGGGCAGTATTATAGTAGTTATATTCTTGTATATAGGGGCAGTATTATAGTAATTATATTCTTGTATATAGGAGCAGTATTATAGTAGTTATATTCTTGTATATAGGGGCAGTATTATAGTAGTTATATTCTTGTATATAGGAGCAGTATTATAGTTGTTATAGTCTTGTATATAGGGGGCAGTATTATAGTAGTTATTTTCTCGTACATAGGGGGCAGTATTATAATAGTTATATCTTTGTACATAGGGGGCAGTATTATAGTAGTTATATCTTTGTACATAGGGGCAATATTGTAACAGGCACTACTAATGTAGAGGTGACTGTGAGCAAAGGTCCTCCCATGGATAAATGAATATATGTGTGAGCCCCTTTTTATAGTCCCCACTTCAGCCCTGGTCTCTGACGGCAGTACCGCCTGTATTTCTGTGGGTCCTGCATAGAAGACAGATGGTCTGTATATAATGTCTTTGGTTATGTGAAGACACTGTACAGATTCCTGCTCAGAGCAGAATTGAGTTCCTATTTTCATCCCGATGACTCAGGTGAACACTAAACACGGTCCCTTTCTTTCAAACGACCAGACTACTAACAAAAATATCAATTTTCAGCTTCAAAGAAATTAGCAGGTCTGCATCTTTCTGATAAATACTAGATGTTCCTCTTAATTACAAATACTATTAAAAAGAGGGCATTGCTGCTCCAGCCTGCAGGATATGATAAGCGGTTTTAAAGCTTTCATAAACAAACATGGAATTGTAACATTAATTTTCCAAACTATTTTTTTTTCCGTTGACAGGAAAGCAAATTCTATATTTCTTCTCATTTCCACATGAGAAATGGCAGCGTTTTAATAGAAGCCGCTTAAGCCCCCAGCACAATAGAAATGGCCAATATTAAGATCATAATGAGGAGCCATTGTGATCAGTCAGGGACAGAATTTAAGAAATGGAGATTATTTTATTCCATGCATTTCAATGTCTCATTCACAACAATGGGAATTAGTAGAAAATTGGTAGGGATTAGAATTGGGTCAATGAAAATTGGATTCAATTTACCTGCCCTGTCATATCAAGTGTGACTCCTACAAATAATGATCCCGATATTTTACCAACTATCAGCTCAATTGATGATACAGCCAGACGTGTGGATCCACAAGGCAATACAAAACATAAAGCGGAGATCCAGCACCCTTTGTAGAATGAAATTGGCATTGGGTGCTGATAAAAATATCAGCAATAAATTCTGACGCATTTCAGGTCCTTGGCACTTTGCTCAATGTTAGCTATATTGGCAAAATTTCAATGGGACCCCGACTGGGATATGACTACAGCTGTGTGATCTGAAGAGTCCGACCCACAAGGCTACCACCCTTAAATATAGTGAAGGGGGACCATAGCGGTGTCATTCTCATTTAGTTGGCCGTGTCCAGCTCGGTCCCATTCAGACATGGCCACATACACATTGACAGCCCCTTGTTATGCTGATCTTTGAGGGACCGGGAGAAGGGGTTGGACCACTACTGATCACACATTGATACCCTATCCTAAGGACAAATCATAAAACTTGCTAAAAAATATTCCTTTTTCTTCCTTGATACATCTTGTATCATTTGCTCCTTTTCCGAATTCACGAGCAGTTTTGTTTCTCCTCTTCTTTCATGAACATTTGGGCCCATCTCAATGCAAATGGGGCTCTATAAGGTCTGCCATTTTTTTACCCCCGTTAAGCTTTGCCTCCAGCAAGGCTTAATAGGAGACTATCAGAATGTATTGCAGTATATCGTGCAAGCGTCAAGTCTCCAAAGGTGACTAACAAAAAAAGTAAAAAACAATAAAATAGAGGGGGTTTTTAAATGCACACAAAAAAAGATATTAAATTAGATTCAGACTGTTTGGAAGTATGATTGTCCGGAGAAGAAAAGGTGAGCGCTACCATGAGTTCTGTGTCATGCAAACAGTAAAGCACCCTAAAAACCATTCATGTGTGGGGTTGCTTTTCATCCAAGGGAGTGGGCTCACTCACAATTTTGCCTAAGAAGTCTTCCATGAATAAAGAATGGGATCTAAACATCCTCCAAGAGCATCTACTCCCAACGATCCAGAAGCAATTTCATGATAAACAATGCTATTTCCAGCATGATGGACCAGGTCACAAGGCAAAAGTGATAACTACGTGAACGAAACATTGACATTTTGGGTCCATGGCCAGGAAATGCCCCAGATCTCAATCCCATTGAGACCCTGTGGTCAATCCTCAAAAAGTGGGTGGACAAAAAAAATCACAGAAATTGTTATAAACTCCAAGAACTGATTTGGTAAGAATGGGCCATCAGTCAGGACTTGGCCCAGAAGCTGATATCTGGCCTGCCAGGGCGAATTGCAGAAGTCTCGAAAAAGAAGGGTCAACACTGTAAGTCTTGAGTCTTTGCATAAACTTTTTTTTTTGCATGTATTTATCGATAAAAATGTATGAAATACTTAGAATTGTACTTCAGTAACCAGTATCTGACTAAATGCTTGAAAAAGACTGAAGCAGCAAATTTTGTGAAAACCAAAATTTGTGTCAGTCTCAAAACTGTTCTCAGATTTGTTATCTATGTTGACCCGGCTCTAACAAGTGGTACAGAAAGTTGGCTAAGAAGTAATCCATGAATGAACTATTCGGCTTCTCTAGATGTTACTGACACCGTTCTCTTGTATAATATTTGTGCAATATCTTTAGTAAGAATATAGAATATAAACTACTGTACAGTGTGTGTAGAAGAACAATTAATAAATTAACCCCTTCAGGACTGAGCCTGTTTTGGCCTTATGGACGCAGTAGATTTTTTCAAATCTGACGTGGGACACTTTATGTGGTAATAACTTGGGAATGCTTTTACCTATCCAAGCGATTCTGAGATTGTTTTCTCGTGACATATTGTACTTTATGTTAGTGGACAAATTTGACCAATAAATTCAGTATTTATTTGTGAAAACCACCAAACTTTAGAGAAAATGTGCAAAAATTAGCATTTTTCTAAATTTAAATGTATCTGCTTGTAAAACAGATGGTAATACCACACAAAAAAGTTACTAATTACCATTTCCCATATGTCTACTTTATGTTTGCATCGTTTTTTCAACAACCTTTTTTTTTTCTAGGACGTTACAAGGTTTAGAACTTTAGCAGCAATTTCTCAGTCAAGAAAATTTCCAAAACCTATTTTTATAGGCACCAGTTTAGTTCTGAAGTGGCTTTGAGTGGCCTATATATTCGAAACCCCCATAAGTCTCCCAATTTTAAAAACTGCACTCCTCAAAGTTTTTAAAACAGCATTTAAAAAGTTTCTTAACCCTTTAGGTGTTTCACAGGAATTAAAGCAAATTAGAGGTGAAATGTACAAATTTATTTTTTTTTCAGAAAATCCATTTTAATCCATTTTTTTCTGTAACACAGAATGTTTTACCAGAGAAACGCAACTCAATATTTATTGCCCGGATACTGCAGTTTTTATAAATATCCCACATGCAGCCCTAGTGTGCTAATGGACTGAAGCACCGGCCTCAGAAGCAAAGGATTACCTAGTGGATTTTGGGGCCTCCTTTTTTTAGAATATATTTTAGGCACGTAAGGCACGGCATATCAGGTTTGAAGAGGTCTTGTCGGGCCAAAATAGTGGAAACACCCCCAAAAAGACACAATTTGGCAAACTACACTCTTAAGGAATTTATAGAGTGGTATAGGGAGCATTTTAACCTCACAGGTTTTTTGCTGAATTTAGTGGAATTAGTCCATAAAAATGTAAATCTAAATTTTTCCCAATAAAACGTAGAAATTATACATTTTTACAAGGCATAAAGAAGAAAAATCACCCCAAGATTTGTAAAGCAATTTCTCCTGATTACGGCAATACCCCATATGTGGTAATAAACGGCTGTTTGGACACACGGCAGGGCTCAGAAGGGAAGGAGCGCTATATGGCTTTTGGAGCTCAAGTTTGCTGGATTGGTTTTCGGGTGTCATGTTGCATTTACAAAGTCCCTGAGGGACCAAAACAGTGGAAACCCCCCCCCCCCAGAAGGGACCCAATTTGGGAAATTATAGCCCTAAAAATCATTTATCTAGGGGTATAGTGAACATTTCCATCCCACAGGTTTTTTGCTGAATTTAGTGTAATTAGGCAGTGAAAGCATCTGTTGTTTTTTATTCTTTTTTTTTACGGCGTTCATCGTGCATTATATATGACATATTTAATTTATTCTGCGGGTCAATACGATTACGGCGATACCATATGTATATAGGTTTTTTGGTGTTTGCACGATAAAACCTCTGTTTTAAAAAAAATATTTTGTTTTTTTGTGTCGCCATATTCTAAGAGCCACAGCTTTTTTATTTTTCCATCAAAAAAGTTGTGTGAGGGCTTGTTTTTTGCAAAACAAACGGTAGTTTTTATTGGTACCACATTTGGGTACATGCGACTATTTATTAAATTTTTTGGGAGCTGAAGTGACTAGAAATAGCAATTCTGATATAGTTTCTTTATGATTTTTTTTATGGCGGTCACCGTGCAGGATTAATAACATTAGATTTTTATAGTTCAGGCCGTTATGGACGCGGCGATACCAATTATGCATAGTTTATTTTTTTTATTTTTTTTCAAATAATAAAGTACTTTATAAGGGAAAAAGGGCGATTTTTAATTTTATTGCTTTGAACGTTTACTTTTTTATTTTTGTACGTTTTTTTAAACTTTTTTTTTTAGTCCCACTAGGGACTTGAAGATCCAACTGTTGGATCGTTGTTATAATACCCTGCAATACTTATGTAATGCAGGGTGTTAGACCTGTCAGTTTCACGCTGACAGGCGGCGTATTAGGTACAGCCTCTGGCAGGACCTAATCGCCTTCCATAGATGGCAGACCGGCGGCCTTTGTTAGGCCTCCAATTGCCATAGCAACCATCAGCACCCTCAAATGCGCCGCAGGGTCTTCCGACTTTCAACAAGGATGAATTTAGGTCACGCCAGAGCATGACAACGTGGTGGCTTGGTGCTTAGGTGCTTCTGCTGGGTTTTCTATGGAGTTAGCCTGTGTACCTGGGTTCGAGGCTTGTTGCTTGTGTGGTAGATGGCGTTCTCCTTACTTATACAAGCGTACTGCCTGCACTAAAAGGTGATGATGTTTTCCCAACAATTTTGTCAAGCGGCTGACAATCAACAGAGCAATGCATTTCTCTCTTAAAAGATGCCTCGCCTTGTGATCCTACATTGGTAAAAGGCTTCTATGGAGGAGAGTCTGGGGATAGAACCCTTATGGCCTTGACACCCCTAATTTATCAGCAGAGAACTTTACCAGTGTGCTACCTCTGCTGTCATGTGCCTGCTGTAAATTCTTCCAAAGATGACATGTTCTTATTCCTGCCGGACGTTACATATAACATGACAATAAGAAAACCAAGAGGTCAGCTGGAGCTGGTGGTCTAGTGCTTAAGCAGTTCTTAAATAGTGAGTGCCTTCTGTGCAGAGCCTGGTTCAAAGCCTGATGTGTGGCCTTGTCTGAAAGGGAGCTCTGCTGTGGAGGCAGTACAGTGAGTCTGTTGCAGCATAAGGAAGTTACTTATGCAGCTGTCTCTTTTGAGACAGCTGTATTTATATAGTAGATTATTGAAAATTTCAGCAATATACTCGTCACTCAATCAGGTATCAGAATCTGCCACTCCATAGGTGGCACATTAGGAAGCTGCCCAAGGTCACCGGGAGAACAACATGGGGGTTAGAGCCCACATTGTACAGAAGTGATCCCTGCACTCAACTCAGATCATGGCAGCTAAACTCAAATGCATTTTCACCTCTTTGAAAGGAAAAAGAAAGGGGAAAAAAAAGGGTAATTAGATTTTCAACAAGGATACATTTAGACGACACCAGAGCATAACAGTGTGTTGGCTTGGGGCTTAGGTGCTTTGCCAGGTTTTCTATGGAGTTAGCCCAAGTACCTGGGTTCGAAGCTTGTTGCTTGTGTGGTAGATGGCGTTCTCCTCACTTATACAAGCGTGCTGCCTGTGCTTAAAAGTGATGATGTTTTCCCAACAATTTTGTCAAGTCAATGACGATCAACAGGGCAATGCATTTCTCCTTTAAAAGGATGCCTCACCTTGTGATCCTACATTGGTGAAAGGCTTCTAAGGAGGAGTCTGGGGATAGAGCCCTTATGGTCCTGACTCCTCTAATTTGTTAGCAGAGAACTTTACCATTGTGCTACCTTTGCTGTCAAAAGCCAGGTGCACAGTCTTCCAAAGATGACATGTTCTTATTCCTGCCAGAAGTGGCGTTTACATTTGGTCTTATGAGGACAATAAGAAAGTTCTGATATCAACCTGAGCTGGTGGTCTGGTGCTTAAGCAGAGCCTAATAGTGTCTTCTGTGTAGAACTTGGTTCAAATCCTGATGTCTGGCCTTGTCCAAAAGAAAACTCTGCTGGGTGGAGTTTATAGTGGTGTGGAGACAGTGCAGTGTGTATGTTGCAGCATAAGAAAGTTGCTTATGCAGCTGTATTTATATAGTACATTATTGCAAATTTCATCAATATACTCATCACTCAAACAGGTATCAGAATCTGTCACTCCGTAGGTGGCACATTGGGAAAGGGGGAAGCCTCCCAAGGTTGCCGGGAGAACAACATGGGGGTTAGAACCCACTTTGTACAAAAGTGATCCCTGCACTCAACTCAGATCATGTAAGCTGTGAGCCAGCTGCAATGCTGCTAAACAAGAACACACTTTTCACCTCTTTAAAAGGATTAAAAAAAGGGGGTTAAACAGACTTTCAACAATGGTAAATTTAGATGACAATGGCGCATGACAGTGTGGTGGCTTGGGGCCTAGGTGCCTAGGCCAGGTTTGCTATGGAGTTATCCCGTGTACCTGGGTTCAAAGCTTGTTGCTTGTTTGGTAGATGGTGTTCTTCTCACTTATACAAGCGTGCAGCCTGCACTCAAAGGTGATGATATTTTCCCAATAATTTTGTCACGTGGTTTACAATGAACATGGCAATGCATTTCTCTTATAAAAGATTGCCTCGCCTTGTGATCCTACATTGGTGGAGAGCTTCTAAGGAGGAGACACAAGGAGGAGAAGTCTGGGGATAGAACCCCTTATGGCCCAGACTCCTAATTTATCAGCAGAGAACTTTACCAGTGTGCTACCTCCGCTGTCATGTGCTGGCTGCAAATTCTTCTAAAGATGACATGTTCGTATTCCTGCCAGAAGTGACATATACTACGACAATAAGAAAACCAATAGATCAGCTGGAGCTGGTGGTCTGGTGCTTAAGCGGTTCCTAAACAGTGAGTGTCTTCTGTGCAGAGCCTGGTTCAAATCCTGATGTGTGGCCTTGTCCAAAAGGGAACTCTGCTGAGTGGTGTTTATGGTGCTGTGGAGGCAGCGCAGCAAGTATGTTGCAGCAGCACAATAAGTATGTTGCAGCATAAGAAAGTTACTTATGCAGCTGTCTCTTTTGAGACTGCTGTATTTATATAGCAGATTATTACAAATTTCTGCAATATACTCATCACTCAAACAGGTATCAGAATCTCTCACTCCATGGGTGGCACATTGGGAAAGGGGGGGAGCTGCCTAAGGTCACCAGAAGAACAACATGAGGGTTAGAACCCACATTGCATAGAAATGATCCCTGCACTCAACTCAGATCACGTAAGCTGTGAGCCAGCTGCACTGCAGCTAAACAAGAACACACTTTTCACCTCTTTGAAAGGGGAAAAAAAAAGAAAGAAAGCGTAATCGGACTTTCAACAATGGTAAATTTAGAAGACATTGGAGCAGGACAGTGCGGTGGCTTGGTGCTTAGGTTCCTCAGCCAGGTATGCTATGGAGTTTGCCCGTGTACCTGGTTTCAAAGCTTGTTGCTTGTGTGGTAAATGGTGTTCTCCTCCCTTATACAAGTGTGCTGCCTTTGCTTAAAGGTGATGATGTTTGTCCAACAATTTTGTCATGTGGCTTACGCTGAACAGAGCAATGCATTTCTCTTTTAAAAGATTGCCTCACCTTGTGATCCTACATTGGTAAAAAGCTTCTAAGGAGGAGAGTCTGGGGATAGAACCCTTATGGCCCTGACACCCCTAATTTATCAGAAGAGAACTTTACCAGTGTGCTACGTCTGCTGTCATGTGCTGGCTGCAAATTCTTCCAAAGATGACATGTTCTTATTCCTGCCCTAAGTTACATATAACATGACAATAAGAAAACCGAAAGAGCAGCTGGAGCTGGTGGTCTGGTGCTTAAGCAGTTCTTAAATAGTGAGTGTCTTCTGTGCAGACCCTGGTTCAAAGCCTGGTGTGTGGCCTTGTCCAAAAGGGAACTCTGCTGTGTGGTGTTTATGGTGCTGTGGAGGCAGTGCAGTGAGTATGTTGCAGCATAAAGAAAGTTACTTATGCAGCGGTCTCTTTTAGAGACAGCTGTATTTATACAGTAGATTATTGCAAATTTCAGCAACATACTCATCACTCAAACAGGTATCAGAATCTGTCACTCCATGGGTGGCACATTGGGGAAGCTGCCCATGGTCACCAGGAGAACAACATGGGGGGGTTAGAACCCACATTGCACAGAAGTGATCCCTGCACTCAACTCAGATCACATAAGCTGTGAGCCAGCTGCACAGCAGCTAAACTCAAATGCAATTTTCACCTCTTTAAAAGGGGGAGAAAAAGTTAATCAGACTTTCAACAAGGATAAATTTAGATGACACTGGAGCATGGCAGTGTGGTGGCTTGGGGCTTAGGCCAGGTTTGCTATGGTGTTAGCCCATATAACTGGGTTCGAAGCTTGTGCGGTAGATGGCGTTCTCCTTACTTATACAAGCGTGCTGCCTTCACTTAAAGATATTGACGTTTTCCCAACAATTTTGTCAAGTGGCTGACGAGCAACAGGGCACTGCATTTCCCTTTTAAAAGATTGCCTCGCCTTGTGACCCTTCATTGGTGAAAGGCTTTCAAGGCTGGAGACACAAGGAGGAGAGTCTGGGGATAGAACCCTTACATCCCTGACACCCCTAATCTATCAGCAGAGAACTTTACCAGTGTGCTGTCAGTCATGTGCTGTCAGTCAGTCATGTGCTGTCAGTCAGTCATGTGCTGTCAGTCAGTCATGTGCTGTCAGTCAGTCATGTGCTGTCAGTCAGTCATGTGCTGTCAGTCATGTGCTGTCAGTCAGTCATGTGCTGTCAGTCAGTCATGTGCTGTCAGTCATGTGCTGTCAGTCAGTCATGTGCCAGCTGCAAATTCTTCCAAAGATGACATGTTCTTATTCCTGCCAGAAGTTATATATAACACGACAATAAGAAAACCAAGAGATCAGCTGGAGCTGGTGATCTGGTGCTTAAGCAGTTCCTAAATAGTGTCTTCTGTGCAGACCCTGGTTCAAATCCTGATGTGTGGCCTTGTCCAAAAGGGAACTCTGCTGTGTGGTGTTTATGGTGCTTTGGAGGCAGCGTGGTGAGTATGTTGCAGCATAAGAAAGTTGCTTATGCAGCTGTCTTTATAAAGTAGATTATTGCAAATTTCAGCAATATACTCATCACTCAAACAGGTATCAGAATCTGCCACTCCATAAATGGCACATTGGGTAATGGGGGGGGGGCTGCCCAAGGTCATCAGGAGATCAACATGGGGGTTAAAACCCACATTGTACAGAACTGATCCCTGCACTCAACTCGGATCACACAAGCTGTGAGCCAGCTGCACCGCAGCTAAAGCAGAATGGAATTTTCACCTCTTTGAAGAACTGAAAAGAAAACAAAAAAAGGGTAATAAGACTTTCAACAAAAGAAAATTTAGATCAAATTGGGGCATGATAGTATAGTGTCTTGGGGATTAAGTGACTCCAAGGCTGAAGAAACAAGGAGGAGAGTCTGGGGATAGAACCATTATGGTGCTGACCCCTCTAATTTATCAGCAGAGAACTTTACCAGTGTGCTACCTCTACTGTCAAGAGCCAGCTGCAAATTCTTCCAAAGATGACATGTTCTTATTCCTGCCAGAAGTGGCATTTACATTTGGTCTTATGTGGACAACAAGAAAGCTCTGATATCAACCTGAGCTGGTGGTCAGGTGATTATGCAGAGACTGAGCAATGAGAGCCTTCTGTGTAGATCCTGGTTCAAATCCTGATGTGTGAATATGTCCAACAGGGAACTCTGCTGTGTGGTGTTTATAGTGGTGTGGAGGCAGCGCAGCAAGTATGTTGCAGCATAAGAAAGTTACTTATGCAGTGGTCTCTTTCGAGACAGCTGTATTTATATAGTAGATTATTGCAGATTTCAGCAACATACTCATCACTCAAACAGGTATCATAATCTGTCACTCCATGGGTGGCACATTGGGAAAGGGGGGAAGCTGCCCAAGGTGACCAGGAGGCCAACATGGGGGTTAGAGCCCACATTGTACAGAAGTGATCCCTGCACTCAATTCAGACCACGTAAGCTGTGAGCCAGCTGCACCACAGCTAAACAAGAACACGTTTTGAACTGAGCTGAACAAAAAGGCGGGTAAGCAGACTTTTGCCAAGAGAAACTTTAGACCACATCAGAGCATGACAGCGCGGTGGCTTGGGGCTTAAGTCAGGTTTGTCGTGGAGTTAGCCTGCGTGCCGCTTGTTTGGTAGATGGCGTTCTCCTTACTTATACAAGCGTGCTGCCTGCGCTTAAAGAAGACATTGCTTTTCCAAAAATGTTGTCAAGCAGCTGACACTGGACAGGGCAATGCATTTCTGTTTTAAAAGATCAACTTATCTTGTGAACCTGCACCGGTGAAAGGCTTTCAAGGCTGGAGACACAAGGAGGAGACCATGACACCTCTAATTTATCGGCCCGGAATGTTACCTGTGTGCTACCTCTACTGCTGAGAGCTGGCCACAAATTCCTCCAAAGACGACATGTTCTTAATCCTGCTGGACGCGATGTTTACATTTGGTCTTCTGGGACAAGAAGAAAACTCCAATATCAACTTGAGCTGGTGGTATGGTAGTTAACCCCTTAATGACCGGGCCATTTTGCACGTTAATGACCAAGGATTATTTTTTGTTTTTTCACGATCGCATTCCAAGAGTCGTAACTTTTTTTTTATTCCGTCGACATAGCAGTATAAGGGCTTGTTTTTTGCGGGACGAGTTGTATTTTGTAATTGTACCATTTTTAGATGCTTATAATATATTGATTAACTTTTATTAACTTTATTTTAGGAGAGAATTGAAAATAAGCAGCTATTCCAAAATTAATTTTCACGTTATAAATTTACGCCGTTTACTATGCAGCGTAAATAACATGTTAACTTTATTCTATGGGTCGGCACGATTACGGGGATACCAAATATGTAAAGGTTTTATATGTTTTCCTCCGTCTGCACAATAAAAAGCCTTTTAGAAAACAATTACTTGTTTTTGCATCGCCGCATTCCAAGAGACGTAATTTTTTTATTTTTCCGTCGATGTGGCCATATGTGGGCTTGATTTTTGCGGGCCAATGTGTAGTTTTAATTAGTACTATTTTGGTGTACATAGGACTTATAGATTAACTTTTATTTCATTTTTTTATGGGGGGAATGGGAGAAAAGAGAGAATTTTGCCGTTGTTTTTTGCTGTTTTTTTGGACGCCGTTCATCCGGCGGTTTAATTCATGTGTTTTGACACTTTTACTGAATAAAACCACTTTTTGTGCAAAAAAAGGAGTTTTATTTGATTTTCACTGTAATTTTTTTTTTTCACAAACTTTATTTAACTGATTTACATTTTTTTTTTTAGTCCCACCAGGGGACTTCACTATGCGATCTGCTGAACGCATATATAATGCTTTGGTATACTTAGTATACCAAAACATTATTGCCTGTCAGTGTAAAACTGACAGGCAACTTATTAGGCCATTCCTCTGGCACGGCATAATAGGCATACAGCCAGGACAGGACTGGGGGTCTTTGTTAGACACCCGGCTGCCATGGCAACCCGTTGGCAGCCTGAGTTCGCATTCGCGGGCCGCCGATGGGTGACAGAGGGAGCTCCCTCCCTCTGCCAAAAGATTTAAATTCCACGGTTGCTATTGACTGCAGCATTTAATGGGTTAAACGGCTGAGATTGAAGATTTCTTCAATCTCGGCAGTTGCAGCGGGAGCCCAGCTGTCAGTCACAGCCGGGCTCCCGCGGCGATCGTGCGGCCACAGCTTCTGTGTCCGCGCGATCTCCATCACGTACATGTACGTGAAAATGCGGGAAGGGGTTAAAGGTGTTTTCAAGTCACTAAAAATGTATGACCTAATCTCAGGATAGGCCATCAATAGCTGATGGGTTGGGGTCCAACTCCCGGAACATCCCTCCCCCCCCCAATCACCAGCTTCCTACGAGCACTGCTTCCCCTTTCTTTCTACTTGCTCACTGTGAATGCTTGGACGGTTTGCAGTCCGGGGAAGAGACCCAGAGGAGGATCATTTCAGGACTAAGGCCCCATGCACATGACCGTATTTTTTCCCTCCCGTAAATACGGGTCCTTTGTCACACGTTTTTAACCCGAATGCCACCCATAATTACGGACCCATAAAAAAAGAGGGGCTGGAAATGATGTCACAATCATGTCAAAACCCCTTAAAAGGGTCACATGATCGCTCATACGCCATTTTCTCTGCTCCTCCTTATTCAAAAATTTCAATCCCCTGACGTTGCCTAGCAACGCTCCCGTAATTATGGGTGCTCACACGTAGCCACCCGTAATTACGGGAGCCCCATAGACTTCTATGGGCCTGCCTGTGCCGTAATTACTGCCTGAAATATTGTACTCTCTTGTCTGGTCTGCAGCGGGATAAAACTCTGTCGGCCGCCTGTGTAGACCTGCTATGTGACCTCCATATGTTCATTGTATGGCGGTATTATTGGTTACAATGCTGCTTGTAAAGTGGTAGCATGCTGTTGTCTCTGACTGAAAAAGCGATGCATGTCCTTGATCGCATGGTTAGGTTTTTTTCTATATTACAGTATTATTTTCCTTCTTTTGTTGATGATGAGGTTTACATATTTAAGGGAGATGTAAGGAACATGGCAAAGCAAAGTAAACCTATCTGCAGTGCACCACTATTTATCCATAATATTGGGAAAGGGTAGTGTATTATATGTGGGCTGCTGGGGTTTGTGTGCCAGGGCTGCTTTTTAGTGTCAGTCCCTGCATATGATTCACTAGACGTACGCTGATCAATGATGAAGTAGCCAGATATGAAATTCAGCATTGCTATGTCTACCTGTTCATGACATACACTATATGGTCAAAAGTATGTGGACCACTGACTATCATACTAATATGAGCTTGTTGGACATCCTATTCCAAAACAGTGGGCGTAAATAGGGAGTTGGCCCCATTTTGCATTATAACAGCCTCCACTCTACTGAGCTTTTCCCCCACAATTTTGTGGAGTGTCTATGGGAATTTGTGCTCATTCAGCCAAAAGACCATTTATGGGGTCAGACACTGAAGTTGGACGAGAAAGTCTGGCCCACAATTCGCGGTCCAAATGTGTTGGATGGGGTTAAGCAGGGGCGTAGCTGTGGAGGCATGCTCCCCCGGTCACAACTAGGAGGGAAGTTAGAAGGGAATGCCGACGCTCTGGCCGGAGATTGCGCTCCTAGAAGTAGCCCCTGGCATCACTGTTCATATATGGACAGTGACATCAGGGGCTCCCCCAGGAGAGGAATCCCCGGCCAGAGTGTCGGTAATACTCTGGCTGGGGATTCCACTCCTAGGGGGAGCCCCTGATGTCCCTGTCCATAAATGGACAGTGACGTCTGGGGCTACCTCTAGGAGCAGAATACCCGGCCAAGAGCGTCGGCACCCTCCCCCCACCTTTCCTCCTCTCTCCTGGGGGTTAGTGTGGCAATATCTACAGGAGGCCTGTGTGGCACTATCTTCCAGGCGGGGTGTGGCACTGTCTACAAGAGGGGGGCTGTGTGGCAATATCTACAAGGGGGATTGTGTGGTACTATCTACAGGGAGGGCTGTATGGTACTATCTACAAGGGGGCTGTGTGGCCGTATCTACAAAGGGGGTATTGTGACACTATCTACAGGGGGCTGTGTGGCACTATCTACAAGAGGAGGCTGTTCATTATGTCACCATATAGTCACACTAGCCTCAGTTATACAATCTGTTTTAGTCAGGCATTGACCTCTTTAATTTATTTTCTTTCAATTCATTGTTATGTTAACTCCCTTTTATAACTATATTGCTTGTAATATGTACAAATGGTTTTATGATATGAGAGTTACATAAAACAAAATGTGAAAAAAAATTACACCTCATTGATTGGTAGAGAAAGCAAACATGGCGAGGGGGAAGGAGATGTTGGGAAAGAGATTCAGGGGAGGGACCAAATTGAATCTTTGCCCCGGGTGCAGGAGTACCTAGCTACGCCCCTGGTTTAGGTTCTGTGAAGTCTCTCTAAAATTCTCACACACGAAAGGCCAACAACTGACTGCCGGGTTCCTTCTGTGATGGCCGGGATTTGAAAAATCTCTCATCATGCCAGTTTAACCCGTTAGATGTCGCAGTCAATAGCGGCATCTAGGTGGTTAGACAGATGGAAAGGTAAAGAAAACACATAAAAAAGTGTTTTAATTTGGTAAATGTAGAGAAAAAAAAATTAACATACATGGTATCGCCACAAACATAACAAATTTTTAACAAACCTCCCCAAAAAATAATAAAAGTTAATCAATTATTCATATGTACCCAAAAATGTTTCTATTAGAAAATATGACTCGTCCTGCAAAAAGCAAGTCCACATACAGCTACATCGGCGGAAAAATATAAGGCTTGATTCACACGAGCATGTTCGGTCCGTAAAGGACGGAACGTATGTCAGCCGCAAGTCCCGGAACGAACACACTGCAGGGAGCCGGGCTCCTAGCATCATAGTTATGTACGATGCTAGGAGTCCCTGCCTCTCCGTGGAACTACTGTCCCGTACTGAAAACATGATTACAGTATGGGACAGTTGTCCCGCGGCGAGGCAGGGACTCCTAGCGTCGTACATAACTATGATGCTAGGAGCCCGGCTCCCTGCACTGTGTTCGGTCCGGCACTTGCGGCCGAAATACGTTCCGTCCTTTACGGACCGAACATGCTCGTGTGAATCCAGCCTAAAAGTTATGGCTCTTAGACTGCGGCGTCATAAAAACTATTCATATGTAGTATCGCCAGAATGATACCACCCTATAGAATAAAGGTAACGTTGTTTATGCCGCATGGTGAACAACAAAAATGTAAAATGCAAAAACCAACTTGAGAATTGCTGGGTTTTTTTCATTCCTCACCAATAAAAAGGTAATAAAAGTGAATCAATAAGTTATATTTACCCAAAAATGGTGCCATTGAAAAATACAACTAATCCCACAAAAACAAGTCCTCTTACAGATATGTTGATCGAAAAATAAAAGTTACGGCTTCTGAATGCGTCGACGCAAAGATGAAAATATTCCTGCGGTACTTAAAGGGGTTTCCCCAGAATCATAAATGATCACCTATCCACAGGATAGGTGATCATTTTCTGACCGCTGGCGACCCCACCACTGAGATCCCCACCAATCATAAGAACAGGGGTCCTGAACCCCCATATCCTCCTCAATGCACCCAACGTAGTTTGGAAGAGCTTGAATAGAGCGGCGATCGAGCATGCACCTGCCGCTCCATTCAATGTCTATGAGAATGACGGAAACTGCCAAGACTGTGAAAGGTGCGACAGGGCGCAAGTTCAACCAGTGAGGGTAACAGCGGTGGGGGCCCCCAACGATCAGAAGATTATCACCTATTCTGTGGATAAGTGAGAATTTACTATTCTGGGAAAATCCCATTAACGCCAAAATAAGTTTGGTCCTTAAGGGGTTATGGAGCTTGCTTTGTGCACAGAGGCACCAGAGACGGACATCTACAGCAGAGGACCCCTGTGCAAGATATAGGCCCCTTGCTCTCCAATATCTCATCATAGAACATCCCCCTTTTGTGTCATGGAAATTACGCTACGCCATTTCGTCCTAGCCTTATAGCATCCAAATGAATTTGTTTTTTTTATGGTATATGGCTGTATACAAAACATGGCAAAAATTACAGAATTGCTGTACAGCAACTCCGATATTAGAGGCAAATTCTGTAATGAGTTGGGTTTGTTTATCACGTACATTTATTTTCCCGCTCCTCATTATGGGAGAACATCACTCGTCTTTATACGCTTTGCCCAAAGCTCAGCAAGAAAGAGGGATAGTTTGTTTTTATTAATAGTAATAATATCTTAAAATACGGCCCGGAAAACACACTTTACTCTCAGCTATCACTTTGGTTGATGAGCACTGTAAAGAACTGAGAAGCACAAGCCTGTTAAAATACAAGCACACCGTAGAGACATAAAGTAGCATAAAATTACTGCGTACTAAATGAAAATTTACTGGGGTATTTGTACAGGGAAGCGCAGAGTCGTCGTTCCAGTATACGCACCAAAATAGGGCACTTTGTCAAGGCGAGATAAGGTTGGTTTTCGAATGTACTTTGCAGGTAGATTTTATTGAAATAATTTAATTCTAAGAAGGTTTTCGAGTATTGTGTAATTCTTTATTTTTACCTAACACGTATAGTGAATTTTAGTACAGAATTCCCGGATGGTTTATAAACACTCACGATTTAGGAGTGCTCGATTGTTTAGATGAGGTGCACCAAGGTCATATGTCATCATGAAGGACTGTACAGTTAATACAGGGCCGATCAGAATAGTGGGGGGTTGGCACTAGATCCGGTAGGCCTCCGTTCTGCTTCTGCATGGATAGTCTGAACCTGCTTATGCCACTCCCTCGATATGAGTGATGTAACATCAGCCAAAAAGCGAGGATGGATCGGTCCTGAGGAACCTGCCTACCTTCTCTGCATAGCGGTGGAGACAGTATGGTGTAAAAAGGTAACAAGCCAGTCTATGAAAAGGGCTGTGGTGTCCTGAACTGCCACCAGGACTGGATTAAGGTTAGTGGAGGCCCCTTTGCAAAAAAAATTAATCAATCTGTTTGGGGCCCACCATAATTACAATAGCACACAAATAGGTAATTACTTTTTAGGGAGGTTTCGATATCAGAACTTCAAAATTAATTGAGACTGCTTCTTCAGACCCCAAACTGTAACCAGAACCAGTGGCGTATCATCATTAGGGCGGCACATGACCGCACGGACCCCCTCATGCCCGGTTGCATCGCTAGCACCGGAGGGGGCCCTGTTGCTAGCAGCAGCCACATTCATTTGTATCTGAGACCTCAGGACTCAGATACAAACGAATATTATAGGCTGCAGGACACGTTAGGCCTGCAGCCGATAAGGCACTGGGAAGCCTCCCTGCTCAGGCCGGCGTAATGATGTACTGCATCACGCCGGTATGCACATGCGTCTAGTCCGGAGGATTCACATGCGTCAAGCTGGAGCGGCCGCCACGGAGCAAGATAAGTAATATATTATTTTTTTTTAGGTGGGGTAGTGCTGTGTATATATATTCAAGGAGTGGGGGAGTGATCCAATACACTATATACAAGGGGGAGTGCTGGGTGGCCCTATATACAAAGGGGGGGAGTGCTGTGTGACCCTATATACAAGGGGGGAGGGGAGTGCTGTGTGCCACTATATACAAATTGGGGAGCAGTGTGCACCATATACAAGGGGGGACTATGTGGCCCTATATACAAAGAGCGAGCGCTGTGTGACACTATGTACAAAGTGGGAGGGCTTTGTAGCACTATATACAAGGGGGGGCTGTGTGGCGCTATCCACAGCGGTATATGTGTTGCGCTCTTTACAGGGGGGCTCTGTGGCGCTATTTACAAGAGGGGGAGGGCTGTATGGCGCTATCTATAGGGGGCTGTGTGTAACACTCTCTACGGGGGGGATGTGTGTGGTGCTAGCTATAGGGGGATGTGTGATATATACAGGGGGCTGTGTGTGGCACTATGTACAGGGGGCTGTGTGTATGTGCTGTTTTACAGTGTATGGTATTATTATATTCAGGCGCGCAGTGTTTGGTGCTATTATATTTAGGGGCACAGTATGTGGCGCCATGATAATTTTATTTTCGTTTATAGGTGTGGAAATGTTGGAAAAGTGAGGAGCCGAAGACATCGGAGTGGCAAATTCTGCAGAAATTAGTCATAGCCGGGAGAAGTCGTCATGAGCGCTGGACCGGATGGAGAAGAAAAGAGGAAAAAAACTAGAATCTGAGACGTCGTCACCTGTGAGTCACTAGATTTATAGAGAATCTGTCACCTCTCCTGACATGTTTATTATAGGAAATCCTTGTATTTCACAAAAAGTCTTTTTGCAGTCCAGGACTGATAGACAATTCTCCTTGTCAGTTGGATGTGTCCCTGCACAGTGTGATCCTGTCAGTATGTAGGGACAGAGCCCTGTGACAATGAGAATCATAACACCCATTTGTTAATACTTGCCCAAAAAGGTAGTGTTAAAAATAGTTACGGCGCGGCAGGGCGGCGGTGCGGAAGTGGGGCCCAAGTTTGGGTAACAGCCCAAGGCCTATAGTCTACTTAATCCGCCACTGAACAGAACACATAATGTTACCAGACCCTAAAATAATTTTAGATGTCATACCCCAAAAATAAAGTCAGACCTCAGACCAGACCACTAAATTATTTCAGACCCCAGACAACTTAATATATTTATACCTCTAAATAAAAATTTAGACCATACCCAAAATTAATTCAGACCCAGAATTAATTAAGACCCTAAATTAATTTCATAAACCTAAATAAATGTAGACACTGAAAATAATCCAAACCACAGACCCCAAAAATTAATTCATACCCCCCAAAATATATATATGACTTATGACCAGACCCCTACATTTATTAAGACCCCTGACCCTAAAATTAATTCAGACCCAAGACCTTTAATTAAATTCAGAAAAACAAACATAATCCAGACCCCAGACTAAACCCCAAAACTGATTCAGACCCCAGCCTAGACCTCCAATTTTTTTTTATTTAAAATGAATTGACTTCTATGGGAGTTATGGGAAGAGCGTAGCATAGCGAGATCGGCTGTTTTTGTAATTCTGGCCATCTCTTCATTCGTTCTCCGTCTGGATAGACTTCTGAAAAATGAGTGCTAAATCCTGATTGGTTCTATGGCACTAGCTTTGATGAATCTCCCTCAAACATTTTGCATCTAATGTGGGTCTGGATTTCTAAATATTTAGTAACATTTTCTTAATAATGTTTTTAGGTTATGTTGACACTTGCGTCAAGGTTTCCATTCATAACGAAAGCCACAAAACTGCCAGATCCGTTGTACGATGGATACCACCGACGCACGACCGACCCCATTGACTTACAATGAAATCTGTCTGGTTCCGAAGTGGTGTCCGTCAACTTGATGGGAAGAATAGCGCTGTATGCAGCGATATTCTTCCTGTGAAATCTGACAGAATTTGCAACGGAGGCTCCAACGCAAATGTGAAATCTGGCGCCATGACTTCCATTTACAGGATCTATGATGCATATAACGGGTCTATTATGATCCGTTTTACTGATCCGTCCGATCTATAAAAGAGAAGTGGAAATGTGATGGAAAAGAACTAAATGAGACGTACAGTATTTATAGTGACTCCACTTTTATAGATTATATTTATAAAGAAAATTAGTGTACTAAAAATAAATGTATTAAATATAAATATACAGATTTTACACTTTACATCATTCCACATAAGAAAGGAAAAATATTCTAATAATTAGTGTTACGGACTTATTGAAATATTCAAAAATTAAATGTTGATTTTATAAAATAGCTTTTTTACAATTTTTGAGCTGGAAAAAAAAAACAACCATTGCTGCCAACACTTGAGTCTAATTCCAGGAGACGCTGCTGGTGGGAAGTTGCCTGTAAGCATATTACGTGTGGCACCGATCTACTCTGCAGCAACCATCATAACATATTTATTGGATTCTTATGTGTCCTTTGCATAAAAATGAAAACTATAGGACAAATGATTTTCTTATTAGTTATCAAAAATTTCGAACATGGCAAATCAATTTGTCCAATGGTTCCTAAGGGCGGACAGATCATGAACTGCTTACCAAATTGGCAAGACGCAAAATTTGCTCATCTCTACATATGACCAATATGATAAGAGGACAATTCATTTATGTTAATGTATTTTGCATTATATGAAACCAGCACAGGGTGAACTTCAAAGCAGATGTTGCCCCCAGTTTGACTTTTGTGCTGCGAGAACACATTGCTGACCACTGAGCCACCATTATTACCATTGCCATTATGTATTTTAATATCATAAATGCTATTCTTAAGAATTGATGTAAATGAGTGAAGCCTCCAGGACAAAGTGGCACAGGCTAACACTGCATTTTAGCAATCAGTGGTATGTTTCCCGAAAATGTAACATTAGCGGTATTTCCTAGTGATAGATGTCACGATCACAGGGTATGTGGACCCACTAGGCCACTCCGCCATAGCGGAGAGGCAGCTGGTCTAGTCACAGTCTATACAAGAGTCTATAGCAGTCCATAACACACGGGTACCTGAACCAGTCGAGACAGTGGCCGAGGCTTCAGCATGGATGGAGCAGCAGGTTGCGCCAGACGTGGCAGATAATACTAGATGTGGCAGATGACACTGGACATGGCAGACGACACTGGACATGGCAGACGACACTGGACATGGCAGACGACACTGGATGTGGCAAACGACAATGGACGTGGCAAATGATACTGGATGTGGCAAACGACACTGGACGTGGCAAACGACACTGGACATGGCAAACGACAGCAGGTGCAGAAGGACATGACTCCAACACTACAGGCTCAGGAACAAGAACACAGAACAGGAAACAGGTAACAGGGCCCGGGTAACAACTGGAACGGGAAAACACTAAGGGGCCATTTGCAAGACTGACATGGGATACACTAACAATGCTCAGGCAAGGATCAGAAGGGCAGGACCCTTCTTATAGGCCAGGAAATCATGTGTAGTTGATAATGAAGATTTCCAAATGTGCGCGCACTGACCCTTTAAGACCGTGCACGAGTGTGCGCGCACCCTACGGGACACAGCGGACCGGAGCAGAAGTGAGCGCTAGCGTCTCCTAGGAAGGAGATGCGAGCCAGCGCTCACAGATATATGGCTGCGGCGGTCAGGGGAGAGTAAACCTGACGGCCCGTGGCAATGGACGCTACAATATGCCACCAATGTCTATCGTAAGACAACTCCTTTAATCAAAATGGCTGTTCATGAATAATCCTTAGGGGTTTCGCCCCTGTGCAGCTCTCTTAGATTACATAATTTATCAGCTTCTTATTTATGCTGACATCTGATTGTTATGGTCTGGATTGCCATGTGACCACAGGTGCAGTGCTACAGTAACAGTAAAAGTGATTAATCAAAATCTATAAGCTCCTATATAACAGTGATAGACATCCCCTCTCAATGATCAGTAAAGAGATGACATTTAAGTAAACATTTTTGAAAGATTATAATAAAAGATAGTAAATTTAAAAAACAGTGCACCATGCTGTATTTTTTATGATTGCGTTTGGGTACTTTTGATAAAAAAATGATTAAAACAAACAATCCAGTCAAGGCCGTTATAACACACTGGTGGGCCCAAAGCAAAGATTTCATAAGTGCCCCTTTAACAATTTCATATTCTCTAACATTCAAAATGGGGAAAAGGAACGATCCTTTAGACATCACAGCTGTTAGGAAAACGCCTGTTCCCTTAAGATCACCATGACTACTGTTCTAGCTTCTGGGCGGTTCTGGTTTTACCTTGAGCCTATCTCTTTTCTCTGCTCTTCTGCCTATCTGGTGTAGAGTTAGTATTTATACCTGGCTTCCTCCACCTGTTCTTTGCTTGTGAATTTCCTGTCTGCATGTGTTTTGATCAAGCTACTTACCTACACCCTTTACCTCTGACTTCTGGACTTAGTGGAAATTGACCTCAGTATGTATTTGGATAACCCTTTGTTTACCGATTTTGATCACCTGCTCCCGGTTGGTTCTGACCTGTGCTTTACCTGATATCCACTTGCTTACTGTTTTGGACGTTCTGTTTGACCTCTGGCTGTCTGGTTTCTGTTCAGGTTTTCCTGCATTGCATTTCTTATCCAACACTGAATTCTGCTAAGACAACCTGGGTTCTACGCAGCAAAAACCATCCTCGGCTCTGGCGAAGACGTTATAGTAGCCTTAGACTCTGTCGATCAGAGTTGTTACGAATTTGAGGTTGCGGATTTATTTGCACGCTTTCTCCCGGCAGTCTCCAGCAGCCTTTGGGGAATTGCTCAACCTGCAATTCGCAATTCCATAACAACAGCTGAGTGAGAGCAATGGGGTGTGCATAGTTTAGCACCAATGTTTCCTTTTCATTATATGCCATCCAAAAATGCTCCATAGGTGCCTCAGATGT
Organism: Rhinoderma darwinii; assembly: GCF_050947455.1. Taxonomy (NCBI): domain Eukaryota; kingdom Metazoa; phylum Chordata; class Amphibia; order Anura; family Rhinodermatidae; genus Rhinoderma; species Rhinoderma darwinii. Next base: position 65,765,944 of record NC_134695.1, on the reverse strand, counting down.
GCCAGTAATGCCTTAGCCACAAATTTCCCTATACAGAGCCTCAACCTCAGACATCCCCTACCAGCTACATTCAAAGGCAGTACGCATCCACACTGCATACAGTATATGGACGAACACATATGCACACTCACTACATACGTGCAAGCTCACCACATATATGGGCCCACACCTACACACTAACTACCTAAATGCATGGATACATATGCACGCTCACTACATACAAGGGCATATTCGCATGCTCACTACATAGTTATACATACATATGCAGTTGGGCACACACAATAAAAATGAATAGCCTATTTACGGCAAGTGTGACTTACGGTAACTTTTTGTATTCTTTTTTTAACATTATTATAATTATATTCATCCTATTTATGGAGCAGTCAGGGTTTTGAATCCAGTTATCCAGACCTTATTTTGGATGATGGCTGGAGTATCAAACTAAAGTGATGGTGGTGGTGAGATAATATTATCGTCAACAAACAGTGATTTGATCGGTTTAGCTGCCATATGCCCCCTCCCCCCACTTCTACAGTGGAACAAGCCCTTTTTGTTGCCTTATTATTAAAGCCCTCTTCCCCAACCATTAAAAGGGGTTCTCCAGTGCAAGGGCAACATAACTCCCCATCATTTCTGTGACTAATTCTGGTGGTACCCATATGTCCCAATCCCCAGAACCCCAAGCGATCAGCAGAGCATAGGAGACGTGCTACTGTTCCTAGTACTGAAGCTCAGCCCCTTCACTAATGATAGGTCAAAAAATTTGCACCATTGCTTTGGTCTAGTTTTGGGATAATATAAATATTTGTCCCAGTCCAGTGGGATTTCCAAGTGGTGTCATTTAGAATTTCACCATATTCATCATGGATGTTCTTGATTTTGCGAATTTTGTGGGTTTTTTGACTTCCGAGCCAAGATGACAATTTCTTAAGTCTCAAGTTTCTTGTGAAATTTACAGAAGAAAATCAAATAGTCAAAGACAACTATTATAAAGGAAAACAACGGGGTGACCATTCTGTTTTAGATTTAAGACATTTATGTCACCCCCTTCACGCAAAAGGAAATAGAAAGAACGCCGCTTACGAGAGGCCTTCCGAGATGGTTTTAATAATAAAGCGCATTGTTGTACGTCTCCATGGTGAGTGTCGAGCTCTAGTGAAGCTCTTTGTACTCCTTTCAAATGCCATCATTATATTCTCAAGATTCAATTTACATAATTGAAGCAGTCCGACTAATTTTGTGAAAATTACAACTTTGTGAGAATAAAATAACTTATACAGTAATTACCCGACGGAAGCGAAGCTTTGTGTCAAGCATAATGAAATTAGGAGGTTGAAAAATTAAGAGCATTGGTCACCGAAGAGCTCGTGTCATTTTTAAACTTAGAAAGTACGAGGCACAAATAACTTTTTTCCCGTTAATTACAGAGCTGGAGAACATTGCTCTCGAAGGCTTCAAAGGCAAACATAAGGAGCCGGCTAATTTTGTATTGAGTTGTATTTTTTTTTTCTTTGGGAAATGAGATGAAGTTACTTTAACGCCAATTAAAGCCATTAGATGATTGTGTTACACAACTGTTTTGAAGTCTATTTAACTTATTACACCAGGTCAAGGAAAGTATCTACCGGACACTGGTCTATTTTATAATATGCAGTTATGCTTCTAATTCCTGCAGAGGAGGCTTTGTTAGAGAGAACATAGATAGATAGATAGATAGATAGATAGATAGATAGATAGATAGATAGATAGATAGATAGATAGATAGATAGATAGATAGATAGATAGATAGATAGATAGATAGATAGATATGAGATAGATAGATATGAGATAGATAGATAGATAGATAGATAGATAGATAGATAGATAGATAGATACAGTGGCGTAACTACCGCTGTAGCAGCAGTAGCGGCTGCTACGGGGCCCGTGGCATGAGAGGGCCCGTTTCGCCCGCCGGCACGGGCCCCCACCATGGCCGGAGGCTCCGCTAGCAGCCGCTATGGCTGCTACAGCGCGACGCCACTGAACACTACAGCAGAGCAGGGAGGTATCTCCCCACTCTGCCATTAAACAAAAGACATGTATCCCCTCTCCACAGGATAGGGGATACATGTGTGATCGCTGGCACTGATAGGGAGAACGGGGGACTGAAAGTCCCCTGAAGTTCTCCATCACAAACCTCGGACTTCCGGGGTCTGTGTCGGCAGCTCCGTAGAAATTAATGGAGCGCCGGGCGCGCTTGTGCGCATGCGTGACCCGCGCTCCGTTCATTTTTATTGAGCTGCGCAGACCCCGGAAGTCAGAGGTTAGTAATGAAGAACTTCGGGGGACTTTCAGTCCCCCGTTCTCCTTATCGCTGCCAGCGATCACACCTGTATCCCCTATCCTGTGGATAGGGGATTCATGTTATTTGTAGGACACACTGTAGGTCGCATTTTTTTGGGGGGTTGGGGACGCTGTATGGCGTCATCTACAGAGGGGGCTGTATGGCGTCATCTACAAAGGGGGCTGTATGACGTCATCTACAGGGGGGCTGTATGGCGTCATCTACAGAGGGGGACTGTATGGCATTACCTACAGGGGGACTGTATGGTGTTACCTACAGGGAGGCTGTATGGCGTTATCTACAGGGGGGGCTGTATGGCGTTATCTACAGGGGGGGGCTGTATGGCGTTACCTACAGGGGGGCTGTATGGCGTTATCTACAGGGGGGGGCTGTATGGCGTTATCTACAGGGGGGGGCTGTATGGCGTTACCTACAGGGGGGCTGTATGGCGTTACCTACAGGGGGGACTGTATGGCGTTATCTACAGGGGGGACTGTATGGCGCTAACGCCATACAGTCCCCCCTGTAGGGAACGAGATGCTGTCCCCCCCTGTAGGGTACGCCATACAGCCCCCCCTGTAGGGAACGCCATACAGCCCCCCCTGTAGGGAACGCCATACAGCCCCCCCCTGTAGGTAACGCCATACAGCCCCCCCCCTGTAGGTAACGCCATACAGCCCCCCCTGTAGGTAACGCCATACAGCCCCCCTGTAGGTAACGCCATACAGCCCCCCCTGTAGGTAACGCCATACAGTCCCCCTCTGTAGATGACGCCATACAGCCCCCTCTGTAGATGATGCCATACAGCCCCCTCTGTAGATGACACCATACAGCCCCCTCTGTAGATAACCCCATACAGCCTCCTCTGTAGATGACGCCATACAGCCCCCTCTGTAGATGACGCCATACAGCCCCCTCTGTAGATGATGCCATACAGCCCCCTTTGTAGATGACACCATACAGCCCCCTCTGTAGATAACCCCATACAGCCTCCTCTGTAGATGACACCATACAGCCCCCTTTGTAGATGACACCATACAGCCCCCTCTGTAGATAACCCCATACAGCCTCCTCTGTAGATGACGCCATACAGCCCCCTCTGTAGATAACTACAAAGGGGGCTGTATGGCGTTATCTACAGGGGGGGCTGTATGGCGTTATCTACAGAGGGGGATGTATGGCGTTATCTACAGGGGGCTGTATGGCGTTATCTACAGAGGGGGCTGTATGGTGTTATCTACAGAGGGGGCTATATGGTGTCATCTACAGAGGGGGCTGTATGGCGTTATCTACAGAGGGGGCTGTATGGTGTCATCTACAGGGGGGGATGTATGGCGCTATCTACAGAGGGGGCTGTATGGCGTTATCTACAGAGGGGACTGTATGGCGTTATCTACAGAGGGGACTGTATGGCGTTATCTACAGGGGACTGTATGGCATTATCTACAGGGGGGACTGTATGGCGCTATCTACAGGGGGGCTGTATGGAATTATCTACAGGGGGCTGTATGGCGTTATCTACAGAGGGGGCTGTATGGCGTTATCTACAGGGGGCTGTATGGCGCTATCTACAGGGGGGCTGTATGGCGTTATCTACAGGGGGCTGTATGGCGTTATCTACAGGCGGGCTGTATGGCGTTATCTACAGGGGGGGCTGTAAAAAAGGCACTATCTAAAAGGGGGGGGGGGTTGTGTGACACCCAGGGGAGGGGGGCCCCAGTCAAAAGTTTGCTATGGGGCCCAGTCTTTCCTAGTTACATAGATAGATAGATAGATAGATAGATAGATAGATAGATAGATAGATAGATAGATAGATAGATAGATAGATAGATAGATAGATAGATAGATAGATAGATAGGTAGGTAGATAGATAGATAGATAGATAGATAGATAGATAGATAGGTAGGTAGGTAGGTAGGTAGGTAGGTAGGTAGGTAGGTAGGTAGATAGATAGATAGATAGATAGATAGATAGATAGATAGATAGATAGGTAGGTAGGTAGGTAGGTAGGTAGGTAGGTAGGTAGGTAGATAGATAGATAGATAGATAGATAGATAGATAGATAGATAGATAGATAGATAGATAGATAGATAGAAAGAAAGAGAAATGTAAGACCCAGTACAGCCGCAAGTTTAAGCAGCTGATAGGTGGGGGTGTAAGATAGGCCATCAATATATTGTATTGCCGGAAATAAAACTAGAATGAATATTTGTGCTATGGAGAAATGTGTCCTTTCTCCAGATAGATAGATATGGAAAAGTCAGTTTTTCCTAATGTGAAATGTCTTTAGCTATACAGTCTCCCTCTCCTCCTCTCGGGTGTTAGTGGGTTAGGGGATGGTTGTGGGTGGGTATGAGATATGTCCGATATCATATTTGATATTTTATGTATTGTTGACATTTTTATGCAATAAAACGTGTAAAGTGAAAAAAAAATACAGTTACTTCTAAATTATTTTGATTCCCTTTACATGTAACAATCCTGAATGGTATATACATTGTATTGTAATGATGTCATATTACAACTTGTGCACATCTTTTCACTGTAGTTTTGGCATTCTATTTAAAGGAGGCTCAGAATGAGCAGAGCTAAAGTTCCTGCACAGATAAGAAAATATTTTGGTATATTTTGCGCATCTACAAAGCTCGCTTTGATAATTTACTAACTAGAGAACTGTAGTATTTACATTAATCATTGTGCAGCATTACATTATAGGCATTTAACCAAGTTATTAGGGGTGTGTCTGTCATCAAGCTTGTTGACTGTTGCCAGTAGCAACCAGCAGAAATCTAGATGCAGCTTTATTTTATAATATAGGATGTAACTCAGGTTCAGTACAATATCACTCAACTTTTAATGTTCATTATATCGACATATAAACTTTGTGAACCTACATAAACTAAACCATAAGAGCCTAGCTAAATTTAATAAATGCTCAGGGGTCCTGTCGCTATGGAATTTCTCCCAGCTGGAAAATATAGACTTAATTCCAACAAAGTAGATTATTCTATTAGACTGGCAGACACGAAGGAAGCGGCACACTGATATATAGACGTGAAGTAATCCATCATCAGCATCACAAAGCACTAATCACCCCGAGCGTCCATTAGGAGGAGCGTGCTGCAGCCATATAGCATTGGGCAGTCAGGTCTGACCTTTGCCTTGGTTTACATTCAGGAACTTTATTAATTTTAGAAGTTGCTTCCAGTCTCACATCTTCCACATTCACGGTAATTGACTCACTGACTGGCGCTGATCTGGGAGTCACCTCCTCATTGGTGGTCCCTTCTAGTCCCACTAATTAAGGTACCTGGCAGGAGAATAGACAGCAGCGCACACTGTGATCGCCACCTGTTCTCTTTCCATATGGGATGTTACGGGCTGAGACGACAAGTCACTGATCTAAGTTCAGCTTCTGTAATTATAGCGTTTCAACAAAACAATTTTTCCAATATTGCCATAGAAGTGGATTAAAGCAGGGACCGCCAGCTAATGCTAAACTACAAGCCAGAGCAAATCTAACAGCTCGGCAGTGACACAGCATATTGGGTATTGTAGTTCCCATCAGCTGGAGAACCGCTTCTGAATATGTGATGTGACTGGTGACAGACATTTATTTAGCTTTTCATATTTGCCTCTGTTAGTAGCGTAAGGAATAAAGGATCATCATGACCCGGAGCGTGTAACAGGCAACGCAAAATATATCAGGGAGATAGCAAGGACCCAAGCACTAGGTTTGTTGTGAAGGTGACAATATTGCATGCGATCCCGCAATGATGTCAACGCTACTGCCAGCCGGACTGCTCTAACCAATGGGCGGCAATCAAGATTAATTCAGATTCGCTGGCTGCCTCTGTGGCCCAAGTCAAGGAGAGAGAGAGATTCTCGAAAACTAGGGATAATGACTTGCTGCAAAACTAGGGGGGATAATGTGCTCCAAAAGTAGGGGGATGATGTGCTGCAAAGCCAAAGGGGATTTTGTGCTGCAAAACACGAAGGGGATGATGTGCTGCAAAACCAAAGGGGATGATGTGGTACAAAACTAGGGGGACGACGACGATGATGTGCTGCAAAACTAATGGGGAGGATGTGCTGCAAAACTAAGGGGGAGGATGTGCTGCAAAACTAAGGGGGAGGATGTGCTGCAAAACTAGGGTGGATGATGTGCTGCAAAACAAGGGGGATGATGTGCTGCAAAACTGGGGGGAGGAAGTGCTGCAAAACTAGGGGGAATGAAGTGCTGCAAACCAGGGGGGATGTAGTGCTGCAAAACTAGGGGGGCTGAAGTGCTGCAAAACTAGGGGGGGTGATGTGCTGCAAAACTAAGTGGGTGATGTGCTGCAAAACTAGGGGGGTGATGTGCTGCAAAGGCATAATGTGCTGCAAAACTGGGGAGATGATCTGGCGTTGCAAAACCAAAGTAAATAATGTGCTGCCAAACCAAAGGGAATGAGGTGTTGTGAAACTTGGGGGAGCGCCACTCACATTGATACTGAACCCCCTAATAGACAGAGTATATAAACTTTAGAGTCTAGACTATGCACACGGCTGTATTCTTATTCCCCACATTCTCATTACAGCACTAATAGAAACCTATGGGCCTATACTGCACCTCCAGGCTCTTCTGATTTGCCATAAAGCCACAAGGAGGTTTTTCTCGCACGGATATTCTACCGTTTTATGTCTACAGCTCATAAGGGAGCATGACGGCAGGAATAGACTACACAGGGTTTGTTTGTAATCTGTAACCATAGAGACACAAACAATGGGAGCTGTATACACAAAGCGGTAGAAGATTTTTTTTTAATCAAGACAATTTGTAAAGTTGCTTCATTTTTATTTTAGATGCATTGGAACAATAAAAAAAAAAAAATGAGCGACCTAAATATGACAGACAGCAATTCCTTTTCACTTCAATAGCGCTCAAATATATTTTTTAAGGTTTGTCAACCTGAATTTATTTTTTAAATAATCCGACTAACATGGAGAAGAGAGACAAAAAGACAAACCTGGTTTAAGTGCTGCCAAATTTCCTTCCTCTTACCTCAGTTGAGTGAAATTTGCTGAACTGAGTAGTCTGAGACAGACTGGTTGCTAGGAACATACTGCCTGACAACCACATAGCTATCAGGCGGTATATCCCTAGCAACCAGACTGAAATGCCCCAAGTGTTCAGCACAATATGGACTGGATGTGTAATGACAATGAAGATGTGAGAAGGTAAGCGATGGCACGTCTCACCTCACCTGTCTGTATTAATCAGATATTTCTAAACTACAGGACCTATCGGATACCATGACTGGGGTAAGTTGCTATGGCAGATACTGTAGGTATCAATCACAACATCCACTGGACGGACAGTTGAGCCGTCAAAGAACTATGGACAGGGTTGTGGACTGGCCCAAGACTGGTACCGAGTGGGATGGGCCCAGACTCTACACAATAATGGGTCCTGCAGGAGACAACCCCATTTGGGGGTGACTTTGGAACCAATCACTTGTCACTAGGGTCTATTTCTTATGGCCGGGTTCACACGTAGCATAAATACTACAGATTTTCCGCAACGGATTTCAATTAAAAGTAGATGTGTACATGTTTTGTATGGGTGGAGGGTGGTCCTCGGGATCATCTCTTCTGGTAGGTCCATGGGGCACCAGTCCAAACAATTTTTTTTTAAAAGTCGATACTTTTTTTTAGTGTTTCCTGCAGACGTTCTGGACACTTTAAATATTTATTGATCGTTTCAATATATTTTCTAGAATTTTTTCCAGTCCGCTGATGTTTTTGTATAGTTTAAATCTTTTTACTTGTACAAAGTGTATCAGATGTTCCTTTTTGGGTCTATAGTTTGATGCACTTAACGCCGACCTGCAACATCTGCTTCAGGGGCCTTGTACATGATTTCCAACTAACTGACTCATTTGAAATAAAATTGCTGTAGGGGAACAATCTGGATAAGCTGTGAAATAAATGCTGCATTTAGCCCGAGAGCTGCTGGTAATCTCAGACCTTGACAGTATTTGGTTGTCAACGATAAGTCTCCTCAAACTACGTCCTGTGATATCTGGAAATAAATGGGGAAAAAATGATCTGACATTCTCCGATGACCTTCAGCTCTCGTGTAATGAGCACGTGAGAAGCCGCGTAGGTGATAATGTTCCTTGTACCAAGATATTTGTGATGTTTATTGGAAGAGACGACTGGTGGAATGACTGTATTACATGTTAGTATATTTCTATTATAACAGGGAAAAGAATAAACACTAATAAATAATCTGTAACATAACTTTTTCTTTTTTTTTTTGTATTGGCCCCAAATGTAACAAAAAAAAAACACACAAAAAAAAAACTCACCAGTAAATATATGTCATTGAGTCGTCGCCATCTGTCAAGCTCAATTAACTCAAATGTCAGTCTCAATGAACCGTGTTTACCAGTTACATCTGTTTTTGGGAGAGTTAAGTGACAATCAATATGGCCGCCATTACAGTCCTCTTAGATTTCCAGGAGTCCTGAATGGAAAAACTGCGTAGTTGTACTGTACTGGAATAAGGAAATGTATAAATATAAATGAGGATTGGCGTGGGTCCAGCAGTTAGACTCCCACCAATCAAGACGTAATGGTATATTCCAGCGAAATGCCGTTAAGTCTTCTGGTAGACAAACCCCATTTACCCATATAATCAGTGAGTGGTCAGAGGATGGCATGATCGGGTGACCCTATAGTATATCCATTTAGTTTTCGACCTCAGCTTATGTGGCTTAGTAGGTATAAAATCTTTACATACAATGCATGGGACTGCAGCTGTGCAATGCACTTCAGTAGGCTGCTGGAAAGCAACAGGAAAAAAGTTATGATTCTCAAATTGCGCAAAAAAGTACAATGTGCCTCGAATTATCCAAGCTACACTGTGCCACATCTAGCATTGGCCAAAAAACTTGCCTGGGACTTCAGAGTTAAGGCATACGCATGTGGCCGTAATACGGATCAGGGTTGTTCGGCACTCATAGACTGGTATAGGCCCATACTTTACCTCCATGTACCTCTGATCCTATACAGAGGCAAAGGGATAATGGGCGGCCACACAGGCACCATTCTGTGGAACATGGAGTGCCCACGGGTCCGGAATAAGGATCTCTAGGAATGCCATGTGCCACCCTACAGGCCCCATGCACGTGGCTTTGTCGTACGCGTAAGCTTATTATTTCTATAGCTCCGGAAGATGTTTATAACACTTGCCTGTCGATTCTGCAATATTAATGAAAGATTAATCATGTTTAATAATTGAAGCAATAATTGCAGCTATCTCGTAGATCCTTCATTTAA